>NC_057798.1:470225867-470596658 GCF_018294505.1 Triticum aestivum | reverse complement strand
AAAAGTTTGGGGATGCGATGCTTATGTCAAGAAACTTCAACCTGAAAAGCTCGAACCCGAGTCGAAAAAATGCGTCTTCATAGGATACCCTAAGGAAACCATTGGGTAGACCTTCTACCTTAGATCCGAAGGCAAGATTTTTGTTGCCAAGAACGGATCCTTTCTGGAAAAATAGTTTCTCTCGAAAGGAGTAAGTGGGAGGAAAGTAGAACTCAATGAAGTACTACCTCTTGAACCGGAAAGTAGTGCAGCTCAGGAAAATGTTCCTGTGGTGCCTACACCGACTGGAGAGGAAATTAATGATGATGATCAATGTACTTCGGATCAAGTTGCTACTGAACTTCGTAGGTCCACAAGGACATGTTCCACAACAGAGTGGTATGGCAACCCTGTCCTGGTAATCATGTTGTTAGACAACGGTGAACCTTCGAACTATGAAGAAGCGATGGCGGGCCCAGATTCCAACAAATGGCTTGAAGCCATGCAATCCGAGATAGAATCCATGTAAGAAAACAAAGTATGGACTTTGACAGACTTTCCCGATGATCGGCGAGCGATAGAAAACAAATGGATCTTTAAGAAGAAGACGGACACGGATGGTAATATTACCATCTATAAAGCTCGACTTGTCGCTAAGGGTTATCGGCAAGTTCAAGGGGTTGACTATGATGAGACTTTCTCTCCCGTAGTGAAGCTGAAGTCCGTCCAAATCATGTTAGCAATTGCCGCATACTATGATTATGAGATATGGCAGATGGACGTCAAACAGCATTCCTTAATGGCTATCTTAAGGAAGAACTGTATATGATGCAGCCGGAGGGTTTTGTCGATCCTAAGAATGCTAACAAGGTATGCAAGCTCCAGCAATCCATTTATGGGTTGGTGCAAGCATCTCGGAGTTGGAACATTCGCTTTGATGAGATGATCAAAGCGTTTGGGTTTATGCAGACTTATGGAGAAGCCTGCGTTTACAAGAAAGTGAGTGGGAGCTCTGTAGCATTTCTCATATTATATGTAGATGACATACTTTTGATGGGAAATGATATAGAACTTTTGGACAGCATTAAGGCCTACTTGAATAAGTGTTTTTCAATGAAGGACCTTGGAGAAGCTGCTTACATATTAGGCATCAAGATCTATAGGGATAGATCGAGACGCCTCATAGGTCTTTCACAAAGCACATACCGTGATAAGATTTTGAAGAAGTTCAAAATGGATCAGTCCAAGAAAGGGTTCTTGCCTGTATTGCAAGGTGTGATATTGAGCTTGGCTCAATGCCCGACCACGGCAAAAGATAAAGAAGAGATGAGTGTCATCCCCTATGCCTCAGCCATAGGATCTATTATGTATGCCATGCTGTGTACCAGACCTGATGTAAACCTTGCCGTAAGTTTGGTAGGAAGGTACCAAAGTAATCCCAGCAAGGAACACTGGACAGCGGTCAAGAATATCCTGAAGTACCTAAAAAAGACAAAGGACATGTTTCTCGTTTATGGAGGTGACAAAGAGCTCATCATAAAGGGTTACGTCGATGCTAGCTTCGACACAGATCTAGATGACTCTAAGTCACAAACCGGATACATGTATATGTTGAATCGTGGAGCAGTAAGCTGGTGCAGTTGCAAGCAGAGCGTCGTGGCGGGATCTACATGTGAAGCGGAGTACATGGCAGCCTCGGAGGCAGCGCATGAAGCAATATGGATGAAGGAGTTCATCACCGACCTAGGAGTCATACCCAATGCGTCGGGGCCAATCACTCTCTTCTGTGATAACACTGGAGCTATTGCCCTTGCCAAGGAGCCTAGGTTTCACAAGAAGACCAGGCACATCAAGCGTCGTTTCAACTCCATCCGTGAAAATGTTCAAGATGGAGACATAGATATTTGCAAAGTACATACGGATCTGAATGTCGCAGATCCATTGACTAAACCTCTTCCGCGAGGAAAACATGATCAACACCAGAACTCTATGGGTGTTCGATTCATCACAATGTAACTAGATTATTGACTCTAGTGCAAGTGGGAGACTGTTGGAAATATGCCCTAGAGGCAATAATAAAAAGGATTATTATTATATTTCCTTGTTCATGATAATTGTCTTTTGTTCATGCTATAATTGTATTATCCGGAAATCGTAATACACGTGTGAATACTTAGACCACAACATGTCCCTAGTGAGCCTCTAGTTGACTAGCTCGTTTATCAACAGATAGTCATGGTTTCCTGACTATGGACATTGGATGTCATTGATAACGGGATCACATCATTAGGAGAATGATGTGATGGACAAGACCCAATCCTAAGCATAGCACTAAGATCGTGTAGTTTGTTCGCTAGAGCTTTTCCAATGTCAAGTATCTTTTCCTTAGACCATGAGATCGTGTAACTCCCGGATACCGTAGGAGTGCTTTGGGTGTACCAAACGTCACAACGTAACTGGGTGACTATAAAGGTGCACTACAGGTATCTCCGAAAGTGTCTGTTGGGTTGACACGGATCGATACTGGGATTTGTCACTCCGTATGACGGAGAGGTATCTCTGGGCCCACTCGGTAATGCATCATCATAATGAGCTCAAAGTGACCAAGTGTCTGGTCACGGGATCATGCATTACGGTACGAGTAAAGTGACTTGCCGGTAATGAGATTGAACAAGGTATTGGGATACCGACGATCGAATCTCGGGCAAGTAACGTACCGATTGACAAAGGGAATTGTATACGGGGTTGCTTAAATCCTCGACATCGTGGTTCATCCGATGAGATCATCGAGGAGCATGTGGGAACCAACATGGGTTTCCAGATCCCGTTGTTGGTTATTGACGGAGAGCCGTCTCGGTCATGTCTACATGTCTCCCGAACCCGTAGGGTCTACACACTTAAGGTTCGGTGACGCTAGGGTTGTAAAGATATTAGTATGCAGCAAACCGAAAGTTGTTCGGAGTCCCGGATGAGATCCCGGACGTCACAAGGAGTTCCGGAATGATCAGGAGGTAAAGAATTATATATGGGAAGTCGAGTTTCGGCCATCGAGAAAGTTTCGGGGGTCACCGGTATTGTACCGGGACCACCGGAAGGGTCCCGGGGGTCCATCGGGTGGGGCCACCCATCCCGGAGGGCTCCATGGGCTGAAGTGGGAGGGGAACCAGCCCCTGGTGGGCTGGTGCGCCCCCCTGGGCCCCCCTCTGTGCCTAGGGTTGGGAACCCTAGGGGAAGGGGCGCCTCCACTTGCCTTGGGGGGCACTCCACCCCCCTTGGCCGCCGCCCCCTAGGAGATCCCATCTCCTAGGGCCGGGGCCCCCCTGGGGTCCCTATATAAAGAGGGGGGGTGGGAGGGCAGCCGCACCCAACACCTGGCGCCTCCCTACCCCCCTTGCTACACCTCCTCCTCCCATAGTCGCTTGGCGAAGCCCTGCCGGAACCCTGCTGCATCCACCACCACGCGCGTCATGCTGCTGAATCTTCATCAACCTCTCCTTCCCCCTTGCTGGATCAAGAAGGAGGAGACGTCATGCTGATCGTACGTGTGTTGAACGCGGAGGTGCCATCCGTTCAACGCTAGGATCTCCGGTGATTTGGATCACAACGAGTACGACTCCCTCAACCCCGTTCTCTTGAACGCTTCCGCTCGCGATCTACAAGGGTATGTAGATGCACTCCCCTCTCTCGTTGCTAGATGAACTCATAGATTGATCTTGGTGAACCTAGGAAAAAATTTATTTTATGCAACGTTCCCCAACAAAAGGATGGCTTATCATGGTGGGAGCAAGTAGACGTCACTAGTGCGTGGAAGCGGGATGATGCGTAGACACGAACGTCGGTGCACTTTACCCGGGTTCGGGGATCTCCTAGGAGATAACACCCCTAGTCCTACTCTGCGGGGTCTCCGCATGATCACTAATGCACTAGTGAGTACAATGGTGCTCCTTGAGCTGTATGCTAGAGGTAGAAGGAGGCAGGGCTAGATCTCTTCTTCCCATAGGTATGAGTCTAGTTCTAACAGGTTCGGAACCCTTTGCATGGGTGCCCTGGGGGGTTTATATAGGCCTACCCCCCCCCAGGGGTACAATGCTAACTTGGTCGGGTGTAGGGCCCAGCTGCCAGCGTCTCTGCTCATCGTCTTCTCCGTCGGCTGCTGGGGCCCACTGTCGGGTGGGCCCCGCCGACTGGTCTGGTACGAAGCCGACAGGCCGCTTCCGCCGCTGGCGGGTCTGGTTGGTGGCTGATCATTGTAGCCATAATGTTAACGACGCATGCTCTGTCGGGGAGGGTATGGCTATAGTTCCACCGCCTGGTGGGAGGTCACTGTAGCCTCACCGTGTCTAGTCTGGTTAATGGCGCACGGGCCTTGAGGAAGGATCCGGCTGCCCGCGAGGAGCCGGATCCCCTTAGATCCGGCTGGCCAGGCTAGGCCGCCTTTCGGGCCCTCGCTGCCTGGTAGGGCCCGCCACCAGCAAGCCGTACCAACAGGTCGTCGTGGGAGCAGGCCCCGCCTGACAGAGGTGACGTCAAGGGTGGAGTGGCAACAATGCCGCGTCGTGTGGAGATCTCCGCCTATATGAGGCACTGTGGCCACGCCAAGCCCGGGATTCAGGGGTGATGGGCTACACTGTAGCCTCACCCTGTCCCGTCCTCTTGATGAGGGGCGCAAACTCTAAGGGTGCCAGGGGCCGCCTGCTAGGAGCCGGACTCTATGGAGGCTGCCTGCTAGGAGTCGGCCCGTCTCGATGTCGTCTGTTGGTGCTCGGCTGTCTTCTGGCAGGAGGCCGTTGAGCCAGCCGGCCACCAGAAGGTGGCGCCTCATTCTGGAGTCTCGTGGGGCGTAGCCGGCCCAAAGTCTTGAAAGGCTCAGGGACTCGGGTTAGGCTACCAGTGGCCCATTACTTCGACAGTAGTCCCCGAATCTGGTGAGACGTCACGGCTGACTGGTTGTGAAGCCTCAGTAGTTTCCTTCCTTGACGCACTATGGCCGAGCGCTCGGCACGCCTCCTGATACGACGGCTTCCAGGAGCCTACTTGACAAGGCGGGTTCGCTCGTTGATTTTCGACGCCAAGGTGGGAAACAGATGGCGTGCCTGCTAAGCTTCCAAGGCCTACCGCCCGCCACGAGCACGCCACACGGCGCATGTCAGCCCGGCCAGCCTGCCATCCCACGCTCTTGATGGGATGTGACAGCGGGCCAGGCCCGCCACCATCGGGCCTCGGCATGCGGGCGGATCCACTGCGGCCGGGGCGGGTGGTTGCGATTCCCATGGGAGTTACTGCACAGTAACTTTGCATAGTAATCAGGGGGTCGTGGGGTTATGGGCGCAGTTAATCCCATGATCCCACGTCCCGCCCCCTCGGCTTCGCAGCCCGAGGGCTATAAGTAGGGGAGGAAGGGGAGCGGTGGAGCACGCGCACCCTCCTCCCCACTCTTTCTTCCTCCTCTCTATGCTGCTGCTGTGCGCCCGCCGTAGCACGATTGCAGCTCGCCGCCGTCAAGCTTCTTCTCCCGCGCAGCCCCGCTCGGACGCCATGGCGCACGAGAAGGGAGGAGACTGGGATGGCTCGGTGGTGATAGAGGATCACCTCACCTTTATCCGGGCCACACGCCGGATGCCCAACGCTGCCTTCGTCAAGGTGCGGGTGCCGCGCTAGAGGAGATTTCGCTGGCGCCGCAGGGGGACGAGCGGGTCTTCTTCCGCTTGCATTTCCTCCGCGGCTTCGGCCTCCCGGTGAGCGGGTTCTTCCACTCATTCATGGAGTTTTACAACCTCCAGCCGCAGCATCTGACACCCAACACCGTGACGTTGCTGTCCACCTTCGTCACGGCGTGCGAGGGCTACATTGGCATTCTCCCCACCATCGAGTTGTGGGGAGCTTCTTCTACACCAAACTGGGCACCTCCGCCAAGGAGAAGGCGACCCAGTTGAAAGGATCGATATGGTTGACTAGAGGGGGGGGTGAATAGGCAACTAACAATTTTTAAGCTTTTCTTTAACAATTTAAACCTTGCAACAAAATAGGTTGTCTAGATATGCAACTACATGGACAACCTATATGATGTAATGACAACTAGCACACAAGCAAGCAATAGATACAACACAAGTAAGCTTGCAAAAGTAAAGGCACGAAATAACCAAGAGTGGAGCCGGTGAAGACGAGGATGTGTTACCGAAGTTCCTTCCTTTTAAGGGGAAGTACGTCTCCGTTAGAGCGGTGTGGAGGCACAATGCTCCCCAAGAAGCCACTAGGGCCACCGTAATCTCCTCACGCCCTCACACAGTGCGAGATGCCGTGATTCCACTATTGGTGCCCTTGAAGGCGGCGACCGAACCTTTACAACCAAGGATGGGGCAATCTCCACAACACTTGGAGGCTCCCAACAACACCATGAAGCTTCACCACAATGGAGTATGGCTTCAAGGTGACCTCAACCGTCTAGGGTGCTCAAACACCCAAGAGTAACAAGATCCGCTAGGGATTAGTGGGGGAATCGAAAATCTCTTGGTGGAAGTGTAGATCATGCCCTTGTCACCCAATCCCGAGCAAATCAACAAGTTTGATTGGCTAGGGAGAGAGATTGGGCCAAAATGGAGCTTGGAGCAACAATGGAGCTTGGAGGTGGAAGAGGTAGTCAACTAGAGGTAGGAGACGCCCCTTTTATAGTTATAGAAAAGATCCAACCGTTATCCACATGTTCAGCCTGCGACATGCGGCACTACCGCTCCAGGGGCGCGGTACTACCGCAAGGCCACGCGGTACTACCATGGAGGACCACGGTACTTCCGCGGCAGCAGCAGAGGCCGGGACTTTCCTGACTTGAGTGCAGTACTACCGCTTGCGCGGTACTACCACTCCCCCTTGCGGTACTATCACAAGGCAGGAAAGTCAATGCCTACGAGGAGCGTGGATGAAATAAATTACATCCGTGCCTACTTCCGCTGAAAATGAAACAGTGCAAAAATCCGACGCAGTACTACCGCGCACGAGGCACGGTACTACCGTGGAGTTGCGGATGTAAAAAATTACATCCGCTCCTACTACCGTGACGCAGCAGTACTAGGTATGAGGGCCACGGTACTACGACTCCGGGGGAGCGGTACTACCGTGGCCTCCCGCGGTACTACCGCGCAGGACGTGCGGTACTACCGTGGGGGCGCGGATGTAAAAAATTACATCCGCCCCTACTACCGTATCGGAGCGGCACTAGGCCTGGGAGCCACGGTACTAAGGCTCCAGAGGAGCGGTACTACCGTGACCCCCAGCGGTACTACTGCAGGTGCTTGCGGTACTACCGCTCCATAGAGCAGTACTACCGCAAGTACAACAGTAGCCGTCAGATTAGGCACAACTAGGATAACGGAGAGATGCTCCAAAGTGCAAGGGAAAGGAAGGACATGTGTACGTGTTGATTCCACCCGAACCTTTCCGACGCGGACCCCCTCTTAATAGTACGGCTCTCCTACGACTCAAATCCACCAAAGAGAAACGTAGAACAACGCCGTCTTCAATAGTCTTCGAGGGGCACCGAATCGTCTCGTGCCTAGAGATGAAGCATCTGAGAAACTAAAGGCACACGATTAGTCCGCAAAAGCATTGTCATCAATCACCAAAACACTTAAGGGATAAATATGCTCTTACAATCTCCCCCTTTTTGGTGGATTGATGACAATACGGGATTTGCACATAGATGAGATAATATAGGGCACAGGCAAACCCCTCCTCTCTAGAATATAGACGGGCTCCCCCTAGATGTGTGCAATCTAGATAGATGCTTTGGACTGCATCACACACAACCTAGGATCAACACTCCCCCTATATTATAGAGACAAAGGCATGATAACTAACATCTAAGCAGAGCATATCACAATGGTAGCACAATAAATCACAAGCTTGCTAAGATAGATAGAGTGCATATGTCTTACACCATATGAAGTAAAGCAACCGAAAGCAACTGAAACGAGGTTCAAACGAGGAAGCAGCAAACACACCGAACACGAACGACGACACAAGACTCGCAAATCCCTACACTCTCTCCCCCTTTGGCATCGAGACGCCAAAAAGGCAGAGAGGACACCTACACACATGGGGTGACTCAAGCAGGGAACTCATCCCAACCCTCTCCGTCGGACTCCTCAGCAGCAGGGATGGTCTCCCCGACGTCCTCCTCAGAATCAGTCCACCTGTAGCCTTGCTTCTCCATCCACTCGGCCTCTGGAGTGATGCGATCCTCAGAACCGCCAGACACATCCTTACCATAGAGCTGCAAGATCTTCTTGTCCCGGCGACGACTCTCCTTGGATGCCACATGAGTCCTGTACTGGCCCTTGGCTTGCATGCAGAAAAGAGTCTTCATCTTGTCCTTAAGCTTCTTGGCCCACGAGGGCATAGAGGAACTATGGGAAGGCCTGGCAGCACGGTCCTCAGCAACACCCTCTGCGCCAACATCCTCCTCATCAACAGCAGCCCTAGCAGCAGACACCTCAGCGTGAGTAGTAGTGTTGGCCCAGTTGGACTTGACACGGAGACAGATGGGATCATGGCGAATCCAGTCTGGAGCAAGGAACTCCTCACCAGGGAACATATTCTCCCAAGTCTTCGATATCAGCAGAAACAGATAAGGCCCATAGATAGGCACTTTGTGGTTGAACACCGCAAACCGAAGCTCACACCACATGATGTGTGAGACATCAAGTGGCTGAGTCTGAGACAACCGAGCCTCCTCGCAAATGAGCATCATATCCACCATATAGGCATGAACCTTGTCCTTGTCACCAATGTGAGGGAACAAGGAGTTGCGGAAGATGCGATACATGATATCCAGGAAAGAGTTGAGCACAAACCTTGTCTTGCCATTGGCAAGTGCCTTCTCAACATAGTATGGCTGAAGCTTGTCCTTGTTAGCAGACTCAGGATTAGCATGGGGGCGAACACCCACGAGAGTGTTGAGCCCGTCATCAGGAACGTGGAGCAGGTCCATGAACTCCTTCCAAGTAGCAGTCATCATACGGCCATTGGTCATCCAGGTCATCCTCCGCTCCTCATCATGGTGAAAGTATACTGAGGCAAAGAACTGACAGATGAGCTCAGGATCATAGTCAAGGTGAAAAGAGATCACATGTTCAATACCAAACTGCTCCACCAGGTATAGTGCTTCTCCAAAGTACGCACGATGCTGGTCCTTCCTCATGTGATGCATTTCTATCCATTTGACATCCACATAGGTATTCTGCTTGTTATTGATGACATCCAGATAAATGAGAGTCTGTTGCTTGTTCCAAAACAGCTCACAACCTTTAACAGTGGCACGAGGGTACACATACGGGTTGAGTTTCCTGAGACGGACAAATTCAGATTGGGGTATCTCGTCCATGCCCTTAGCGGGTTCCTTGTGCTTGCTAGCTGATGACTTGACATGGCGCTTGGGGGCAGTGGAGCCCTCTGGTGCTTCACCTGGATTGCACAGACGCTTGGAGCCCGTGTCACGACTAGGGTTGGAACGGCGAGAGCCACCACCTGAGACACACACGCAAAACACGCACGAAACGCAAAAGGATCAATGCAAAGACCACGGCAAAGCACAAGAAACACATAGAAAGTATACGTGAAAGTTGCCATGAGATAGATGTGAGCCACTGTAGTACTGCCAGATCCTGCGGTACTAAAATTTTAGTACCGCTCCAGGTCGCGGTAGTACCGTACGAGGCACGGTAGTACCGTGGTTGGAGCGGTAGTAAAGTTTTAGTGTCGCAGTGAGTGCGGTAGTACGGCGCCAGAGGGCGGTAGTACCGGACAAGCAGTAGTACCGCACCAGATGGACGGTAGTACCGCACCGCATCAGATCCAAACGATGGTTCGAATCTGAAAAGAACCGCAAAACCATGGCAGTGCTACGGCGATCACATCTAGCATAGGAGAAAGGACAAGTATAATTCCTATGCAATACTATGCTCCTTCATCCTACTCTTGCTAAGATTAAGCCTAAGAATCTCAAGAACACACAAGTCTCCCCCAAAATCTAGAGACAACGAACACAACAAAAACGAGAAGAAGTTGGGGAAATACCTTGGTCCATAGCAAGAGCACGTGGTGGGGAACAATCCCACCGGTCGGAATCATGGGAGGGCAGCCGAAGGCGGAGATCCAGCGACGGACGCCGGCTCCGTTCTTGAGCGAGGGAGAGAGAGAGACGAGATGGGGAATGGGCGAATGGGTATGGGGGAGTTAGAACTCCCCCTGCCCGTCCTTATCCCCACGCGTCCGAGCCGTCGCGGTAGTACCGCACGTCATTGCGGTAGTACCGCTTGGGCGGAAGTACCGCACCGAAGCGGTAGTACCGCTCTCCCAGGCGGCAGTAAAAAATTACTACCACATGGGGGCGGTAGTACCGTGCTCCCCTCACGCGGTAGTGCCGCAGCTGGCTGCGATAGTACCATGAGCTCAAGAAAATGCATGTTTCGACACACGAAAAGAGGTCTTTGCAAAGAAACTTTTAGCACAAAAGACACCACAAGAACACGAACAACCCAAAGGCAGAAAGACAACAAGAAGCAACCGCGTAACCCAACCTCTCAAAAGGAGAGGGCGGTGGCCGGAGCCACCTATGTTTGAGTTAGTTGGTATGGCGCCGCGAAGAATTATCCTTGGGCCCATGACCAAAACTCGTCTTTGAAGCACAAGTACCATCAAAAATGGCTAATGTGAAAGAGTTGATCGATTTATGCATAATGGGGGGAGGGAGAGTTTATTGAGAGAACAACACTCCCCCTATGTCCATGCCTACATCTAAACTAGACAACAAGTTGAGTGTGGTGGGGGTGCAAGGGTTCAAGTCACATTGCTCGAATCTATGATATTTAGCTCATGCCTTAACTCACGAAATCTTGCTTCATCCAAGGGCTTCGTGAAAATATCTGCAAGGTTATCATGAGTGTTGACATACTTGAGCTCGATCTCCCCTCGCCTAATGTGATCCCGGATG
Organism: Triticum aestivum; assembly: GCF_018294505.1. Lineage (NCBI taxonomy): Eukaryota > Viridiplantae > Streptophyta > Magnoliopsida > Poales > Poaceae > Triticum > Triticum aestivum. The sequence continues at coordinate 470,585,695 of NC_057798.1, read as the reverse complement.
AAGTGATACCGAATCTCAATATGCTTCGTCTTGAAGTGTTGCACCGGGTTGAGAGAAATCTTGATGGCACTTTCATTGTCACACCAAAGAGGCACTTTGTCACAAATGACACCGTACTCCTTTAAAGTTTGCCTCATCCATAAGAGTTGTGCACAACAACTACCGGCCGCCACATATTCCGCTTCGGTGGACGAGAGAGACACACAACTTTGCTTCTTGGAAGACCAACTTACCAAAGAGCAACCAAGAAATTGGCACCCTCCGGAAGTGGACTTCCTATCCACCTTGTCTCCCGCCCAATCAGAATCCGTGAATCCTTCAAGCTTGAAGTTAGCTCCTCTTGGGTACCATAGGCCAAAGTTTGGGGTATGAGCCAAATATCGAAAGATTCGCTTGACCGCCACAAAGTGGCTTTCCTTTGGTGCGGCTTGGAACCGTGCACACATTCCCACACTCAACATGATATCCGGTCTAGATGCACAAAGGTAAAGCAAGGAACCAATCATAGAGCGATATACCTTTTGATCCACCGCTTTACCATTGGGATCAATGTCAAGTTGGCACTTGGTGGGCATCGGAGTAGAGGCCGGCTTGACATCACTTAGCTTGAATCTCTTAAGCATGTCTTGAGTGTATTTGGCTTGGTTGATGAAGGTACCTTCTCTTCTTTGTTTGATATCAAAACCAAGGAAGAACTTCAACTCTCCCATCGAAGACATCTTGAACTTAAAGGTCATGAGAGCGCAAATTCTTCATTGAAAGCATTGTTAGGGGAACCAAAGATAATGTCATCAACATATAGTTGGCACACAAACAACTCCCCTTTGACCTTCTTAGTAAAAAGAGTGGGATCGATTTGCCCTACTTCAAATCCACCATCTTGTAACAACTCGGTAAGGTGGTCATACCACGCACGTGGGGCTTGTTTAAGGCCATAGAGTGCCTTATCGAGTTGATACACATGATCCGGGAAGTAGGGATCCTCGAACCCGGGGGGTTGCTTGACATAAACCAACTCATTAATAGGACCATTAAGAAAAGCACTTTTCACATCCATTTGTTGTAACTTAAAGTTGTGATGGGAAGCATAAGCAATCAACAAACGAATGGATTCAAGGCGAGCAACGGGAGCAAAGGTTTCACCGTAGTCGATACCCTCGACTTGGGAGTAGCCTTGTGCTACCAATCTTGCCTTGTTGCAAATGATGTTCCCTGAGCATCTTGCTTGTTTCTGAAGATCCACTTGGTTCCAATGACGTTATGGTTCCCCGAAGGCCTTGGCACCAACCTCCACACCTTGTTGTACTCGAAGTTGTTGAGTTCTTCATGCATGGCATTGAGCCAATCCGAGTCTTCGAGCGCCTCATAGACCTTTTGGGGTTCAACACAAGAGACAAACGCGTGATGTTCACAATAGTTTGCTAATTGTCTATGAGTGCTTACCCCTTTTCTTAGGCTTCCAACCACATTCTCCATGAGATGGCCTTTGGTGGTGAGTTTGGAAGCAATCTTCGCGGCACGACACTCTAATTCCTCCTCGGATGTGGAAGGAGGAGGGTTAACTTGATCATCTTGAGCGCCGTCTTGAGCTTGTTCTTGATCTTGAGCTTGCTCATGATCTTGAACTTGCTCGAGGGGGAGAACTTGACCTTGGGCATCATTTGGAGGTTCACCATCATCTTGATATTGATCTTGCCCTTGGTCTTGTTCCCGAGGTTGAGGGCCTACACTTTGTTCTTCGGAAGCGTGTGGGTCTTGAGTAGGTGAAGGCTCCACTTGAGTGGAGCATTGTCCTTCTCCTTCGGCCACAAGGGGTTCCTCAATGGGTAGAATATGACCAATACCCATTCTTCTTATGGCTTGGGGAGGAATTTCATCACCTACATCACAAGTACCACTTTGCTCCACTTGGGAGCCATTATTTTCGTCAAACTCCATGTTACACGTCTCCTCAATGAGTCAGGTGGACTTGTTGAGAACACGGTAAGCATGAGAGTTTGTAGCGTAACCAACAAATATCCCCTCATAAGCTCTAGCCTCAAATTTAGACAAACGAACACCTTTCTTGAGAATGAAACACTTACACCCGAACACCCGGAAGTACTTGAGATTGGGCTTGTTTCCGGTGAGTATCTCATAAGGAGTCTTGTTCAAGCCTTTGCGGAGATAGAGCCGATTGGATGCATGACATGCGGTGTTGATGGCTTCGGCCCAAAAGTTGTATGGAGACTTGAACTCCGCCATCATGGTCCTTGCCGCATCCATCAACGTCCGGTTCTTCCTCTCCGCAACACCATTTTGTTGAGGGGTATATGGTGCAGAATATTGATGCTTGATCCCCTCATCACTAAGAAACTCATCCAAGGTGTAGTTCTTGAACTCGGTGCCGTTGTCACTTCTTATTGTCAAGATCTTTGCATTATGTTGACGTTGAGCTTCATTTGCAAAGTCGATGACGGTTTGTTGAGTCTCACTCTTCCTCTTGAAGAAGTATACCCAAGTGTATCTTGAATAATCATCCACAATCACCAAGCAATACTTTCTACCCCCAAGACTATCAAAGGATGGAGGCCCAAAGAGGTCCATGTGAAGGAGCTCCAAGGGTCTCTTCGAGTAGATGATAGTCGTGGGAGGGTGAGCCGTCTCATGAAGCTTTCCTTCGATACAAGCACTGCAAGCACGATCTTTGGCAAAACTAACATTTGTTAGTCCACGGACATGGTCCCCCTTGAGAAGACTTTGCAAAGATCTCATATTGACATGGGCTAAACGGCGATGCCAAAGCCATCCCACATCAACTTTAGCCATTAGGCATGTCGCGGTCTTAGTGGGTTGCTCCGAAAAGTTAATCACATAGAGACCGTTCTCGACATGCCCAACAAAGGCTACTTTAAGAGTCTTGCTCCACAAGAGGGCCACGGTATCAATATCAAAGAAGGTGGCAAAGCCCATGAGTGCGAGTTGACGAACGGAAAGTAAATTGAACGCAAGGGACTCAACAAGCATGACTTTCTCGATCGTTAGATCATGAGAAATGACAACCTTGCCAAGACCCAATACCTTAGAATGTGAGGCATCACCCCACTCGACATTGGTGGGCATAGATGGGATCTTTTGCACGTCCACCACCAAGTCCTTGCTCCCGGTCATATGATTTGTTGCTCCACTGTCGAGCAACCATGATCCCCCACCGGAAGCAAACACCTACAAGAGATCAATGCTTGGTTTTAGGTACCCATTTAGTAATGGGTCCTTTGATGTTAGTAACAAGGGTCTTAGGAACCCAAATAGACCATTCAATGTACTCATAAGAAGAACCAACAAATTTAGCATAAACATGCCCATCACTAGCACGGCACAACACATAAGAGGGGTTAAAGTCGCCGGCTTTGTTGGGAGAGATGGCTTTGCGCTCTTTGGCATCACCACTCTTCGCATTGTTCTTCTTCTCCTTAGGAGCACCCTCTCCCTCCTTCACAAAAGTTTGCTTGAGCGGGGGAGGTCGTTTGGTCTTGTTATTCTTCTCCTCGTTCTTCTTCTTGTTCTTGGACTTGGGTGAGAACCCAACTCCCTCCTTGCCCACAACTTCCTTTTGATTGCTCAAAAGGTCATTTAGGTTGTTCTCACCTTGTATGCATGACACACGACCTTTCTCGAGTTGTTCCTTCAACTTGGCATTCTCCTCCACAAGATGCACATGCTCACAACATGGGTTAGTAGCATTTGCATTATCAATTAAGACCATGTGAGGAAATGTGGCCTTTTCCTTGGTTAGCTTAACTTGGAGTTGAGCATGAGACTCCTTGAGGTTTGCATGAGCACCTTTCAAGACCTTATGGGCCTTGTCAAGTACATCAAACTCCTCCTTGAGTCTAGCATGATCATCCCCAAGTTTAGTCTTCTCGGAAGTTAGAACACGAGACACAACAAGATCATGATCAAGATCTTTCTTTAATTTGGCATGGTCATAGTTGTGTGACTCCTCAAGAGCCAAACGATGCCCACGCTCTTCCTCAAGAGCATTAGAGAGATCCGATATCTCATCGGCATAGTCATGACTATGACCTTCCATCTTAGAGATGGTTTCTTCGTGATCCTCGATCATGTCATTGGCTTCACCAAGTTGTTCCAAGAGAGCAACGAAGTGCTTCTTGGATTTGCCCTTGAGCTTACTCATGAAGGACTCAAATTCATTTACCTCCTCATTAGACCCCTTACCATCATCAAAGCCTACCGTCGAAGAAGGGTTAGGAATAATGGTGGTTTTGATGTTGGGGGTTACCTTGTTGGTGGCTTTAGCCATGAGGCACTTGGCGGTGATGTTCTCGTTGGGTGAATCGAAGAGAGACACCTGGGGAGTTGTGGCAATGGCAACGGACGCCATAGCCATTGCTTCACTATCTTCATCATCATCGTCTACCTCACGGTATTCTTCTTGAACTACCAACCCGCGTGTAGGAGTCTTCTTGGTGAAGTTGTTCTTGTTTGGGAAGGACTTGGCTTTGTCTTTTCGGATGAACTGGCCACCATTGTCTTCCCGCTTCTCGTAAGGACAATCCGCAACGAAATGGCTCACATTGCCACAGTTGAAACAAGTTCTAACTTGTTGCTTGCCCTTGAGGCCACTTGAGTTGTTCTTGTTGAAGTTGGGTCTTGTATTCTTCTAACTCCAAAATTGTCTTGAGGCAAGAGCCATGTGCTCATGATAATCATACTTCGTGTCTTCGGGGTTGCTCTCCTCATCTTCCTCTTCTTCTTCTTCTTCCACACTAACCTTGGCCTTCAAGGCAAGGTTGGGCTTCTTTGCCCTTTGAGAACGGAGCACCGCATTTTCGGCGGTCTTGTCCAAGATGCTCATTGCAACGAACTCATCCAACACTTCACTTGAGGTCATGGAGTGGAAGTCCGGTCTTTGACAAATGACGGAGGACATGGCCTTGTTGTAGGGCATCATGGCCTTGAGGAACTTGCGCTTGATCCAATTGTCATCCATGTCCTTGCTCCCATGATCTCGGAGTGCGACCGTGAGTTTGGTCACTCTTCGAAAGATCTCACGAGGTTCTTCATCTTCTTTCATTGCAAACTCATCGGCTTCATCTTGCACCACTTCATAGTTGGAGCGTTGAATGCTAGCACTTCCTCGATAGAGAGACACAACACATTGCCATGCGTCTTTAGCCATGGCATGAGGTCGAAGATGAGGGAGATCTTCGAGAAGGATTGCATCTTGGATGATGAAGAGAGCACTCTCATTGAATTGATTATCCACGGCTTCTCGAGGGGTGAAGTTGCTTGGGTCATGTGGATAGAAACCTTCTTCTATAATTCTCCAAAGATTAGTATTCACATGTTTTAAATGACACTTGAAATGATACACCCAAGCATCAAAATCCTCATTTTTCACAATCTTAGGAGGAGGACCGGCATGATTTAAATGAGTAGTGGGAATCGGTCCACCATAAGTAGGAGGTTCCACATGGGCAAAGATGCCGGAGCCATTTCTACCACTAGTAGAAGGACCTTTTTCACTATTAGCTTCCCCCTTCTCGGAGGTGGCATCCGTCACCTTGTTAGTGGGATCACCCACTTTCATCGGCGAGGTGGATAGTTTAAGTCCTTCTAGGAATTCAGAAAACATGCTTTTAACCTCGGCCGTCATGGAGGTTTTCAATGTGTCTAAAGCCACATTGAATTCCTCACGTGAGACCGAGGTTCCCCCATTGGCCGTAGACGAGATAGGATTCACACCGGAGTGCTCCTCTGCACTGTCGTTGGTGTCAACCATACTCTTCGGACGGCAAAGTCCTTAATAAAGAGACGAACATGTGGATAATGGAGAGATGCTACCGCATGTCGCAGGCTGAACATGTGGATAACAGAGAGATGCTCCAAAGTGCAAGGGAAAGGAAGGACATGTGTACGTGTTGATTCCACCCGAACCTTTCCGATGCGGACCCCCTCTTAATAGTACGGCTCTCCTATGACTCGAATCCACCAAAGAGAAACATAGAACAACGGCGTCTTCAATAGTCTTCGAGGGGCACCGAATCGTCTCGTGCCTAGAGATGAAGCGTCTGAGAAACTAAAGGCACACGATTAATCCGCAAAAGCATTGTCATCAATAACCAAAACACTTAAGGGATAAATATGCTCTTACACAAGTGCAGTGCCTTTGTCATCGTGCGCCGGCCGTCGACGAAGAACGCCTTCCCGGTCATCAAGTTGTCACAGTCGGTGAAACTATGGCAGCAATCGTATTTTTACGTGGAGAACGTCGACCCGGCGGTCAACTTCATCAACCTGCCGCCTTACGAGGCTGCCCCCCCTGCCGAGCCTAGGGCCAACTGGAGCTACAAGCCGAAGCCCGTATCGGCCGACACAACCGCCGCCATCAACCGGCTCCAAGTGCTGACGGAGGCGAAGGGTCTCTTGACGTCCGACTTGCTGATCGCCTTTGTCGAGCGTCGGGTTCTCCCGCTCCAAGGCCATCCTCATCTGATTCGGATGAGCGGGCCCCGCGACCCGATCCAGATGTGCATGAAGGACATGCCGACGAGGTGGCCCGATTGGTGAACGAGATCACCGACCTCAAGGTGTCGGAGAAGTCCTGGTGGTTCCGCAAATGGCCATACTCCCGCGACAACCCGCCGCCTGCCGTAAGTCTCTTAGCCTTCCCTTTTTAGTTCTTGCCTTGGTCTTGGTCTTGGTATTAAGTGGTCCTTCCTTGGAACACATATCAACATGTCTCCGGCGACAGCCGCCATCATGGGGTCGGGTGGTAACTACCAGCCGGACCGGGAGGTGAGCGACGTGGACGACCCCGGCTTGGGGCAGCCGCCTTGGAGGACGACGCCATAGGCGGCGGCGACAGAGCATGCGGCTCCGAAGAAGGCAGCGGCGTGGAGACTTGGCCTGATGACGATGACGAGGAAGACGAGCCGCTCCTCGCCCGAGGTGCTGTTAACACAGGTGTTGGCCCCTTCGCCGAGTCGTCCGCCCGAGGTGGCAAGCGCAAACGGAAGCAGGGCGTCACCCTGTTCGGGAGCGTGCCGAAGAAGCCCAAGAACCCGGCCGCTGCGACCAGGTGGAAGGAGGCCGCAAAGAAGGTGGCCAAGTTCCAGAAGCTGCCGAAGGCGCCGCCCATGGTGTTGGCGTAAGTATTTTTTCTTACACTTTCCCTTTCTTGTCGATCCGGCCTAAAAATTTCTTTGCCTTGCTTCCTTATCTGAGGGCCCCGCTCTCCCTCAACAAGTCAGTCGCCGCCTCTGTCATCAGGTCGGCGGAGACCTCCACCACCACTCGGTGAATCAATCCGGCCGCCGACCTCCGGGAGGCGCAGGAGCGAAACACGCGAGAGGTGCGTGAGGAGCAGGAAGGAGCCCGCCTGGAGAAGGCAGAGGCTGACAAGGCGGAGGCGTCCGTGCTGAAGAACCTGGCGGAGGCGAAGGCTGATGCGTAGCAAAGGAGCGGCTCGCGGAGGCCGCACGCCGCCAAGAGCCGCTGCTCGTCGCTCCCCTGAATTTTGCGCCACCTCTACCAGAGTTCGTGGCGTCGACTGGGGGAGCCGGTGATGAGCAGCTGGCCATGGAGAGGGAGGGCAGTGATGTCGCCATGCTGGACGTTGTCGTGCCTCTGCCACCGCCGACTGGCGGAGCGCAAGACAGGCAGCCGGTTGCCCCGCCGGCGCCGCCAGCCGGGAACGAGGTGGTGAAGGGCCCAACTCCTAAGGCCCACACACCCGTGCGCCATTGTCTTGTGAAGGCGGTCTCAGCACCGCGACCGCTGGAGCCCAGCGCCGCGAGCTCGTCAGTCCCGGAAACTGAGGCGACCATGTCAGATTTGGGGTTCCGACAGACCCTCTAGATTCGAACACTGGGGTGCGCGCGGAGATTTAGCCCTCTGCCTACCTGCACCTCACCGCCTCGCTATGAACTAAGCAATCAAAGGAACACCACAAGAGACACAAATTTATACTGGTTTAGGCCACCATTTTGGTGTAATACCCTACTCCAGTGTGTGGTGTGGTGGATTGCCTCTTGGGCTGATGATGAACGGTACAAGGAAGAACAGCCTCGCGAGGGTCTGTTCTTGGCCGGTGCGATGAACTGCTAGGGGGAGTTCAGTTGCTCTCTCTACTGGTTTCTAGGTGAGGATCCCATTGCCTCTACCTTGTGGTGGCTAGTCCTATTTATAGGCAAAGGCCCAGGGCCTCTTCCCAAATATTGAGCGGGAAGGGCGCCAACAATTGGCCATTTTGAAGGGGAACATCTAGTACACTTATCCTGACTAAAGTTGGTCCCCGCCTGTCAAAGGCTCTGGCGGTGACGCCGGCTTGGGCTCCACGATGACTTCCATCCTGCCGTTCTGCTAGTCTTGGTCTTGTTGCACCGAAATGGATGCCTTTGCTTGATGCTCTCACTTGCGCTTGCTCCATTTGCACCAAAGAGGAAAGAAGGACACTGTGCGGGCTGGCGCCTGCCTGGTGCCCTTGGTCGTCATGGCTTGCGTCATGGGCACCTCACGAGGTACCCTGCCTTGATCTCTCTGCCTCCTCGCGAGCCAGCCTGACGAGGCCGTGCCTGAGGAAGCCTCCTGTCGTCCGCCCCGCGAGGCTTGTCCCCTCGCGAGGGTCTTGAGCTCGTTCTGATGAAGATGGGCCATGTTGGGACGCCCCTTGAGCCACGCCGCAGGCCTCAGGCAGGCAAGTCTAGGGACCCCTGTTCCCAGAACACCGACAGTAGCCCCCGGGCCCAAGGTGCGCCTAGACTTGGCTGAGCAGAGAGGCGAAGGGGCAAGCGCGAAGCGCCACAAGCCCTAACAGCCTACGGCCTCGGGCACCGCGTGGCGGTTGGTTGGACGTGGGCGGCTCCGCTCCCCCACGACGCCTTGGCAACTGCATGAACTGACAAGTCCCTGCATGCAAAAACCGGTCATGATTACCTGCGATCGTGGAGGCCGATGGTTGGCCTCCTCATGCTATAAGTACGGAGCGGCACGAGCCATTCCCGTCCATCTTCCTCTGCTACTTCTCCTCTCCTTCATCTTCACCACGGCTCCGCCTTGCCGCAATGGCTCCGTCGTGGCTCCTGTCCTGCTTTCAGCTTCTGCAACATGCATCATGCCTCGGGGAGGTGTTTAAACTTGTGTTTGGTGTCATGATAACAATTATGGACTGTAATATTTGCTTTTGAATTCCTTGAAATTTGCGCTCTTCCTACTTTCTTATGTTCTACGCCGGCAGAGCCCGGCCCCAAGCATACCTCAGCCGCCGTTAGCCCCGACCGGAAACCAGGACGGGACCAAGGAGTGAGGGGCTACGTGACAAGTTAGGCTCCTGAGTCACGATGCTCAGGAGTCCCCCTTGGCGCACGAACAGCAAGTAGGGAGGTGAGATGTGTGGGTGAATCTGCCATTCTACGTCTGCAGAGCCCGGCCCCGCGCATACCTCAACTGCCGTTAGCCTTTCGGAACTAAGGAGTGAGGGGCTACGGACCAGTTAGGCTCCTGAGTCGCGATGCTCAGGAGTCCCCCTTGACGCTCAAACGGCCTTCGTACCTTGGCTCTGCTCGGGGAGAGATGCGCGACGAACCAGGCCCGAGGGGCCTGGCTGGGTGGCGTATGCCTGGGCGTGACCCAGGCGCAGCCCCCATGCCCAGCCCCCTCGCACGGCGCTCCCGAGGGGAGGCATTGCGATGAGGCATTGCGATGAGGCTAGACACTAAGCTCGGGGCTCCCTGAGGTTGATGCGGCCGGAGGCCACCCTCAGTTGTTTATCACCAGCGCGGAGCATAGCGTTTCCATATGTGTACGGGCATAGCCGCTCCTCGGCAGTGTCGTCGGCCAGCACGGAGCATGGTGCTTCCACTGGTGCGTGGGAGGGGGCTCCCCTCCGGGAGGAGCCCCCGAGGCATGTACAGCCCCGCCCTGACATGTGGCCGGCACGGTAGGGCATGAGGAGGTGTACCTTGGCACCCGTGAGCCAGCGCGGGACTCACGAGGCCCTACCTCAAGGCGGGTTGCGCCTGGCACTAGGCCTTAACTTGTGATGTGTCCCTACAAATTTGGCCAGATGCCGATGCTCTACGTCCTCGGGTCCCGGCCCTCGAGCGAGTCTCAGCCGTCGCTGGTTTGCCAGGGTGCGATGCCATGGACAAAGCCAGAGGGTGAGGGCTGGCGAGCCAGTAGGAGCCCTGAGTCGCGATGCTCAGGTACCCCCCCTTTAACGTGCAAGCTTGGTTAGATGTCGACGCTCTACGTCCTCGGGTCCCGGCCCTCGAGCGAGTCTCAACCGTTGCTGGTTTGCCAAGGCGCGATGCCGTGGACAAAGCCAGAGGGTGGGGCTGGAGAGCCAGTAGGAGCCCTGAGTCGCGATGCTCAGGTACCCCCCCCCTTTAACATGCAAGCTCGGTTCGATGTCGACGTTCCCCGGCCCTTGAGCGAGTCTCAGCCATCGCTGGTTTGCCAGGGCGCGATGCCGTGGACAAAGCCAGAGGGTGAGGGCTGGAGAGCCAGTAGGAGCCCTAAATCGCGATGCTCAGGTAACCCCCCCTTTAACACGCAAGCTCGATTCGATGTCGACGCTCTACATCCTCGGGTCCCGGCCTTCGAGCGAGTCTCAGCCGTCAGTGGTTTGCCAGGGCGTGATGCCGTGGACAAAGCCAGAGGGTGAGGGCTGGAGAGCCAGTAGGAGCCCTGAGTCGCGATGCTCAGGTACCCCCCCCTTTAACGTGCAAGCGGCCGACACAAAGGAAGAAGGGGTGCCACAGACAGGCACCAAATAACAAGCATGATGGGTCGAATGCATAGCCAGAAAATAAACGCAAGAGGGATACATGCCGCTGAGTCTGACCCGAGCAACTTGGGGATGATGCAGCCCGAGGGGCGCCCCCAAAAAGGTAAGCTAAAAACATGAACAAAAGGGATACACACCGCAGGGACGGGCCCACGCGGCCTGGGAATGATGCAGCCCTAGGGGCGCTCCCAGCTGGAAATGAAACTTGAAAGATGTCACCTGATAGTGTTGACGATGAAGGGGCATTGAAGGGGCATTGAGGAGGGCGTCGGGCGCGCCTCCCTATGCGACAGAAGGAGGTCCCCCCTGAGCAGGCGCAGACCCTGAGGGGCCTACCTCCTGAGGGGTCGGGCCTGGCGATGTCTTCTTCTTCTTAGGAGCGGCTTCGGGGAGCCTCCCGCTCCCGCGATCTGGGTCTTCAAGTGATGCGTCCTGAAAAGCTCGTTCCAGGGAGCACACTGTGTCTCTTTCTTCATAGGGCACCGTGATGACTCCACCACTTCCTGGCATCTTGAGGACGTTGTAGCCGTGATGAGTCACGGCCATGGACTTGGCGAGAGCTGGGTAGCCGAGGATGGCGTTGTATGGCAGGCGGATGTGGGCGACGTCGAAGTCAATGAGCTCGGTGTGGTAGTTGTTGCGGGCCTCGAAGGTGACAGGGAGGCGGACCTGCCCGATTGGAAATGTGGAACCGTCGGTGACTCCAGAGAAAGGCTTGGTTGGCTGAAGCTGATCTTAAGGCACTTGGAGATTGTTGAACGTCTCTACAGACAGGATGTTGAGCCCTGCCCCGCCGTCGATGAGGGTCCTGGTGACTTGCATGTTACTGATGACTGGAGAGCAAAGCATTGGGAGGACTCCGGCTGTGGCCGCACACTTGAGCTGATCCACTGAGCTGAACGTGATAGCGCACGCCGACCACCTGAAGGGGCGCGTGGCTTCAAGCTTGGGGAGGACTGCATTCACTTCGCGGGCGAACTGCTTGAAGATGCGTTGAGAGGCTAGGGCTTGAGCTCCGCCCAGGACGCAGGCGATCACGCGTGGCTCCTGGAAGCCCCCAGCCCCCTCGTCCTGATGATGGTCCTCGTTTCTCCTTGGCTGCGGAGGCAGTGGAGGGAGGCCTGCGTTTCCTTGTGGGCGATCCTCGCGAGGCTGATCCCTCCAGTCTCCCGCGCGAGGCTGATCCTGCCTGCGATCCTCGCGAGGTCGGTCGCGCCACCCTTGGCGAGGGTTGCGGTCTTCCTAGCATCCTGCGTTCCTTCCTCCTCCTCGGCCGTAGCCACGATTGTTGCGGTCGGGGCGCCGACCGACCCTTCCTTCTCGCACGGCTCGGAGCTCTTGCCATTTGTTGGTGTTGTGGGTGTGGAGGTCATGGTACACACAGTACCGGCTGCCCTTGAAAGACTCAGGCTGATCTCTGCCCCGCTTGGTGTATGGTTCTGCCGCGAGCACGGCAGCCCCCTTGCGCTTCACGTCCTTGGCCTTGGATTTCTTCTCTTCTGGGTCTGCTACTGGCAGCTCGAGAAGGGAAAGGTGCCCTTCCTCAGCCCTGGCGCACTTGGTTGCCAGGTTGAACAGCTCCAAGGAAGTGCACATATCTTCATGCATCGCCAGCTCCTCCTTCATCTTGACGTCATGCACGTCGTCGGAGAAGGCTGAGATGATGGCCTCCTCGGTCACCTTGGGAATCTTGAGTCGTGCGCTGTTGAAGCGCTGGATGTACTTCTGCAGGGTCTCCCCTGGTTGCTGCTTGATGCGGCGCATGTCTCTCACGGCAGGTGGCCGGTCGCGAGTACCTTGGAAGTTGGCGATGAAACGGGTGTGCATCTCGTCCCAGGAGGAGATCGTGCCTGGGGTCAGGTTTAGGAGCCAGGTGCGGGCCCCGTCCTTGAGTGCCATGGGAAACCAGTTCGTCATGACCTTCTCATCCCCGTTGGCGGCTTCGATGCCTAGCTCGTAGAGCTGGAGGAACTCCGCAGGGTCGGCCGTGCCGTCGTAGCAAGGGGGTAGGTCTGGCTTGAACTTGCGGGGCCATGCCACGCTGCGCAGCTCGGTGGTGAAGGAACGGTAGCCTGATGTGGCCATGGGAGGCCTCTGGTGACGAGGAGCTTGGTCTTGCGGGCCCGCATGCGCTGCAGCTGGGAGCAGCGTGGGGTCTTGGCGCGCTGGAGCAGGAGCGTGGTCCAAACGGACCGGAGCAGGGAGCACTCGGGCAGCTTCTTGGGGGCGAAGAACCTCTTGGCAGCTCCGCTCTTGCTGCGCTGGCGCCGGACGGGGTGGGTTCCGTCCAAGGGCCACGCGCCTTGGGGCCAGGGCGCCTTCTTGAGGGGGAGGCGGCTGAGGCACCCCCAGAGCTTCATTGCCCGCACAAGGCGGGGCGCGGTGCAGCGAGAAGGACGGTGCGGGGGAGCCCCCTGCGGCACGGACGAGCTCGGCGACGCGGTCGAGCCATTCTTCATAGACATCGTCGACCGGGCGGTAGCGCGGGAGCTCATTTGCCGCGATGAGCGCAGCCCGAGCCTCCATGGCCGCACGGGACGCGCGGGACGAAGAACCGGCCGGGGCGAGCGAGGGAGTGGCAGTGCGGCCGTCTCGCCTCATGGATGGATGCTCGGACGATGCCTGCTGCTCGTTCCCCGCCGGGCCGGTGGCGGCGTTGATAGCGGGCGACGGGGAACGGTGGGGTGGCCGCCGACAGGGGCCGTCTGGGAGACGCGGGAAGCGAGAGCGGCTCGGCGCTCGGTGCGGGCCCGACGAGCGTCTGACATGGACGTGATGGTCGGTGAAGAACAGGGCGGTGGAAGACAAATTCCGGCGCACCCCTACCTGGTGCGCTAAATGTCGGATTTGGGGTTCCGGCAAACCCTCTAGATTCGAACACTGGGGTGCGCGCGGAGATTTAGCCCTCTGCCTACCTGCACCTCACCGCCTCGCTATGAACTAAGAAATCAAAGGAACACCACAAGAGACACAAAGTTTATACTGGTTCAGGCCACCATTGTGGTGTAATACCCTACTCCAGTGTATGGTGTGGTGGATTGCCTCTTGGGCTGATAATGAACAGTACAAGGAAGAACAGCCTTGCGAGGGTCTGTTCTTGGCCGGTGCGATGAACTGCTAGGGGGAGTTCAGTTGCTCTCTCTACTGGTTTCTAGGTGAGGATCCCATTGCCTCTACCATGTGGTGGCTAGTCCTATTTATAGGCAAAGGCCCAGGGCCTCTTCCCAAATATTGAGCGGGAAGGGCGCCAACAATTGGCCATTTTGAAGGGGAACATCTAGTACACTTATCCTGACTAAAGTTGGTCCTCGCCTGTCAAAGGCTCTGGCGGTGACGCCGGCTTGGGCTCCACAATGACTTCCATCCTGCCGTTCTGCTGGTCTTGGTCTTGTTGCACCGAAATGGATGCCTTTGCTTGATGCTCTCGTCTGCGCTTGCTCCCTTTGCACCAAAGAGGAAATAAGGACACTGTGCAGGTTGGCGCCCGCCTGGCGCCCTTGGTCGTCATGGCTTGCGTCATGGGCACCTCGCGAGGTACCCTGCCTTGATCTCTCCGCCTCCTCGCGAGCCAGCCTGACGAGGCCGTGCCTGAGGAAGCCTCCTGTCGTCCGCCCCACGAGGCTTGGCCCCTCGCGAGGGTCTTGAGCTCGTGTTGATGAAGATGGGCCATGCTGGGCCGCCCCTTGAGCCACGCCGCAGGCTACAGGCAGGCAAGTCTGGGGACCCCCATTCCCAAAACGCCGATAGACCAGCGCCGCGCCCTCCAGCTGGGTGCGCGGAGGCAGGACAGGAGCCTTGAACCAGGCCGCCCTTGACATCCAGGCCAAGCTCCGGGCTGAAGTTGACGCCCTGAAGCGGCGCAACGAGGCGTTCCTGGACTCGCGAGCGGCCATCTGGGTATGTTTCTCACTTCTTTATTTTTGATCCTTTTATTTCTTGGTGGGGGCGCACTGGCGCACCCACTGGGTGTAGTCCCCAAGTTTCGGGCCGGCTGCTGAGCAAGTGGTCCGGAACTTTAACTTGCGAGCACCAAGTGCTAACTCCATATGACATCCCTATTGCAGGATTACCACAACCTTCGCGCGGCCACCTTCAACTCCGGAGTCCGGGAGCTTGAGAGGCAGACCGCCAACTTGTCAGAGAGCTGGAGTAAGTCTTGGCTTTCTTTCTCTGCGGGGGTGCGCTGGCGCACCCGCGGGCTGTAGTCGCCGAGATTCAGGCCGAATGTCGAGCAGTCGGGCTGGGTCTCCATAGCAACTATATTTCTTTTGTTGATCATTGATAACTTCTTTCTCTGCGGGGGCGCGATGGCGCACCCACGAGCTGTAGTCCCCGAGATTCGGGTCGACTGCTGAGCAGCCGGGCCGGATCTCCCCGGTAACTGCATCCTTTCATTATGGAATGTTGACGTCTTTTTCTGCTTCTGTCTTTGCAGAGGCCAACGCCGCCTTGCAGCAGCAGCTGGACAAAGCCAACACCGCACTGCGCACCAAGAAGGTAGAGTGCACCAAGCTGGCCGAGGAGCGTGACCGACTGGTCACGCAACTGGCGGAGCAGGCGGAGCATCTCCAGACGGCTCAGAAGGAGGCAGAGGCGAAAGAGATCGACCTCCTTGCTAAGTTTGAGACTGAGCGCTCCGCCTGGGCCGACAAGGAGGCGCAGCTGACTGCCGGCTTAGGTAACATCGAGGACATGGTCAATGGTAAGCTTCCTCTTTTTTCTTTCTTTGAGGTGCCGGCCTCTGCTCAGGCCGACCGCTCGCTTCTAACTTTTGTCTTCCTTGCTTTCCACCCAAGCAGACTTCTTCCCAGGCCACTCCGTTGCCGTCAACCAGGCCATTAAGGCTTATCGCAAGGAGCTGAGGGCAGAAGGCGTGCAGATTGCCACCAATGCTCCCTAGACCCTTGGCGAGCAGCTTCTCAGCATCCAGGCCCGCCTTCGGCTGGCTCACCAGATGCTGTGCCATCTTCAACGCGTCAGGGCCCAGGCGATTTCCACCCTCCGGCCAGGCATGCCGGCTCCGCACACTCCCAGTTGGACTGCCGACTGGCTGGAGGTGGCGGCCGGTCGCCTGGAGGCCTGGAAGGGCTCCTCGGCTCGGGCTGGAGCCCGCCGGGCTCTGGAATCGTCAAGGCATGGTACCCTGGGCTTGATCTAGCCCCGCTGACCATGTTTCAGCTGGAGGCACATGAGGAGCTGGTGGCGGTGGAGGACGACCTTGTCAAGCGGGCGGCCGCGATCGCCGACTACACCAACACCAGTGTCTTCATCCCCGAGCTGGTTGATGACGGCGCCAAGGCGCCACTGGAGTGGTTCGGGCTGAATTTGGAGGACAGCAAGGACTCGACCGAGGTGATCGATTCCAGCGATGAAGGGGAGGATGCGGAGGACGAGGAAAGCGAAGAAGACGCGCCGGAGGTCAGAGCGGACAGCCAGCCTCATCCTGACCGTGCCTCGAGCAACGATCCGTGCTCAAGCGCGCCGACTGCTGCTGGAGGTGACCAGGCCGAGACTAACCAGCCGTTCACTCCACCAACCGGCACTGCCGACTCTGCCATCCGCTCCACCAACCAGTGCTGCCGACACTACCGTCCAGCCGTCTGCTGCACCAACCGGCGCTACCAACATGGTCGTCCAGCCGGGACCCTCTGCTACTCCTTAGGCCGTCGCCTTTATTTTCCCTCCTTATCAGTCTCGACAAACTTTTGTTAAATTTTCACAATTCCACCCGCGGGATGTATTTCAAACTCTGTTGAATGCTGGCCAATGGGCCTTTGCTATGTAAATATTCTTCGTCACAAATTGAGCTTTATTTGTCGAGTTCTGACTTTCTTGCTTTCTGCTCCTTGCTTTTTTCCTTTGCTGCCCTCCCTTTGCTACCCTCTTGGCAGCCAAATAGCCGCTCCGCGGACTGCGACTGGGTCGAGTACTTAGCTATTTACGGGAGGGCAAGTACTTAGTCGATTGGAGCGTCGGCAAGGTAAGTAGAAACTGGCCGGCCGGCTGCTCAGCAGCCGGTCGAAGAGGCGGGATGCTGGCCTTGGCTATGTGCGCATTTTCCTTAGCCGTTTTTCGTATGGGCACCGCTTTGGCAACCCCTGTCCACCATACAGTAGCTCTGCGAGCTGCGGCTTCTGACAGGAGAAGTTTTCTGGTGCCGACACACTAGTCCAACTGCAGGAAGCGGCACATAGTAGAAGGCGGCGAGCCCCCGGGCTGACTAGTCGAACCCGGTGCCAGGCGGAATAGTGAAACAACACATTCATAGGCATAATACTTATCATATAGATAAAAGAGGGTAGTCCCCGAGCTCTACTCGGGGGACCCAGAGTCTTCGTACTTAATACAAAAGGTAGCATGGTACATACTGCTTTAACTGTAAAATCTTCGGAGGAGGTTTGCATTCCATGGCCTCTCCATCTCCTTGCCTGAGTTGTCTCTTTTGCATGCTCTGGGCTTCTGAGCATCGATCAGGTAGTAGGAACCGTTGCCCAGCACTTTGCTGATGATGAAAGGGCCTTCCCAAGGCGCCGAGAGCTTGTGCTGGCCGGTTGTTCGCTATATCAGCCTGAGCACAAGGTCTTCCTCTTGGAAGGATCTTTGCTTGACCTTGTGATTGTAGTATCGGCGTAGACTCTGCTGGTAGATGGCGGACCGGCTGAGTGCCAACAGTCGGCCCTCTTCCAGCAGATCGACACCGTCTTCTCGTGCTTCTTTGGCCTCCTCCTCGATGTACATGGTGACTCAAGGGGAGTCAAATTCTATGTCCGCCGGGATGACGGCTTCGGCGCCGTAGACGAGGAAGAAGGGCGTGAAGCCGGTTGATTTGTTCGGAGTTGTGTGCAGGCTCCAGAGGACGGCCGACAGCTCATCGAGCTAGCAGCTGGCCGAACTCTCTAGAGGCTCGACCAGTCGGGGTTTGATGCTGGACAAAATGAGGCCGTTTGATCGCTCCACTTGGCCGTTTGACTGCAGATGGGCAATGGGCGCTAAGTCCAGTGGGATGCCCTGCGTCGCGCAGAAATGAGCCAGGGCTCCTTTGGCGAAGTTTGTGCTATTGTTGGTGATAATGATGTGTGGTATGCCATACCGAATGGCGATGTCGGTGATGAAAGTCACAACAGTCGACCCATTCAACTTCTTGATTGGCTTTGCTTCTATCCACTTGGTGAACTTGTCCACAGCGACAAGCAAATGAGTCATGCCACCGCGAGCCATCTTGAATGGCCCCACCATGTCCAGCCCCCAGACGGCAAAGGGCCAGGCGATGGTAATGGTCTTGAGTGCAGAAGCCGGCAGATGTGGCTTGGAGCGGAACTTCTGGCACCCTTTACACTTCTGGACCAAATCTTTGGCGTCTTCTAGAGTAGTCGGCTAGAAGAAACCATGGCGGAAAGCTTTGGCAACAAGTGATCTTGAAGCCGCGTGGTGACCACATTCGCCTTGGTGGATATCCTTGAGGATTGCTTGGCCCTGGCCCGGCTCCACGCAGCGCTGGTACACACCAGTGACACTGCGCTGCACCAGTTCTTTGTTGACGATGGTGTATGCTTTTGCCCGTCGTTGCACTTGTCGGGCTAGGATCTCATCAGTCGGCAATTCTTTGTTCACCAAAAAGTTGAGGATGGGTTGAGCCCATGAAGGTGCTGCTATTTCTTCGACTGCTACAACTGCAACTTGCACAAGGGCGGTCGGGCCGGGAGGCGGCGGGTTGGAGTTGGCTGCCGCTTGATGAACCAGAGAAATCCCCGGGCCGACTACTGCAGTCTCCGGGCCGGGTTCTGAAGTCCCTGGGCCGGGGGCAACTCTTGCAGTCCCCGGGCCGCCTGCCGAAGTCCCCGTGCCGGCTTCTGGGGCCCTCAAGTCGGATCCGACTGCTTCAGGAGGGGCCGACACGAAGGTCGAGGCTGATTCTGGCGACGGCTTGACAGACGGCTTGAGGAGGCGTTGTAGGGCAACGCCGGCTGGTATTGCTTGCAGGGTGGATCCCATTCGTGCCAAGGCATCTGCTTGCTCATTATCATTTCTTGGCACGTGAGGGAATTCGCACCCTTCAAAGTATCCGTTGAGTTGCTGCACGAGGAAGCAGTAGCTTGCCATATTTGCATCCTTAGCGTCCCAGTCGCAATAGCACAGGATCTGGCGAATGCCGAGTTCCTTGGCAAGCCGGAGACCGTCTATGAGTGCTTCGTATTCAGCTACGTTGTTGGAGGCGGCAAAGTGAATCTGCAGCACATATCTGAGCTTGTCGCCTTTGGGAGAGGTGAGGACGATGCTGGCTCCCAGACCGGTGCGCATCTTTGAACCATCAAAGTGCATCCACCAATGGGTGGAGTCTGGCGCTGGCGGCAGGTACTGGGTCTCGGCCCAGTCGACGAGGAAGTCGGCCAACGCTTGTGACTTGATGGCGGTGCGAGGCTGGTAGTAGATGGTGTAGGGGGGCAGATCTATGGCCCATTTGGCCACTCGGCCTAAAGCGTCTCGGCTTCCAATGATCTCGGCAAGCGGAGCAGTGCAGACAACAGTAATTGGGTGCTCTTGAAAGTAAAGCTTCAGCTTCTTGGCAGCAAAGTGCACACCATAGCACATCTTCTAATAGTGGGGGTAGTTTTGCTTGGAGGCGGACAGCACTTCACTCATGTAATACACCGGCCTCTGTACTGGCAATGCCCTGCCCTCCTCCTTGCGTTCCACTACTATGACTGTGCTGACCAGCCGACTAGTGGCGGCGATGTAGAGGAGCATGGGCTCTTTATCAGTCGGGGCCGCTAGGATAGGCGGAGTGGTCAACATCTTCTTAAGCTGGAGAAAAGCTTCGTCCGCCTTGTTGTTCCACTCGAAAAAAGTGGTTTTCTTCATGAGCCGTACAGGGGGAGAGCCTTCTTGCCCAGTCGACTGATGAAACGACTGATGGACGCCAGGCAGCCGGTAAACTTCTACATGTCCAGCAGTCGGGTGGGCACCTCCATCTTCTCGATGGCCTTGATTTTCACAGGGTTGCACTCTACGCCGTGCTCTGAGACCAGGAAACCAAGAAGTTGGCCAGCTGGTACTCCAAAGACGCATTTCTCCGGGTTGAGCTTGATTTGAAATCGGCGCAAGTTTTCAAATGTCTCTTTGAGGTCTTCTAGCAGCGTGCCACGCTTCTTCGTCTTCACCACCACATCGTCCACGTAAATGTGGGTGTTTCTGCCGAGTTGCTTGAGAAGACACTTCTCCATGCAATGCTAAAACGTGGCGCCGGCATTCCTCAAGCCGAACGTCATGGTCAGGTAGCAGAAGGCTCCAAATGGCGTGATGAAGGCGGTCTTCAGCCTGTCGGCCGGGTTCAGCTTGATCTGATGGTACCCTGAGTATGCATCCAAAAAACTCAACAGCTCGCATCCGGCTGTGGAGTCTATTACTTGGTCAATTCTTGGCTAAGCAAAGGGATCTTTGGGGCAAACTTTGTTGAGGCTGGTATAATCAATACACATGCGCCACTGTTTATTCTTCTTCAGCACCAGGACTGGGTTGGCCAACCATTCTGGGAAGAATACTTCCATGATAAAGCCGGCTGCTAGAAGTCGTGCTATCTCTTCCCCAACGACTCTTCTCTTTTCTCCTGACAGGCGGCGCAAGGGCTGGCTGACCGGCTTGGCGTCAGATCGGACATGTAGTTTGTGCTCGGCAAAATCCGTCGGAACACCCGGCATGTCTTTGGGAGACCATGCAAAGATGTCTTGATTCTCATGGAGGAAATCGACGAGCTCGCTTTCCTATTTGTTGTCAAGGTTTGCACCTATGACAGCATGCCTCTCCGGGTGCTCCGGGTCCAAGGGTATCTTCTTTGTTTCCTTTGTCGGCTTGAACGAGCCCTCAACTTCCGGCTCCTTGGGGGTGGGTGACATTTCCGGCTGCTTGCCTGCCATCGCCACAACCCGGTCAAGGAGCCGCTTTTCAGCTGCAATTACAAGGGACTCGGCCAGCTGGCTATTGTCTGCAGCGCAGGCAGACGACTTCTTGTAGTATCCGACTATGGTTAGGATTCCCTTGGTACTCGACATCTTCATATTGAGGTAAGCATAGTGGGGGACCGCCATGAACTTGGCCAGAGCAGGCCGGCCAAGTAGCGCATGGTAGGGGCTCTCAAGGTCCACCACCTCAAACCAGACTGGCTTACGGTGGAAGTGATCTTTGTCCCCAAAGAGAACATCGATCTGGGTCTTGCCGATTGGTGAGCAGGAAAGGCCAGGGACTATGCCATGAAATACAGTCTGACTGGGATGAAGCTGCTTCTGCTTGATTCCCAACTTCTCCATTGTGTCATGGTACAGGATGTTGATGCTGCTGGTGCCATCTCTATTGCGAAGGTGGCATCTAAGACCAGGGCATAAGAACAAGGGGAGGGCATCACCTCTGGGTGGTCGGCCCTGCTCCAACTGATAGGCTTCTCAGACCAATGCATGAACTCTGGAGTCTCTAATGCTACTGCATGCACTTCCTGTTGCTGTAGCCGTCTGCTGCGCCTATCGTCGGCCACACTGGTGAACATGATGTAGGCTCCGTGCTCCTCGGGATACTCGTCTTGTATGGTGCCGACTGGCCGAACCGCCGACTGCTAGGGCAGCGGGCCGGCGGGTGGAGGAGGCAGGAGTCCATCTCCCTTGGCGATTCGGGTGAGCCAATGGCACTTCCAAGTGGTGTGGTTGGATGGCTTCGCGCCACTATGGAACTTGCAGGGTGCGTCAAGAGTCTGCTTGTACGAGAAAGCGGGCAACCAATTGGGCTTGCCGCCCTTCTGACGCTTGGGTGGAGACTGCCCTTCCGGCTGCTGGTCCTCATCTGTCGCCACCTGCCGACTGGTGGAAGCCGGCTGCATGGCCTTGCGCTTGTTATCGCTCGGTTGCTGTCGCCGACTGGTGTCCCGAGCCGGGGTCCGAGGAGCCCGAGGAGCTACTTTGTCGGATGCATCGACTTGGATCTCCGCCTTCATGGAGGAGTCGGTCGTGGCGTATTTGTCAGCGATGATCAGCAGTTCGTCGAGGGTCGCCGGCTCATCGCAGAGGAGTCGGTGCTTGAGGAGGGTGCCCTCTCGGCACCCGGCGGTGAAGTATTCGATGGCCTGCACCTCGTGCACGCCTTAGCAGGAGTTGCGCAGCTCGGCCCAGCGTGTGAGATAGTCGAGAGTTGATTCGCTGGGCCCTTGGACGCACAAGGAGACTATCTAGGCTTGGGGCCGCTTGTACATGCTGGTGAAGTTGTGGATGAAGGCTTCGGTGAAATAACCCAGCTGTTGATGCTGCGGGGCTTCAGACTGTTAAGCCACGTCCGGGCGGTGCCCTGGAGCATGAGCGAGGCGTACTTCACAGCAACGCGCTTGTTGCCGTTCACTATGCTGACGGCCGTGGAGTAATCAACCAGCCAGTCCTCCGGCTTCACGGAGCCGGTGTACTTGGGCGTATCTCTTGGGAGCGTGAACCCTCGAGGGAAAGGTTCATCTCAGATTCAAGGGCCGAAACAGGGCGGACCCAACACGTCTTCTTCTTCTAGCGCCAGGGAATGATTGAGGCGGTCGATCCGATGGCGGACGTCGTTCTCCCCGACTCCTTCCCGGCGGCCAAGGCGGTCGCCGAGTGTCGGGTGCGTGACAGGTGGCGGAGTGGGATGCCTTTCTCCGCGAGGCGGAGGAGGAGGCGGGTCGCCTTGTCGCTCCATAGCTCGGGGGCGGCCTATGCGTCACGCTCGATGGAGAGGTGAGTCCGTCTGCGGCTGGAAGCCGACTCATTCCCTCTTCTACCACGGACGCCACCAGTCAGCGTCCGAGATGTCGCGCTGTGATCCTGGCGAGGGGGCGGATCGTCATTTTGCCGGATGGGCGCTTCGGTGTAGCAGCCAGCTTCCTGCTGCTCGGCGGCCGCGTCAAGGAGCTGCTGGACGCACTCCGTCATGTGACGATGCTCGTCGCCCTCGAACTTGTCTAGCTCATCTGCTACTGCCTGGGCAGCTCGTATGTTCTCCTCAGGCGTGGCATAGACGGGACGATCCGTCCCGAACATGCTAGCGATGGTCGCGCCATGCTGCCGGATCGAACCGATGCGTCTAGGCCCCTCAGGAGCCGGCGTGCCGCCGACGGCTCGGTCCATCTCGCGCCGGTAGGCTTCCGAGAGGCGTCACGTGCTGGCCAGTCGGTTGGCGCTTTCGACGAGCTGGACGCGGCGTGCTTCCAGCGTCTCAGCGTCTGCGTCTTCCGGGATGGGCGCTAAAAAGTCTCGCAGCGCCGCATCGAGTGGGTCTTAAACGCCTCCGTATGAGTGCTCGCCACTGTTAATGACAAGCACCTCCATGACGGTGCTCTCGCCACTGTGCTCGCGAGGAGGTGGCTCGTCGTAGACCACCACGTTGGTGGGGAACGCGTCAAGCAACGCCGTGTCGGAGTCAACGATCATCGGGTGGGTGGAGCCAACAGACTCCAAGTCCACAGTAGGCTCGCTGGCGACGTGGAGCTGGTCGAGGAGGCTGGCGAGGCGGCTCTCAGGGCAGTCGGTGCCTGTGTCGGATGTAGGCTCGTCGGAGAGGCAGATCTCGCCAACAAGGTCGGCGAGGCAGCTCACTGCGCAGGCGATCTCCGTGCCGTGTAGCGCGTCGAGGCTGATGCCGTTGGGCGTGTTGGGCTGCCTGCGCTCGCCAGGAAGGAACAAGGTTCCCGTCCAGAACAGGTCTCCGGATGACGGTGCACCTCGCCCCATGGTGGACGCCAAATGTCGGGGGTTGGGTGAGACATATGCCAAAGGATGGCTTATCATGGTGAGCGAGTAGAATGTCACCGGTGCCTGGAAGCAAGATGAGGCGTAGACACGAACGCCGGCGCACTTTACCCAGGTTCAGGGCTCTCCTAGGAGATAACACCACTAGTCCTGCTCTGTGGGGTCTCCGCATGATCACTAAGGCACTAGTGAGTACAATGGTGCTCCTTGAGCTGTATGCTAGAGGTAGACGGAGGCAGGGCTAGCTCTCTTCTTCCTCTAGGTATGAGTCTAGTTCCAACAGGTTGGGAACCCTTTGCATGGGTGCTCTGGGGGGTTTATATAGGCCTACCCCCCAGGGGTACAATGGTAACTTGGCCGGGTGTAGGGCCCAGCTACCAGCATCTCTGGTCGCCGTCTGCTCCACCGGCTGCTGGGGCCCACCGTCGGGTGGGCCCCGCCGACTGGTCTGGTACGGAGATATGCCGCTTCCGTCGCTGGCGGGTCTGGTTGGTGGTTGATCACTTTAGCCATAACATTCACGACGCATGCTTGGTTGGGGAGGGTATGGCTACAATTCCGCCGCCTGGTGGGAGGTCATTGTAGCCTCGCCGTGTCTACTCTGGTTAATGGCGCACGGGCCTCGAGGAAGGATCTGGCTGCCCGCCAGGAGCCGGATCCCCTTGGATCCGGCTGGCCAGGCTAGGCCGCCTTCCGGGCCCTCGCTGCCTGGTAGGGCCCGCCACCAGCAAGCCGTACTGACAGGCCATCATGGGAGCAGGCCCCGCCTGACAGGGGTTATGTCAAGGGTGGAGTGGCAACAGTGCCACGTTGTGTAGAGATCTCCACCTATACGGGGCATTGTGGCCACGCCAAGCCCGGGATTCGGGGGTGATGGGCTACACTGTAGCCTCACCCTGTCCCGTCCTCTTGATGAGGGGCGCAGACTCTAAGGGTGCCGGGGACCGCCTGCTAGGAGACGGCCTCTATGGAGGCCGCCTGCTAGGATTCGGCCCGTCTCGATGTCGTCTGTTGGTGCTCGGCCGTCTTCTGGCAGCCGGCCGTTGAGCCAGCCTGCCACCAGAAGGTGGCGCCTCATTCTGGAGTCTCGTGGGGCGCAGCCGGCCCAAAGTCTTGAAAGGCTCAGGGACTTGGGTTAGGCTACCCGTGCCCATTACTCCGACATGAATGTCCCCAACAATAAGCATTTCATATTTCTTTTTAACAGTAGGTAAGGGTAGTTGAAAACTTCCAATAGTGATTGTCGGAGATTTTTCAATAGCATTAATACCATTCACTTGGAATTGTTTCTTCGGAAAATCCACCTATGCTCATTACCATTGATATGAAAAGTGACCTTGCTTTTATTGCAATCAATAACAGCTCCTGCAGTATTCAAGAAGGGTCTACCAAGGATAATAGACATGTTGTCGTCCTCGGGCATCTCAAGTATAACAAAGTCAGTTAAGATAGTAACATTAGCAACAAATGGGCACATCCTCACAAATACTAATATGTATGGCAGTTGATTTGTCAGCCATTTGCAAATATATTTCAGTAGGTGTGAGTTTATTCAGATCAAGTCTTTTATATAAAGAGAAAGGCATAACACTAACACCAGCTCCCAAATCACATAAAGCAATTTTCACATAATTTCTTTTAATGGAGCAAGGTATAGTTGGTATTCCCGGATCTCCAAGTTTTTTAGGTACTCCATCTTTAAAAGTATAATTAGCAAGCATGGTGGAGATTTCAACTTTCAGTATTTTTCTCTTATTGGTGATGATGTCTTTCATGTACTTTGCATAAGGAGGCATGTTTAAGATATCAGTCAAGCAAGTACACAAAAAGACTGGCCTCGGCATTTTAGCAAAGCGTTCAAATTCTTCATCATCTTTCTTTTTAGTTGACTTAGGTGGAAAATGCATGGATTTTTTAACCCACGGCTCTCTTTCCTTACCGTATTTTCTAGCAACAAAGTCTCTTTTATCATATCTTTTATTCTTGGGTTGTGCCTTATCAAGATCAACAGCCGGTTCTATCTCAACATCATTGTTTGGTTCTTTATTATTTGGTTGAGTGTCTTCATGAACCTCATCATTATCTTTTTCATTATTAGAAGGTGAGTGTTCACTACCAGATTGAGTTTCAGCATCAGAGATAGAAACTTTTGTTGGAGATATGCCCTAGAGGCAATCATGTATGATGATATTTCCTATGTGTTTATGAATAAAGATAGTCCTTGGACATTATCAATGATGTGTATCAGCAAGTACATGACTTGTTTGTGGGACTATGCATTGTATGATGACTGTCCTAAAAGAACCCTAGTCGAAAGGGCTGTGTGGACGCGCAGCCGACTAGACTAGCATATGACACGGTCGATGGCTTGGTCTCACTAGCCATGGAGCATTGGATGCTAACCGGATAATATGGACTTGGAAAGGTCTGGTCAGATTCGACGTAGTCGGATCTGAGTCGAGATAAGGTCCGAGTTGGATAGACCCAACTATGAGACACAGCGATATGTCATCTGTGAGTCTCTAGTACAACATACATTCTATGTCCTAAGACCTGAGCTGACGCATGTACTCGGGATGGTGACAGACTTGCTTTGGGCCAACCAAATGCTACTCCGTGACTAGGTAGTTACAAGGGTAGGTTTCAGGTTTGTCAAGTCCCATGCTGCAAGACATGGTCGAGCAAGATGGGATTTGCCCCTCCGATCAGGAGAGATATACTTTGGGCCCCTCGTGTGATCCGACCAGGATAAGCATGGCCACGCGACAGGGATTATGAGATAATCCGGTTTGTGGTCGGTATCACTGGAACAAGAAAGAGGTCAGGCTAGCACAAGGATGACAATCGCTCCTTGAGCCCGACAACATATATCGTGTGGCAAAGGGAACAGAAGTGTGACACGTTGTACAGGTTCACCTAACCAGCTTCATAGCCTGCTTGGTGGTCGGCACGCCTTGCTAGAGGCCGCTACCAACCGTGCAGGTCGGAGGTGATCCGAACTGTGACCAAGCCGACTTGAACCTAAGGGGTCGCGCGCTTAAGGGAAGGAACCTACGAGGTCGGTTCGTAGGACACTGGTCGATTTGATCCGAACTGGACTAGGAACGTGACCGAGTAGACTTTGGGCTTTAGGGTCCGTGCAAGGCCCAAGTGTTGAGCCTGCGACGGACGCCTATATAAAGTGGAGGTGAGGCACACTCATGAGGGCTGAGGGCTTCGGCGCTGCAACTAGGGTTTGCATGTGTTGCGAATAGCCACCTCCACTCGCCGCCGACTGTGTGATCGGACCTAGCAGTCCACTGCACGGTGTTCCTCCTGCACACGCGGATACCATTAGAGGCAGTGCACTTGCGCCGCTCCGGCGAACTTGTACGTGGGATCGAACGACTGGCTATTCGAGGGAGATCGGGCGAGGAGGAGACGATCCACCCGGACGCGCTGCCACAACTCTTCTTCCGCTACATGGCACTGCGCGTCTAGTGGTAATGAACTGTGATCCATCTCCTGTAGCATGTTCTTGGTTGTTCTACGCGTAGGAAAATTTTAATTTGTAGTCGACGCACCCTACAGTAGATCCCAACAACTTCATTATCATTATCAGGAGGTTTTTCTACTTCAGGTTTACTAGAGGCATGCAAAGTCCTATCATTTTTCTTCTTCTTTTTCTTTTTAGAAGGACTAGGTGCATCAGTGTTAATTCTTTGAGAGTCTTGTTCAATTCTCTTTGGGTGTCCCTCAGGATAAAGTGGTTCCTGAGTCATTTTACCTCCTCTAGTTGCTACTCTAACAGCAAAGTCACTTATATTATTGTTCATTTCATCAAGCAACTCTCTTTGAGATTTAGCAACTTGTTCTAATTGAGTTTGAACCATAGAAGCATGCTTTCCTACACCTCTAACATCATTTGAGATTCTAAATAACAAGTCACTTAAGCGAGCAATCATATCATAGTTGTACTTCAATTGTTTCATAACATTTGCATTGAGGTGATCTTGCTTTCTAATTTAGTTTTGAAACTCATAAGGGCATTGGCTAGGGTGCATATTATGAGGATTATCATTGTCATTGAATTTCAATAGAGAATTTACCTCTACCACATTTGGTGGTGGTGGTGTATCGAGCCCATGTATTTCTTCAATAGGAGGTAAATTTTTGACATCCTCCGCTTTAATACCTTTTTCCTTCATAGATTTCTTTGCCTCTTGCATATCTTCAGGACTGAGATATAAAATACCCCTCTTCTTCAGAGTGGGTTTAGGCGGTGTTTTGGGAGGAGTCCAATCATCATGATTTTTCAATATGTTATTCAATAATTCTTCAGCTTGCTCAATAGTTAGTTTCCTGAAAATACAACCAGCACAATTATCTAGGAAATCCCTAGAAGCATCAATTAGTCCATTATACAAGATATCAAGTATTTCATTTTTCTGAAGAGGATGATCAGGCAAAGCATTAAGCAATTGGAGAAGCCTCCCCAAGCTTGTGGGAGACTCTCTTCTTCAATTTTTACGAAGTTAAATATTTCCTGCAAGGCAGCTTGTTTCTTATGAGCAGGGAAATATTTTTCAGAGAAGTAATAAATCATATCCTAGGAACTACGCACACAACCAGGAGCAAGAGTATTGTACCAAGATTTAGCATCACCCTTTAATGAGAACGGAAATAATTTTAGGATATAGTAATAGCGAATCTTCTCATCATGAGCAAAAAGGATGGCTATGTCATTCAACTTAGTATGATGTGCCACAACAGTTTCAGTTTCATAACCATGGAAAGGATCAGATTCAACCAAAGTAATTAACTCCAGGTCGACATAGAATTCATAATCCTTATCATCAATAAAGATAGGTGAAGTAGCAAACTTAGGATCACATTCCATTCTAGCATTCAAAGATCTTTCTTTATACTTGCATAATATTTTTCTAGATCATCTCTATCCTTACAAGCAAGAATATCTCTAGTTGCCTTCTCACCCATAACATAACCTCCCGGTACCTTTGGAAAATCATATCTAGGAGGGCTAGTTCTAATAGGTGTTTCAAGATTTTCAGTTTCAAGCTCATCATCAGTTTCAACAATATCATGTTGTCTTACTCTAGATATTTGTTCATCAGGAAATTCACCTAGTGGCACATTATCATCTAGCAAGGTACTAGCACCATCATGAGTAGCATTCATAGTAGAAGTAGCATCATCAATAACTTGCAACATATCAGAATTAATAGCATGTGGTGGTGGTGCAAGTTTACTTATAACAGAAGTTGGATCAAGTGCAGAGCTAGATGGCAGTTCCTTACCTTCCCTCATCTTAGAGGGAAAAATCTTAGTTTTAGCATCCTTCAGATTCTTCATAGTGATAATATGATAATTATCCCAAGTAACTCAACAAATATAGCTATGCTCCCTGGCAACGGCGCCAGAAAAAGGTCTTGATAACCCACAAGTATATGGGATCGCAATAGTTTTCGAGGGTAGAGTATTCAACCCAAATTTATAGATTCGACACAAGGGGGGCCAAAGAATATTTGCGAGTATTAGCAGCTGAGTTGTCAATTCAACCACACCTGGAGATTAATTATCTGCAGCAAAGTGATCAGTAGCAAAGTAGTATGATAGTTTTGATAGTAGTAGCAACAACAATAGTAACAGTAACATTGATAGCAGTGATTTTGTAGTAAGTGCAATAGTGACAGTAGCGATAGTAACTTAGCAGGATCAATATGTAGGAAAATCATAGGCATTGGATGATTCGTTGGATGATATTCATCATGAGACAGTCATAACCTAGGGCGATACGGCACTAGCTCCAGTTCATAAATATAATGTAGGCATGTATTTCGTAAATAGGTAGTCAAACATGCTTATGGAAAGAACTTGCATGACATCTTTTGTCCTACCCTCCCGTGGCAGCGGGGTCCTATTCAAAACTAAGGGATATTAAGGCCTCCTTTTAGTAGAGAACCAGAACAAAGTATTAATACACGGTGAATACATGAACTCCTCAAATTACGATCATCACCGGGAGTGGTCTCGACTATTGTCACTTAGGGGTTGCCGGATCATAACACATAGTAGGTGACTATAACTTGCAAGATCAGATCTAGAACATAGATATAATGGTGATAACATAAACGGTTCAGATCTGAAATCATGGCACCCGGGCCCAAAGTGACAAGCATTAAGCATGGCAAAGTCATAGAAACATCAATCTCATAACATAATGGATACTAGGGATCAAGCCCTCACAAAACTAACTCGATTACATGATGAATCTCATCCAACTCCTCACCGACCAGCGAGCCTAAGAAGGAATTACTCACTCCCGATGGGGAGCATCATGGACTTGGCGATGGAGAAGGGTTGGTGATGACAAAGATCGAAGATGCCGCTCTCCGAAGCCCCAAATGGACTCCAGATCTGGCCTCCCGATGAAGAACAGGAGACGGCGGCGGCTTTGTCTCGTGAAACGCAATAATTCTTTCTCCCTAATTTTTTTCTAGAAAAATAGGATTTTATAGCGTCGGTTTTAGGCTCTGCAGGGCCACTAGGTGGGGACAACCCACCTGGGCGCGCCTGGAGGGGGTGGTGCACCCTTGTGGGTTGTGCCCACCCAGGTGCCCCCCTCCAGTGGTTCTTGCCTCCAGATGTTATCTTTTATTGTATAAAAAATCCTCGCAAAGCTTCGTTCCATTCCGAGAACTTTTATTTCTGCACGAAAACAACATCATGGTAGTTCTACTGAAAACAGCGTCAGTTCGGGTTAGTTTCATTCAAATCATGCAAATTAGAGTCTAAAACAATAGGAAAGGCATTAGGAAAAGTAGATACGATGGAGATGTATCATGGTGCGGTCAGGGTGATCTGCCTTATCAAAGATGATGGGCATGCATGACCATTTGAGTGGTTTCCGTGAAGTTGCCACTGGCTCCATGACATTGACTTCACGTGCCCACTGTTTAAGTTGGCGGTGGGAGGAGTGTAAAGATTCACCCCCATCAATTCACAGGGCGTCGGTGGCCTTCTGGAATTCCTGCTCACTGGTTTCCTCTTCATCACTCCCAGCATCACAATCCTCTTTTCTCTCTGCCCCTGGCAGGTTTCCCTTGGTTCCGAGGAGCCTTGCCGGGGCGATTTGCTTCACCGCTCCAGCCCTTACCGCCAGTACCATTCTGACCTCTTTCCTTATCTCGATTCTCATACTCAGCCCTCTGCTACTTGACGAGCTGCTCAACTTGATGACACTCCTGGAGATCGTGGCCCTTGGTCTGATGGATCTTGCAGTACGGCCCATCACTCTTCCCAGCTTTCTCAGCAGTCGCGGCCTCCCGGCGGTCAGCGCACGCGGCAACTTCCTTGTCGGGGGCTTTAGATTTTTCCTTCTCGCTGGTACTAGGCCTGCACAATCCCTCAACAGTCATCACTGCCTTATCCGTGCACTTCTTGTTGCGCTTCTTATTCTTCTTCTTCTGGCTGGTGGTCTTGTCGTCATCTTCTGAGTCGATGTCAACGCGATCCTCCTCTCTGGGAAGTTTCCTCCCTTCCTCCACCCGAGCACATTTTTCCACCAAGGTGTACAACTCCTTCACAGTCTTGAGCATCTTGACGTTCATCTTGAATGTATCCTTCGGTTGCGCACATTAGACTGAAAGGCAGCTATCACAGCTACCGGGTGGATGTCTGGATATTCCTGTGAACTCTGCTGAACCTTTGGAAGTACTTCCGCAGAGTTTCTCCTTCTTTTTGCTGGAGGAGCTGCAAATCGCTGGGCCGCCCTGGTTCTTGATGGCCTCCCATAAAGGCGCCAATGAACTCATGGCAGAGGTCAGCCTAGGACGAGATGGAGTTCTCTGGCAAGTGTTGTTGGGGAACGTAGCAACAATTCAAAATTTCCTATGCATCACCAAGATCAATCTATGGAGATTCTAGCAACAAGAGAGAGAGAGGATGAGCATCTTCATACCTTTGAAGATCGCTACGCGGAAGCGTTACTAGAACGCGGATGACAGAGTCGCACTCGTGGCGATTCAAATCACGGAAGATCCGATCTAACGCTGAACGGACGGCGCCTCCGCATTCAACACACGTACAGCCCGGGGACGTCTCCTCCTTCTTGATCCAGCAAGGGGAGAGGAGAAGTTGAGGGAGAGCTCCGGCAGCACGACAGCGTGGTGGAGGAGCATGCAGTTCTCCAGAGGGCTTCGCCAAGCACTATGGAGGAGGAGGTGGAGTTGGAGAGGGGAAGGGCTGCACCAGGGGAAGAGTTTGGCAGCCCTCCCACCCCTCCCCCACTATTTATAGGGCATAAGGGGAGAGGGGGGCGGCCCCCTTAGATCTCATCTAATGGGGGCGGCGGCCAAGGGGGGAGCTTGCCCCCCAAGTTCGTGGGAGGCGCCCCCACCCCCTAGGGTTTTCAACCCTATGTGCCTTGGGCCCTGGGGGGGCGCACCAGCCCACTAGGGGGCTGGTTCCCACCCTTGTTCAGTCCATTTAGTCCCCCGTGGCAGGTGGACCCACCCGGTGGACCCCCGGACACCTTTCGGTGGTCCCGGTACAATACCGGTAACCCCCGAAATTATTCCGGTGACTGAAACTGGACTTCCCATATATAAATCTTTACCTCCAGATCATTCCGGAACTCCTGTGACATCCGGGATCTCATTCAGGACTCCGAACAACATTCGGTAACCACATACTAATTCCCATAACAACTGTAGCGTCACTGAACCTTAAGTGTGTAGACCCTACGGGTTTGGGAATCATGAAGACATGACCGAGACAGCTCTCTGGCCAATAACCAATAGCGGGATCTGGATACCCATGTTGGCTCCCACATGTTCCATGATGATCTCATCGGATGAACCATGATGTTGGGGATTCAATCAATCCCGTATACAATTCCCTTTGTCAATCGGTATGTTACTTGCCCGAGATTCGATCGTTGGTATCCCAATACCTCATTCAATCTCGTTACTGGCAAGTCACTTTACTCGTTCCGTAATGCATGATCCCGTGAGTGACTACTTAGTCACATTGATCTCATTATGATGATGCATTACCAAGTTGGCCCAGAGATACCTCTCCGTCATACGGAGTGATAAATCTCAGTCTCGATTCGTGCCAACCCAACAGACACTTTCAGATATACATGTAGTGTACCTTTATAGCCACCTAGTTACGTTGTGACGTTTGGTACACTCAATGCATTCCTATGGTATTCGGGAGTTTCACAATCTCATGGTCTAAGGAAATGATACTTGACATTAGAAAAGCTTTCAGCAAACGAACTACACGATCTTGTGCTATGCTTAGGATTGGGTCTTGTCCATCACATCATTCTCCTAATGATGTGATCCCGTTATCAATGTCATCCAATGTCCATGGTCAGGAAACCATGACCATCTATTGATCAACGAGCTAGTCAACTAGAGGCTCACTAGGGACATGTTGTGGTCTATGTATTCACACATGTATTACGGTTTCCGGTCAATACAATTATAGCATGAACAATGGACAATTATCATGAACAAGGAAATATAATAATAACCATTTTATTATTGCCTCTAGGGCATATTTCCAACAGTCTCCCACTTGCACTAGAGTCAATAATCTAGTTACATTGTGATGAATCAAACACCCATAGAGTTCTAGTGTTGATCATGTTTTGCTCGTGGTAGAGGTTTAGTCAACGGATCTATGACATTCAGATCCGTATGCACTTTACAAATATTTATGTCTCCATCTTCAACATTTTCATGAATGGAGTTGAAGCGACGCTTGATATGCCTAGTCTTCTTGTGAAACCTGGGCTCCTTGGCAAGGGCAATAACGCCAGTGTCGTCACAGAAGAGAGTCATCGGACTCGATGCATTGGGAATAACTCCTAGGTCGGTAATGAACTCCTTCATCCATATTGCTTCATGTGCTGCCTCCGAGGCTGCCATGTACTTCGTTTCACATGTAGATCCCGCCACGACGCTTTGCTTGCAACTGCACCAGCTAACCGCCCCACCATTCAAAATATACACGTGTCTGGTTTGTGACTTGGAGTCATCCAGATCTGTGTCGAAGCTAGCATCGACGTAACCCTTTACGACGAGCTCTTCATCACCTCCATAAACAAGAAACATATCCTTAGTCCTCTTCAGGTATTTCAGGATATTCTTGACCGTTGTCCAGTGTTCCGTGTCGGGATTACTTTGGTACCTCCCTACCAAACTTACGACAAGGTTCACATCAGGTCTGGTACACAGCATGGCATACATATTAGACCCAATGGCTGAGGCATAGGGGTTGACACTCATCTTTTCTCTATCTTCTACCGTGGTCGGGCATTGAGCCGTGCTCAATCTCATACCTTCAAATACAGGCAAGAACCCCTTCTTGGACTGATCCATATTGAACTTCTTCAATATCTTATCAAGGTATGTGCTTTGTGAAAGACCTATGAGGCGTCTCAATCTATCTCTATAGATCTTGATGCCTAATATGTAAGCAGCTTCTCCAAGGTCCTTCATTGAAAAACACTTATTCAAGTAGTCCTTTATGCTTTCCAAAAGTTCTATATCATTTCCCATCAATAGTATGTCATCCACATATAATATGAGAAATGCTACAAAGCTCCCACTCACTTTCTTGTAAACGCAGGCTTCTCCATCAGTCTGCATAAACCCAAACGCTTTGATCATTTCATGAAAGCAAATGTTCCAACTCCGAGATGCTTACACCAGCCCATAGATGGAGCGCTGGACCTTACATACCTTGTTAGCATTCTTAGGATCGACAAAACCTTCCGGCTGCATCATATACAATTCTTCCTTAAGGAAGCCGTTAAGGATTGCCGTTTTGACGTCCATTTGCCATATTTCGTAATCATAGAATGCGGCAATTGCTAACATGATTCGGACAGACTTCAGCTTCACTATGGGTGAGAAGGTCTCATTGTAGTCAACCCCTTGAACTTGTCGATAACCCTTAGTGATAATGCGAGCTTTATAGATGGTCACATTACCATCCGCGTCAGTCTTCTTCTTAAAGATCCATTTATTTTCTATGGCTCGCCGATCATCGAGCAAGTCTGTCAAAGTCCATACTTTGTTTTCATACATGGATCCTATCTCGGATTTCATGGCTCCAAGACATCTATTGGTATCTCGCCCCGCCATCGCTTCTTCATAGTTCGAAGGTTCACCGTTGTCTAACAACATGATTTCCAGGACAGGGTTACCATACCACTCTGGTGCGGAACGTGCCAGCAACTTGATCCAAAGTACCTTGATCATCATCATTAACTTCCTCTCTAGTCGGTGCAGGCACCACAGAAACATTTTCTTGAGCTACGCTACTTTCCGGTTCAAGAGGTAGTACTTCATCAAGTTCTACTTTCCTCCCACTTACTTCTTTCGAGAGAAACTCCTTCTCTAGAAAGGATCCATTCTTGGCAACGAAGATTTTGCCTTTGATTCTGAGGTAGAAGGTATACCCAATGGTTTCCTTAGGGTATCCTATGAAGACGCATTTTTACGACTTGGGTTCGAGCTTTTCAGGTTGAAGTTTCTTGACATAAGCATCGCATCCCCAGACTTTTAGAAATGACAGCTTAGGTTTCTTCTCAAACCATAATTCATACAGTGTCATCTCAACGGATTTAGATGGTGCCCTATTTAAAGTGAATGTGATTGTCTCTAAAGCGTATCCCCAAAATGATAGTGGTAGATTTGTAAGAGACATCATAGATCGCACCATATCCAATAGAGTGCGATTATGACGTTCAGACACACCATTACGCTGAGGTGTTCCAGGCGGCGTGAGTTGTGAAATAATTCCACATTTCCTTAAGTGTGTACCAAACTTGTGATTTAAATATTCTCCCCCATGATCTGATCGTAAGAACTTTATTGTCCTATCACGTTGATTTTCCACCTCACTCTGAAATTCCTTGAACTTTTCAAAGGTCTCAGACTTGTGTTTCATTAAGTAGACATACCCATATCTACTTAAGTCATCAGTGAGGGTGAGAACATAACGATAGCCACCGCGAGCCTCAACACTCATTGGACCGCACACATCAGTATGTATGATTTCCAACAAGTTGGCTGCTCGCTCCATTGTTTCGGAGAATGGAGTCTTGGTCATCTTACCCATGAGGCATGGTTCGCATGTGTCAAATGATTCATAATCAAGAGACTCCAAAAGTCCATCTGCATGGAGTTTCTTCATGCGTTTGACACCAATGTGACCAAGGCAGTAGTGCCACAAGTATGTGGGACTATCATTATTAACCTGACATCTTTTGGTATTCACACTATGAATATGTGTAACATCATGTTCGAGATTCAATAAGAATAAACCATTGACCAGCGAGGCATGACCATAAAACATATCTCTCAAATAAATAGAACAACCATTATTCTCGGACTTAAATGAGTAGCCATCTCGCATCAAACGAGACCCCGATACAATGTTCATGCTCAAAGCTAGCACTAAATAACAATTATTGAGGTTTAAAACTAATCTTGTAGGTAAATGTAGAGATAGCATGCCAACGGCGATCACATCGACCATGGAACCATTCCCGACGTGCATCATCACCTCGTCCTTCGCTAGTCTCCACTTATTCCGCATTCTCCTGTTTTGAGTTACAAATATGAGCAACCGCACCGGTATCAAATACCCAGGAGCTACTACGAGTACTGGTAAGGTACACATCAATGACATGTATATCACATATACCTTTGGTGTTGCCGGCCTTCTTGTCCGCTAAGTACTTGGGGTAGTTCCGCTTCCACTGACCATTTCCCTTGCAATAAAAGCACTGAGTCTCGGGCTTGGGTCCATTGTTTGGCTTCTTCCCGGCAACTGATTTACTGGGCATGGCAACTCCCTTGCCGTCCTTCTTGAAGTTCTTTTTACCCTTGCCTTTCTTGAAACTAGTGGTCTTATTCACCATCAACACTTGATGTTCCTTTTTGATTTCCACCTCCGCTGATTTCAGCATTGAATATAACTCAGGAATGGACTTCTCCATCCCCTACATATTGCAGTTCATCTTAAAGCTCTTGTGGCTAGGTGGGAGCGACTAGAGGATACTGCCAATGACCAAGTCATCTGGGAGATTAACTCCCAACTGAGACAAGCGGTTGTGTAACCCGGACATAGTGAGTATATGCTCACTGACAGAACTGTTTTCCTCCATCTTACAACTGTAGAACTTGTCAGAGACTTCATATCTCTAGACCCAGGCATGAGCTTGGAAAACCATTTTCAGCTCTTGGAACATCTCATATGCTCTGTGCTGCTCAAAACATTTTTGGAGCCCCGGTTCTATGTTGTAAAGCATGCCACACTGAACTAGGGAGTAATCATCACTTCGCGACTGCCAGGCGTTCATAACATCTTGAGTTGCTGGGAAAATGGGTGCTTCACCTAGCGGTGCTTCTAGGACATATGCTTTCTTGGCAACTATGATGATGATCCTCAAGTTCCGGACCCAGTCTGTATAGTTGCTACCATCGTCTTTCAGCTTGGTTTTCTCTAGGAACGCGTTGAAGTTGAGGGCAACATTAGCATGGGCCATTTGATCTACAAGACATATTGCAAAGATATTTTTAGACTATGTTCATGATAATTAAGTTCATCTAATCAAATTATTTAATTAACTCCCACTCAGATAGACATCCCTCTAGTTATCTAAGTGATACATGATCTGAGTCAACTAGGTCATGTCCGATCATCACGTGAGACGGACTAGTCATCATCGGTGAACATCTTCATGTTGATCGTATCTACTATACGACTTATGTTCGACCTTTCGGTCTCTTGTGTACCGAGGCCATGTCTGTACATGCTAGGCTCGTCAAGTCAACCTAAGTGTTTTGCATGTGTAAATCTGGCTTACACCCGTTGTATGCGAACGTTAGAATCTATCACATCCAATCATCACGTGGTGCTTCAAAACAACAAACTTTCGCAATGGTGCACAGTTAGGGGGAACACTTTCTTGAAATTTTATGAGGGATCATCTTATTTATGCTACCGTCATTCTAAGCAAATAAGATGTAAACATGACAAACATCACGTGCAAATCATAAAGTGACATGACATGGCCAATATCATTTTGCGCCTTTGATCATCATCTTCGAGGCGCGGCATGATCACCTTCGTCACCGGCATGACACCATGATCTCCATCATCATGATCTCCATCATCGTGTCTTCATGAAGTTGTCTTGCCAACCATTACTTCTACTACTATGGCTAACGGTTAGCAATAAAGTAAAGTAATTACATGGTGTTATCATCGACACGCAGGTCATACAATAAATTAAGACAGCTCCTATGGCTCCTGCCGGTTGTCATACTCATCGACATGAGTCATGATTCCTATTACAAGAACATGATCAATCTCATACATCACATATCATTCATCACATTCTTTTGGCCATATCACATCACATAGCATACCCTGCAAAAACAAGATAGCCGTCCTCTAATTATTGTTGCATGTTTTATGTGGCTGCTATGGGTTTCTAGCAAGAACGTTTCTTACCTATGCAAAAGCCACAATGGTGATATGCCAATTGCTATTTACCCTTCATAAGGACCCTTTTCATCGAATCCGATCTGACTAAAGTGGGAGAGACTGGCACCCGCTAGCCACCTTTATGCAACAAGTGCATGTGAGTTGGTGGAACCTGTCTCACGTAAGCGTACGTGTAAGGTCGGTCCGGGCCGCTTCATCCCACAATACCGCCGAAACAAGATAGGACTAGTAACGGTAAGAAAATTGAGCAAACCAACGCCCACAACTACTTGTGTTCTACACGTGCATAGAATCTATGCAATAGACCTAGCTCATGATGCCACTGTTGGGGAATGTAGCAATAATTCAAAATTTTCTATGCATCACCAAGATCAATCTATGGAGATTCTAGCAACAAGACAGAGAGAGAGAGAGGATGAGCATCTTCATACCTTTGAAGATCGCTAAGTGGGAGCGTCACTAGAACGCGGATGAGGGAGTCGTACTCGCGGCGATTCAAATCGCGGAAGATCCGATCTAACGCCGAACGGATGGCGCCCCCGTGTTCAACACACGTACAGCCCGGGGACGTCTCCTCCTTCTTGATCCAGCAAGGGGAGAGGAGAAGTTGAGGGAGAGCTCCGGCAGCACGACGATGTGGTGGAGGAGCTTGTAGTTCTCCAGCAGGGCTTCGCCAAGCACTACGGAGGAGGAGGTGGAGTTGGAGAGGGGAAGTGCTGAGCTAGGGGAAGGGTTTGGCAGCCCTCCCACCCCCCACCCCACTATTTATAAGGGGAAGGGGAGAGGGGGCCGGCCCCCTTAGATCTCATCTAGGGGGGGCAAGGGGGGAGCTTGCCCCCCAAGTTGGTGGGAGGCGCCCCCACCCCCTAGGGTTTTCAAACCTATGCGCCTTGGGCCCTTGGGGGGGTGCACCAGCCCACTAGGGGGCTGGTTCTCACCCTTGTTCAGCCCATTTAGTCCCCCGTGGCAGGTGGACCCCAGACACCTTTCGGTGGTCCCGGTACAATACCGGTAACCCCCAAAATTATTCCGGTGACTGAAACTGGACTTCCCATATATAAATCTTTACCTCCGGACCATTTTGGAACTCCTCATGACGTCCTGGATCTCATCCGGGACTCCAAACAACATTCGGTAACCGCATACTAATTCCCATAACAACTCTAGCGTCACCGAACCTTAAGTGTGTAGACCCTACGGGTTCGGGAATCATGTAGACATGACCGAGACAGCTCTCCGGCCAATAACCAACAGCGGGATCTGGATACCCATGTTGGCTCCCACATGTTCCACGATGATCTCATCGGATGAACCATGATGTCGGGGATTCAATCAATCTCGTATACAATTCCCTTTGTCAATTGGTATGTTACTTGCCCGAGATTCGATTGTCGGTATCCCAATACCTCGTTCAATCTCATTACTGGCAAGTCACTTTACTCGTTCCGTAATGCATGATCCCATGACTAACTACTTAGTCACATTGAGCTCATTATGATGATGCATTACCGAGTGGCCTAGAGATACCTCTCCGTCATACGGAGTGACAAAACCCAGTCTCGATTCGTGCCAACCCAATAGACACTTTCGGAGATACATGTAGTGTACCTTTATAGCCACCCAATTACGTTGTGACGTTTGGTACACCCAAAGCATTCCTACGATATCCGGGAGTTGCACAATCTCATGGTCTAAGGGAATGATACTTGACATTAGAAAAGCTTTCAGCAAATGAACTACACGATCTTGTGATATGCTTAGGATTTGGTCTTGTCCATCACATCATTTTCCTAATGATGTGATCTTGTTATCAATGACATCCAATGTCCATGGTTAGGAAACCGTGATCATATATTGATCAAGGAGCTAGTCAACTAGAGGCTCAGTAGGGACATGTTGTGGTCTATGTATTCACACATGTATTACGGTTTTCGGTCAATACAATTATAGCATGAACAAAAGACAATTATCATGAACAAGGAAATATAATAATAACCATTTTATTATTACCTCTAGCTCATATTTCCAACAAGTGCATCAACCAAGACCTTACATTAGACTTAAGTGCCAAAGGGAAATAATTGGCGAATACCTTCTCATCTCTTCCTCCGGTAGCCTGAACAGCGATGGTGTAGATTCTCAAGAACTCTGTCGAGTTCGATCTTGCATCATACTTCTCAGGTATCTCTACCTTGAACGTGCGAGCGGGTGGCCAACGGACTTGCCGTAGCTCACGGGTGAAGGCAGGGCATCCGACCTCCAAAGGTAGGTACCCGCCATCTCCGGGTGTGGGCTCGTCGACGTTGGGCCCATCACACCCGTTGGGTTGGCAGTGGTCGTTGCAGCGCCACATGATCACTATGCACGTGGCTTCCCTCTGCCTATCCTCCGGGCTCGCCGTGGTTCTTGTTGTGCTCGAGGATCAGAGGAAGCCATCGAGACATCGTCAGCCTCTTGGATACATGGCTCCTGTACAGCCTACCGAGGTGGGGACTACACTATGGGAGCAGCCCCTTTCATGCGACCAGCCGCACGAGCCGTTGCCGCCGCTTGGGGAGGCCGATGCAGGCCAGCTCGCTGTTAGCCCCGGCCTCGGCGAAGCCAATCAGACTCTGAATGGTAGCTCTCCATTCATCCACATGATCGGCCGCTGGAGGGAACCTCAATAGCAACAGGGCCCGCGCCATGGCCTCAGAGGCGGTGCTTGGCATGGATAAAGATGATGAAGACCATTGCATCGCTCGACTCCTGATGGCGCCGGTGCCGACCGTGTCGCACCCTCGCTGTCGTGAGCCAGCCGCTTGGATAGTGCGGTCACGCAGCAAAGGTGCTTGAGGGTCGGCGGCTCCGTCGGGCACAGTACTGGGCTGGCCTGTTCTGGAGGCGGCACGTGCCTCGCGGCCGTACCCGTGGCGGGGGCGGCCGGAGGGTTGCGATTCACCTCAAAACAAGCGCCACCACTGCGGTTGTGCTCTTCGGAGAGGAGAGAGGGTGTAGGTAAAGTAATTCCCCCACCCGTACGTCGAGGCGCGTGGTGATACGTCTCCAACGTATCTATAATTTTTGATTGCTCCATGCTACTTTGTCTACTGTTTTGGACTATATTGGGCTTTATTTTCCACTTTTATATTATTTTTGGGACTAACCTATTAACCGGAGGCCCAGCCCAGAATTGCTGTTTTTTGCCTATTTTAGTATTTCGAAGAAACAGAATATCAAACGGAGTCCAAACGGAATGAAACCTTCGGGAACGTGATTTTCTCACCGAACGTGATCCAGGAGACTTGGACCCTGCTCCAAGGAACAACCGAGGAGTTCACGAGGGTGGGGGCGCCCCCCCTAGGGCACGCCCCCTGCCTCGTGGCCCCCCTGTTGCTCCACCGACGTACTCCTTCCTCCTATATATACCTACATACCCCCGTCAGATCAAATATGGAGCCAAAAACCTAATTCCACCACCGCAACTTTCTGTATCCGCGAGATCCCATCTTGGGGCCTGTTTTGGAGCTCCGCCGGAGGGGGCATCTACCACGGAGGGCTTCTACATCAACACCATAGCCTCTCCGATGAAGTGTGAGTAGTTTACTTCAGACCTTCGGGTCCATAGCTAGTAGCTAGATGGCTTCTTCTCTCTTTTTGGATCTCAATACAATGTTCTCCCCCTCTCTTGTGGAGATCTATTCGATGTAATCTTCTTTTTGCGGTGTGTTTGTTGAGACCGATGAATTGTGGGTTTATGATCTAGCTTATCTATGAATAATATTTGATTCTTCTCTGAATTCTTTTATGTATGATTGAGTTATCTTTGCAAAGCTCTTAGAATTATCCGTTTGGTTTGGCCAACTAGATTGGTAGTTCTTGCAATGGGAGAAGTGTTTAGCTTTGGGTTCAATCTTGCGGTGTCCTTTCCCAGTGACAGCAGGGGCAGCAAGGCACGTATTGTATTGTTGCCATCGAGGATAACAAGATGGGGTTTTTTATCATATTGCATGAATTTATCCCTCTACATCCTGTCATCTTGCTTAAGGTGTTACTTTGTTTTTAACTTAATACTCTAGATGCATGCTGGATATCGGTTGATGAGTGGAGTAATAGTAGTAGATGCAGAATCGTTTCGATCTACTTGTCTCGGACATGATGCCTATACACATGATCATACCTAGATATACTCATAATTATGCTCAATTCTGTCAATTGCTCAACAGTAATTTGTTCACCCACCGTAGAATATTTATGCTATTGAGAGAAGCCACTAGTGAAACCTATGGCCCCCGGTTCTATTCTCATCATATCAATCTCCATTACTTTATTACTTGCTTTGTTTTTACTTTGCCTTTTACTTTTTACTTTGCATCTCTATATCAAAAATACCAAAAATATTATTTATCATCTCTATCAGATCTCACCCTCGTAAGTGACCGTGAAGGGATTGACAACCCCTAATCACGTTGGTTGCGAGTAGCTATTGTTTTGTGTAGGTATGAGGAACTCGTGCGTGATCTCCTACTGGATTGATACCTTGGTTCTCAAAAACTGAGGGAAATACCTACGCTACTTTACTGCATCATCCTCTCCTCTTCGGGGAAATCCAACGCAGTGCTCAAGAGGTAGCAAGAAGAATTTCTGGCGCCGTTGCCGGGGAGTTTGCGCAAAAGTCAACCATACCAAGTACCCATCACAATCCCTATCTCTCGCATTACATTATTTGCCTCCCGTTTTCCTCTCACCCACTTCACCCTTGCCGTTTTATTCGCCCTCTCTTTCCCAATCTCCTCCTCTCTTTCCCTTTCGCCTTTTTCTCGTTTGCCTTTTTGTTTGCCGCTATGTCTGAAACTGGGGAGATTATCGTCAATATGGACAATAATGATAACATGGAAAATCCCGAGGCTCCGGCCGATGAACCCCCTATCTTGCATACTAAAAAGTTCCGAATCGGCAGTGGTAACATTATTGGCAAAGGTGTTATTCAAGATTTCTTTACTTGTGTTGGTGCTTTACCTTCCTTGGGTTATTCTATTCTTCATAGAACTAGTAGTCTTGCGGATGCTATCGCTATGCTTGTAGTTGAACTTGAAAGACAATTTATGCATATGCATCCTTGCATACAAAGAATTTTTCTAGAATTTTCTAATATTGAGCATTCTTCTGTTAAGCGCGCTGTTACTATCTTTTTGGCTCATGAGTTTAGATTTATCATTAGAGAGTCCAAAGAAATCTTTGCGCACTATAGGGTGGACGTCGGTCGTCCTCCCATAGAATTTTGCCAAAAGAATGCTTTTAGTGATGAAATAGTTGTGCACTATGAAGGGCCGAAGGAGGAATCTATTCCTCCTTTGATTGATCTTGGGGACCTTTGTCCCACCAAATTTAGCCCTTTTGATTACTTTTGCTTGCCTCAAATAAAGCTTGCTGCCTAACATAGAGAATATGAGATGAGTTCTCAAGATCTATCTTACTATTATGGCACTCGTTAGATCTATCCTTGCTTTTATGCCTAGCTAGGGACGTTAAACGATAGCGCTTGTTGGGAGGAAACCTAATTTTATTTTTTGTTTTTTGTTTTTGTTCCTGTTTAGTGTTAAATTTTGTTTCTACTTTCTGTTTAGATGTGGTTTTATGTTTTAATTAGTGTTTGTGCCAAGTAGAACCTATAGGATAAGCTATGATGATAGTTGATTTGATTCTGCTGAAAAACAGAAACTTTGTGCTCACGAGAAAAAATTCAATAAATCACAGAAACGTGCTTTT
The DNA here is from genome assembly GCF_018294505.1 of Triticum aestivum. Taxonomy (NCBI): domain Eukaryota; kingdom Viridiplantae; phylum Streptophyta; class Magnoliopsida; order Poales; family Poaceae; genus Triticum; species Triticum aestivum. The sequence goes on along the minus strand of NC_057798.1, from coordinate 470,541,871 downwards.
GCATTGATTCTTTTTTCTTCTGATCAATAAACAAATTTTCCAGTACGTCCTATTTTGGTAGAATTTTTAGAGTTCCAGAAGTTTGTGCTAGTTACAGATTGCTACAGACTGTTCTGTTTTTGACAGATTCTGTTTTTCATGTGTTGTTTGCTTATTTCAATGCATCTATGGCTAATAAATTAGTTTATAAACCATAAGGAAGTTGGAATATAGTAGGTTTAACACCAATATAAATAAAGAATAAGTTCATTACAGTACCTTAAAGTAGTCTTTTGTTTTCTTTCACTAACGAAGCTCACGAGATTTCTATTGAGTTTTGTGTTGTGAAGTTTTCAAGTTTTCGGTGAATTCTTTTGATGGGTTATGGAACAAAGAGTGGCAGGAGCCTAAGCTTGGGGGTGCCCATGGCACCCCCAAGATATTCCAAGGACACCAAAAAGTCAAAGCTTGGGGATGCCCCGGAAGGCATCCCCTCTTTCGTCTACTTCCATCGGTAATTTACTTGGAGCTATATTTTTATTCACCACATGTTATGTGTTTTGCTTGGAGCGTCTTGTATTATTTGCGCCTTTGCTTGTTAGTTTACCACAATCATTCTTGCTGTACACACCTTTTAAGAGAGACATACATGATTTGGAATTTGCTAGAATACTCTATGTGCTTCACTTATATCTTTTGAGCTTGATAGTTTTGCTCATAGTGCTTCACTTATATCCTTTGAGCGTAATAATTTTTGCTCTAGTACTTCACTTAGATCTTTTAGAGCACGGTGGTGGATTGTTTTAAATAAACTATTGATCTCTCATGCTTCACTTAGATTATTTTGAGAGTTGTTAATAGCATGGTAATTTGCTTAAAGATAATATACTTGGTATTCAAGATATGTGAAACTTTCTTTTGAGTGCGTTGAATACTAAGATAAGTTTGATGCTTGATAATTGTTTTGAGATATGGAGGTGATAATATCAAAGCAATGCTAGTTGGGGTGATTATGCATTTAAAGAATGCTTGTGTTGAAGTTTGTGATTCTCGTAGCATGCACGTATGGTGAACCGCTTTGTGATGAAGTCAGAGCACAATTTTATTTATTGATTGTCTTCCTTATGAGTGGCAGTCGGGGACGAGCGATGGTCTTTTACTACCAATCTATCCCCCTAGGAGTATGTGTGTAGTGCTTTGGTTTTTGATGACTTCTCAATTTTTGCAACAAGTGCATGAGTTCTTTTGATTAATGTTGAGTCCATGGATTATACGCACTCTCACCCTTCCACCATTGCTAGCCTCTCTAATACCGCACACTTTTCGCCGGTATCATACACCCACCATATACCTTCCTCAAAACAGCCACCATACCTACCTATCATGGCATTTCCATAGCCATTCCGAGATATATTGCCATGCAACTTTCCACTGTTCCGTTCATATGACATACATTACTTTCGTCATATTGCTTTTTGCATGAACATGTAGTTGACATTGTATTTGTGGCAAGGCCACCTTCATATTTTCATACATGTCGCTCTTGATTCATTGCATATCCCGGTACACCGCCGGAGGCATTCATATAGAGTCATATTTTGTTCTAAGTATTGAGTTGTAATTGTTGAGTTGTAAGAAAAAATAAAAGTGTGATGATCATCATTATTAGAGCATTGTCCCAGTGAGGAAAGGATGACGGAGACTATGATTCCCCCATAAGTCGAGATGAGACTCCAGACTTTATGAAAAAAAAGAGGCCAAAGAAGCCCAAATAAAAAAAGAGGCCAAAGAAGCCCACCAAAAAATTGAGAGAAAAAGAGAGAAGGGGCAATGCTACTATCCTTTTACCACACTTGTGCTTCAAAGTAGCACCATGATCTTCATGATAGAGAGTCTCATATGTTGTCACTTTCATATACTAGTGGGAATTTTTCATTATAGAACTTGGCTTGTATATTCCAATGATGGGCTTCCTCAAAAGTGCCCTAGGTCTTCGTGAGCAAGCAAGTTGGATGCACACCCACTTAGTTTCTTTTGTGCATCCGTTGCATGGCAATCCATACTCACTCACATTAATATCTATTCATGGGCATCTCCATAGCCCATTGATACGCCTAGTTGATGTGAGACTATCTTCTCCTTTTTGTCTTCTCCACAACCACCATTCTATTCCACCTATAGTGCTATGTCCATGGCTCACGCTCATGTATTGCGTGAAAGTTGAAAAAGTTTGAGATTACTAAAGTATGAAACAATTGCTTGGCTCGTCATCGGGGTTGTGCATGATTAAATACTTTGTGTGATGAAGATAGAGCTTAGCCAGACTATATGATTTTGTAGGGATAACTTTCTTTAACCATGCTATTTTGACAAGACATGATTGCTTTGATTTGTATGCTTGAAGTATTATTACTTTTATGTCAATATGAACTTTTGTTTTGAATCTTTCGGATCTGAATATTCATACCACAATTAAGAAGATTTACATTGAAATTATGCCAAAGTATCACTCCGCATCAAAAATTCTTTTTTATCATTTACCTACTCGAGGACGAGCAGGAATTAAGCTTGGGGATGCCTGATGCGTCTCCAACGTATCTATAACTTTTGATTGCTCCATGCTACTTTATCTACTATTTTGGACTATATTGGGCTTTATTTTCCACTTTTATATTATTTTTGGGACTAACCTATTAACCGGAGGCCCAGCCCTGAATTGCTGTTTTTTGCCTATTTCGGTATTTCAAAGAAACAGAATATCAAACGGAGTCCAAACGGAATGAAACCTTCGGGAACGTGATTTTCTCACCGAACGTGATCCAGGAGACTTGGACCCTGCTCCAAGGAACAACCGAGGAGGTCACGAGGGTGGGGGGAGCGCCCCCCCTAGGGCGTGCCCCACTGCCTCGTGGGCCCCCTGTTGCTCCACCGACATACTCCTTCCTCCTATATATACCTACGTACCCCCGTCAGATCAAATACGGAGCCAAAAACCTAATTCCACTGCCGCAACTTTCTGTATCCGCGAGATCCCATCTTGGGGCCTGTTCCGGAGCTCCGCCGGAGGGGGCATCTACCATGGAGGGCTTCTACATCAACACCATAGCCTCTCCGATGAAGTGTGAGTAGTTTACTTCAGACCTTCGGGTCCATAGCTAGTAGCTAGATGGCTTATTCTCTCTTTTTGGATCTCAATACAATGTTCTCCCCCTCTCTTGTGGAGATCTATTCGATGTAATCTTCTTTTTGCGGTGTGTTTGTTGAGACCGATGAATTGTGGTTTTATGATCCAGCTTATCTATGAATAATATTTGATTCTTCTTTGAATTTTTTATGTATGATTGAGTTATCTTTGCAAGTCTCTTAGAATTATCCATTTGGTTTGGCCAACTAGATTGGTAGTTCTTGCAATGGGAGAAGTGTTTAGCTTTGGGTTCAATCTTGCGGTGTCCTTTCCCAGTGACAGCAGGGGCAGCAAGGCACACATTTTTTTTGTTGCCATCAAGGATAACAAGATGTTTTTTTATCATATTGCATGAATCTATCCCTCTACATCATGTCATCTTGCTTAAGGCGTTACTCTGTTTTTAACTTAATACTCTAGATGCATGTTGGATAGCGGTCGATGAGTGGAGTAATAGTAGTAGATGCAGAATCATTTCGATCTACTTGTCTCGGACGTGATGCCTATACACATGATCATACCTAGATATACTCATAATTAAGCTCAATTCTGTCAATTGCTCAACAGTAATTTGTTCACCCACCATAGAATATTTATGCTCTTGAGAGAAGCCACTAGTGAAACCTATGGCCCCAGGGTCTATTCTCACCATATCAATCTCCATTACTTTATTACTTGCTCTGCTTTTACTTTGCCTTTTACTTTTTACTTTGCATCTCTATATCAAAAATACCAAAAATATTATTTATCATCTCTATCAGATCTCACCCTCGTAAGTGACCGTGAAGGGATTGACAACCCCTAATCGCGTTGGTTGCGAGTAGCTATCGTTTTGTGTAGGTACGAGGGACTCGTGCGTGATCTCCTACTGGATTGATACCTTGGTTCTCAAAAACTGAGGGAAATACTTACGCTACTTTACTGCATCATCCTCTCCTCTTCGGGGAAATCCAACACAGTGCTCAAGAGGTAGCACGTGGCCATTGGGATCTTGTTGATGCTGTCATTCCCAGCGCCTCTTGCTTCTGCTTCGGTCGAGGGGATGGTGGTGACAACGCCTCCTGCATCGACCACGCCTCCCGCGACGTCCATGTCTTCACGCGCCCCCTCATTTCCTGTGACGTTGGTGGTCACGGGCGGCGGAGCCTTTGAGGTGGACGGGTGAGCTATAGCACCGGGTTCCTTCTTGGGTGCAATAGTTGATGGAGTCGCCGACGATGAAAACGACGATGAAGATGACGCGCTGCTCATGCTTTTGGGTTCGCGCAAGTGATCCCCCTACCTGGCGCACCAAAGATGTCATGGGGGAACCACGGCCACCTATGGGGCTATGAGCCCCTTTCTGGTTCGGTGGGGGGATGGCACATGCACAAAGAGCGAAGGAGCATGAGGTAGCACAACAGAGCTCACACGGGCAGTTTTTACTCAGGTTCGGGCCGCCGCGAGGCGTAAAACCCTACTCTTGCTTTGGTGGATTAATGGTGGGTTGTGGTGTAGAGCGCAGCGCTCTTGCCCGGTAGGGTTGCCTTGGGACGAGAACGGCTACGCGGTATGAGTGTACAAGGGTCTGAATCCTTTCTATGGTTGCCATGGGCCTTCTTTTATAGACCAAGGGGTCACCATAGTGGCAAATCAGTCATTACACACTGATTAGATAGCAAAAAGTGCTATCATACCTAACTCTGCAGGCTGACAGAGCGCATTAAATGCACCACTCAATGTCACATCATAGCCCGCCCGGCAGGCCCTGCCAGGCCGTTTCGCCAGCTTGGCGCCTGCTCGCTCGACACGTCACAAGACAGATGTCGCTTGTAGGTATTTTCTGTAGGAGGTGGCTGCCATGTGGCATATAGCAGCCACTTAGTCACCTTGGAGCTTGACAATGCACTAATCGACGACATACGTCGTGGTGAGGTGGTGCGGTGAAGTGGCTGGCCTTCACTAGTCCTGGCAGGCCTGCCGGGACGACTCGGGGGGGGGGGGGGGGGGGGGGGCTCGCTTCCAGGGATAACCTTGCCTCCGCCACTTTCCCGGTAGGGGAGGTTTTTCCCTTAGTATTATCTCGCCCTTCTGGGTAGTTTTAACTATCTTGATCTTGCACTTGAATCCTTCGAGGGAGTCGATTAATCTTTCTTGAGTTGATCATTGTGTTGTGAGCTTGTCCTCGTGCCTGTGCACAGTCTGGGCAACGGACCCTGGGTCTGTTGTACTGACAGCCTGATTGGTATGTGGCTTGTGGTCATGTACAAATTCTAAGATGCAGGGATGTGTCCCTGCTAGATTTGTGCATGTTTTTGTCCTTTGGTTTTGATTCAAGGTCTTTTATATATTCTTATATATGGAATGACACATACGACAGTTGGTGTTCGAACTTTGTACAATGTATGAACTGTGTTGTCCAGTTTTGCTCTAATTAAGTCTAGGCGGCTTGGTCTACTTCATCGTACAAAAATTGACATGGGTATAGTATTGTCTAGGTTCTTGTTACAGATAGCTGAACAAGCATTCAGTAGTTTGTGGGGCCTCGAGGCAGACTTTGTGATTTTGTTCTTTTCTGTTGGGCTGACTTCAGGCTTTGTTTTAAGTGGAATACCTCAAACCAAGCTTGGACGTGTTTTGAGTGAAATTCCAATTTGACTATATGTTTTCTTGTGATTAGCAGCGCATATAAAATTTTCCCACAATAAGTGACAAATTCTAATTACAGAAATACAGAAATACTCCCATATACTAATTTTTTTACTTTTCATGGCATACCTTCATCGGTTCAAATAATTTATATTTCATTCTTTACTGTTTTTACTCCACAGTCCTCCTATGCACTGCAACAAATTCCCGCTGCAACGCGCGGGGTATTATCTAGTAATTTCAAAAGGCAAGTTCCAATCAGGTGGTTGAACAATAGTTGCAGAATTTAAGGCTTTCTTAAGTGTTTCAGAGGCTTCTACACAATCATCATCAAAAACAAATGGAACATCCTTTTGTAAAAGATTTTGTAGGAGGCCTAGAAATTTTAGAGAAGTCGTTAATAAACCTCCTATAGAAACCAGCATGACCGAGAAAACTACGAATACCTCTAATATCTTTAGGACATGGCATTTTCTCAATTGCATCAACTTTAGATTTATCCACTTCAGTACCTCGTTCAGAAATTTTATGCCCCAAGACAATACCTTCATTAACCATAAAGTGGCACTTCTCCCAATTCAAGACAAGATTAGTTTGCTCACATCTCTATAAAACTCGATCAAGGTTGCTTAAGCAATCATCAAAAGAAGATCCATATAAAGAAAAATCATCCATGAAAAGCTCAACAATATTTTCAAAAAAAAACAGAGAATATAGCAGTCATACATCTTTGAAAGGTAGCAGGTGCATTGTATAAACCAAAAGGCATACGTCTATAAGCATAAGTTCCCAAAGGGCAAGTAAAGGTGGTTTTCTCTTGATCAAGTTGTGAAATAGGTATTTGAGAAAACCCAGAATATCCATCGAGAAAACAAAAGTGTGTATGCTTAGATAATCTTTCTAAAATTTGATCAATAAAAGGCAAGGGGTAATGATCTTTTCTAGTTGCTTTATTTATTTTTCTAAAATCAATAACAATCCTATAGCCAGTAACAATTCCTTATGGAATGAGATCATTTTTATCATTAGGAACAATGATAATACCTCCTTTCTTAGGGACACAGTGAACAGGACTCACCCATCTACTCTCAGCTATGGGATAGGTTATACCTGCTTCCAGAAGCTTTAATATTTCAGTTCTTACCACTTCTTTCATCTTAGGATTCAAACATCGTTGATGATCAACAACAGGTTTAGCATCAGGTTCCATATTAATCTTGTGCTGACAGAGTGGGACTAATGCCCCTAAGATCATCAAGAGTATATCCAATAGCAGCTCAGTGCTTCTTCAGAATTTTCAATAATCTTTCTTCTTCATGTTCTGAAAGGTTAGCACTAATAATAATAGGATATATCTTTTTCTCATCAAGATAAGCATATTTCAAGTGTCAAGCAATTGTTTTAATTCAAACACGGGATCACCTTTAGGTGGAGGAGGACCTCCTAGAGTTTCAATAGGCAAATTGTGTGTAAGCAGAGGTCGTTATTGAAATAAGATTTTATCTATCTCATTTCTTTCATGCATATGCATATCATTTTCATGGTCTAGCAAATATTGTTATAATGGATCAATAGGAGGCACGAAAATAGAATCAAGACCAAATATTTCATATTTACTAGGTAATTGTTTCTTGTAAGGCTGTCTATTAAACTTGGAAAAATTAAACTCATGAGACTCATCACCAAAGGTAACATTGACAGTTTGTTTATGACAATCTATAGTAGCATTGACAGTGTTCAAGAAAGGTCTACCAAAGATAATGGGACAGAAGTCATCTTGTGGGGAACCAAGAACTAGAAAATTAGTAGGGTATTTTATTTTCCCACACAGGATTTTGACATCTCTAACAACCCTAAGTGTTGTGATGGTGTCTCTATTAGCAAGTTTAATAGTAACATCTATGTCTTGTATTTCAGCGGGTGCTATGTCATTCATAATTTCTTGATAGAAGGTAAAAGTAATAGAACTCACGCTACCACCCAAATCACATAAACCATGATAACAATGATCTCCTATTTTAACTGAGACAACATGCATGCCAACAACGGGTCTATGTTTATCTTTTTCATCGGGTTTGGCAATTCTAGCAGCTTCATCACATAAGTAAATAACATGCCCATTAATATTTTCTACCAAGAGATATTTAACCATAGCAACACTAGGTTCTACTTTAATTTGTTCAGCGGGTTTAGGTGCTCTAATATTACTTTTGTGAAGTACAGTTGAAACCTTAGCATGTTCCTTTATCCTAACAAGGAAAGGTGGTTTTTCAATATAAGAAGTAGGCACAACTGGATCAACATTGTAAATAATAGTTTCATCTTTAGTTATTACCGGTTCTTTAATTTCTTCTTAATAGGGGGGTGATATTTAAAGCACTCCTCCTTGGGGAGATCAACATGAGTAGCAAATGATTCACAAAATGAGGCTACTATCTCAGAGTCAAGTCCATATTTAGTGCTAAACTTTTGAAAACCATCGGTATTCATAAAAGATTTAACACAATCAAATTCAAGCTTAATACCTGACTCTTTACCTTCGTCGAGTTCCCAATCTTCAGAGTTGCGTTTAATTCTTTCTAAAAGATCCCACCTGACTTCAGTAGTCTTCTTCATAAAAGAACATGTACAAGAAGTATCGAGTATGGATCGATCATCATGAGAAAGGCGGGCATAAATGTTCTGAATAACAATTTCTCTTGAGAGCTCATGATTGGGGGCATGAATATAACATGACTTAAGCCTCCCCCAAGCTAGATCGATACTTTCTCCTTCATGAGGCCAAAAATGATATATATAATTCCGATCACGATGAACTAGATGCATAGGATAAAATTTCTAGTGAAATTCCAATTTCAATCGATTCCAATTCCAAGATCCAATATCATCGCGTAGCCTATACCATGACAATGCTTTTCCTTTCAAATATAAAGGGAAAACCTTGTTCTTAGCTTCATCTCCGAGCAAACCTGCAAGCTTAAATCCACAAATTACATCCACATATATCAAGTGCATATTAGGATGTTCAGTTCCATCTCCTGCATAAGGATTAGCTAGCAGTTGTTCTATCATACCCGAAGGAATTTCATAACCAATATTTTCAGTAGGTGCAGTAGGTTGAGGGGTAACTAATTGTGGTTCCGGTCGAGGTGAAGATACCCCAAACAAACCACTCAAAGGATTTCTCCATAGTAACAGGTAACAATAAATTTCAGCACGTAGTAATAATTTTCCCTTGCCAATTTCCACTTACCAAGAGCACTTCACTCCCCGGCAATGGTGCCAAAAAAGAGCCTTGATGACTCACAAGTATAGGGGATCAATCGTAGTCTTTTTGATAAGTAAGAGTGCCAAACCCAACGAGGAGCAGAAGGAAATGACAAGTGGTTTTCAGCAAGGTATTTTATGCAAGCACTGAAATAGTCAGTAACAGATAGTTTGATAGCAAGATAATTTCTAACGAGCAAGTAACAATAACGGTAAATAAAGTGTAGCAAGGTAGCCCAATCCTTTTGTGGCAAAGGACAGGCCAAAATAGTCTCTTGTGATAAGCAAAGTGTTCTTGAGGGTACACGGGAATTTCATCATATCACTTTCATCATGTTGGTTTGATTTGTGCTTGCTACTTTTATAATTTGATATGTGGGTGGCGGTGCTTAGGTGATGTTCTTACTTGAACAAACCTCCTAATTATGATTAACCCCCTCGCAAGCATTCACAACTATGAGAAAAGTATTAAGATAAAATCTAACCATAGCATTAAACTTTTGGATCCAAATCAGTCCCTTACGGAGTAGCGCATAAAACTAGGGTTTAAGCTTCTATCACTCTAGCAACCCATCATCTAATAACTACTCCAGAATGCATTCCCTTAGGCCCAAATATGGTGAAGTGCCATGTAGTCAACGTTCACATGACACCACTAAGGGAATCGCAACATACATATCATCAAAATATCAAACACATATCAAGTTCATATGATTACTTACAACATGACCTCTCTTGTGACCTCAGGAACAAAAGTAACTACTCACAAATGATAATCATGCTCAAGATCAGAGGGCTATTAAATAGCACAATGGATCTGAACATATAATCTTCCACCAAATAAACCATATAGTAATCAACTACAAGATGTAATTAGCACTACTAGTCACCCACAAGTACCAATCTAATGTTCCAGTACAAAGATTGAACACGAGAGATGAAATAGAGTTTGAGAGTGGTGATGTTGAAGATGTTGATGGATATGGCCCTCCCAAAGATGGGGGAGTTGTTGGTAATGATGATGACGATGATTTCCCACTCCGAGAGGGAAGTTCCCCCGGCGGGATCGCTCCGCTTGAGAGCAAAAGTGCTCCTACCAAGTTCCGCCTTGAGACGGCGGCGCTTCGTCCCGAAAGTCCTCTCCTTATTTTTTTCTAGGTCAAAATGACTTATATACCAGAAGAGGGGCACCGGAGGTGGGCTGAGGAGGGCACAACCCATCAGGGCATGATTGGGGGCCCTAGCGCGCCCAGGTGGGTTGTGCCCACCCGGTGGGCCCCCTCTGGTAGTGATTTGCTCCAATAATTATTAAATATTCCATAAAAATCTCCGTGAAGTTTCAACTTATTTGGAGATGTGCAGAATAGGTAACTCTGATGTAGCTTTTTCAGGTCCAGAATTCCAGCTGTCAGTATTCTCCCTCTTTGTGTAAAGCTTGCATATTATGAGAGAAAAGGCATTAGAAATACTCCAAAAAGCATTGTTATTCATAAAAACATTATAAATAACAGTAGGAAAACATGATGCAAAATGGACGAATCATAGCAATTTTGTAGTGATTGTAACAACAGCCACAATGAAGGTAACTTAGCAAAGATCAATATGTGAAAAGCTCGTAGGCATTGGATCGACAATGATAATTGTGTTGGATAATATTCATCATGTAGCAGTCATAACCTAGGGTGACACAGAACTAGCTCAGTTCATCAATATAATGTAGGCATGTATTCCGTATATAGTCATACATGCTTATGGGAAACAACTTGCATGACATCTTTTGTCCTACCCTGCCACGGCAGCGGGGTCCTAATGGAAACTAATGGATATTAAGGCCTCCTTTTAATAGAGAACTAGAACAAAGCATTAGCACTTAGTGAATACATGAACTCCTCAAACTACGGTAATCACCGGAAAGAATCCCAATTATTGTCACCTTGGGGTATGCGGATCATAACTCATAATAGATGTCTACAACTTGCAATATAGGATCAAGAACACACATATTTTCATGAAAACATAATAGGTTCAGATCTGAAATCATGGCACTTGGGCCCTAATGACAAGCATTAAACATAGCAAAGTCATAGCAACATCAATCTCAAAATATAGTGGATAATAGGGATCAAACCCTAACAAAACTAACTCGATTACATGATAAATCTTATCCAACCCATCACCGTCCAGCAAGCCTATGATGGAATTACTCACTCCCGGCAGTGAGCATCATGAAATTGGTGATGGAGGAAGGTTGATGATGATGATAATGATGGCAAAGAATCCCCCTCTCCGGAGCCCCGAACGGACTCCAGATCGCCCCGCCCCCCTCCCCCCCCCCCGATGAAGAACAGGAGGCCGCGGCGGCTCCGTATCGTAAAACGCGATAAATCATTCTCTCTGATTCTTTTCTCCATGAATAGGTATATATAGCGTTAGAATTAGGGCCAGAGGCGGTCCAGGGGGGCCATAAGCCTGGGAGGTGCGCCCTAGGGGGTGGACGCGCCCCCAGGGCTTGTGGCCTCTGGGTGCCCCCCCTTTGGTAACTTCTTGCGCCAATATTTTTTATATATTCCACAAAAATCCTCCATAAATTTTAGGTTAATCCGAGAACTTTGATTTCTACACAAAAATAACACCATGGCAATTCTGCTGAAACCGGTGTCAGTCCGGGTTAGTTCCATTTAAATCATGCAAATTAGAGTCCAAAACAAGGGCAAAAGAGTTTGGAAAAGTAGATATGATGGAAACGTATCAAGGAGTTTCATGAGTCTAGGGAGAACCGCCTACAGAAAGATTATATCAAATACTATGAGTACAATACAAGGTAACTGGTATTACCGTCGCACTTGCACAATTCATATATTCATACCATGAACTAAAATATCTCCGCACCTAATTTCTTCATTGCACGAAACACCCTTTACATTTTAAGCTCATGTTATTTACTTTATTTAGTTATTTAGTAGACATCTTTAAGTCCTCTTTTTGCTAGCATTTTTAGTTTATTGTTTGCCCAGGACAGTAATAGTATTTGTAGAAGCTCAAGCAATACTTCACACAAGACTTGTGACACCTTGTGTGTGACGGAAACACCCCCATAAATACTCTCCTCTGCTCTTTGTTGGGACGATCACTCATTGGGATACTTCTACGGAAGTGCTACACTACCCTGTTTGGTCTGCAGGTACCACCGACAGCTGGAATTCTGGACCTGCAAAAGCTACAACAGAGATAGATATTGTCCACAACTACGAATAACCTGAAAATTTATGGAGAATTATTTTGGAATATATAAAAAAATATTGGTGGAAGAATACCAGAAGTAGGCCCACCAGAGAGTCACAAGCTCAGGGGGCGCCCCCCTAGGGCACGCCTGGTGAGCTTGTGGCTCCACCAGCAGGCCTCTGGGCCCATATTCTCCCATATGATGCTATTTACCCTAGAAAAAAAATCAAAAGAAGACTTTCAGGATGAAGCGTCGCCGTCTCGAGGCGGAACCTGGGCAGGAGCACCTTTGCTCTCCGGCGAAGCGATTCCGCCGGGATACTTCCCTCTGGGAGGGGGAAATCGAATTCATCGACATCACCAATGGACCTCTCATCGTGGGAGGACCAATCTTCATCAACATCTTCACCAGCACCATCTCCTATAAAACCCTAGTTCATCTCTTGTATTCAATCTTTGTCCCAAAACCGCATATTGGTACCTGTGGGTTGCTAGTAGTGTTGATTATATATTGTAGTTGATGCTAGTTGGTTTATTTTGTGGAAGACTATATGTTCAGATCCTTAGGCATATTCAATACACCTCTGATCTTGAACATGAATATGATTTGTGAGTAGTTACTTTTTTTCTTGAGGACATGAGAGAAGTCTTGTTATAAGTAATCATGTGAAGTTGGTATTCATTCGATATTTTGATGATATGTATGTTGTTCTTCCTTTTAGTGGTGTCATGTGAACGTCGACTACATGACACTTCACCATACTTGGGCCTAAGGGAAGGCATTGGGGAGTAATAAGTAGATGATGGGTTGCGAGATTGACAGAAGCTTAAAGTTTATGTGTTACTCCGTAAGGGACTGATTTGGAACCCTATATTTCATGCTACGGTTAGATTTATCTTAATTCTTCTTTCGTAGTTGCAGATGCTTACGAGACGGGGTAATCATAAGAGGGTTGCTTGTTCAAGTAATAGCAACACCCTAGCACCAGCCCACCCACATATCAAATTATCAAAGTAGCGAGCGCGAATCAACTAAACATGATGAACGCGACTAGATGACAATTCCCATGTGTCCTCGAGAATGCTTTGATTACTATAAGAGAACTTTTCGGCTTGTCCTTTGATATAAAAAGGATCGGACCATATTATTGCACCTTTGTTACTATTGTCACTTGTTACTTATTACGAATTACCTTACTACAAAACTATTTGTTACCACTACTTTTAGTACATGCAGAGAATATCTTGCTGAAAATCGCTTATCATTTCCTTCTGCTCCTCGTTGGGTTGGACATGCTTGACAAGAATTCTTGAAGAAGTGTGGCAATCTCTCGTATCATCATCATATGCTTGTCTCTTGCTTCCTTGATTAGCTTGACCACATCTAGGCAGTCCATTTGAATAACAAAGGCTGCCTGGGCTGGCTAGAAGGAACAAGATCATAGTACTTTGGTTGAACTGGGAATCGATCTCGGGACGCCAATGTCAATGGCCTCGCATGTTAACCACTACACCAAATTCAGGGCCTTCTTGTTTCATGACTAACTTTGCCACAACTAAACTTAGGCAAAGTGTGGCTAACAAAATGACCACCACAATGTGGCAAGATTTGGCAAAGAATTAAGCCTATGACATGTGGACCATATAACTAGAAAAGTGTGGCAAAAGCCACAAGTGTGGCAAAAGCCACAAGTGTGGCAATGAACCAAACACATGTCTAAGATGTTGTGGCATAACTAAGGTTAGGCGGGGCAACCTTAGGCTGGGAACCAAACATGCCCTCAATTTTGTTCGTTTCTCCGACAAGAATTTTTGGACGGGGCGATTATTAAGAAACATCCATATTTTACTCTTTCTTTCAGTACAACATTAACATATAGTGGTATTATATACCCAGTGTAAAATGTTTAAATAAAGGAAACATAAATTAAAAAAAGAATTAAAAACCATGAATTTGGGGAAAAACAAAAAATTGAAAATTTCCGTACCAATTGAAAAGAGTTCACGAAAATGGGAAAAGATCACGAAATAAAATAAATCATGATTTAGAAAAAACTAATTTGACAAAAACACAAAATTGAAAAAAGTTCATCAGCCTGAAAAAAGTTCATCCATTTAAAAAAATCACGAATTAAATAAAATTTCATCAATTTCGAATTCCAAAAAGTATCATGATTTTTAAAAAATCCTCAGGGATTTTAAAAATGTTCAAAAATTTGAAAAAGTTCATCAATTTTGATGAAAAGAAGTTCACGATTTTGAAAAAGGCAAAAAATTGAAAATTTTCAATCAATTTGGAAAAAAATCATGAATTCAAAAAAGTTCATCAATTTTTTAATTTAAAAATCATGAATTTGAAAAGGGCTCATCAAATTCTGAAAAAGTACACATATTTGGTAAATGTTCATTGACTTTGATAAAGAAAGTTCATGAATTTTTAAAAAGTTCATTGATTTTTAAAAAAAATCATAGGTTAAAAAATTTATCAATTTGAAAGCGAAAGTTCATGAATTCGAAAACAATTCACTAGATTTTGTAAATAAGTTCACAAATTTCAGAAAAGTTCATTGGTTTTTAAAAGCAATTCATGGATTTAAAAAATCATGAATTTGGAAAAAAGTTAATGTATTTTAGTATAAGAAAAATAGAAAAGAAAAATGAACATCAAAAAAGAGAAAGAAAGAAGAAAAAATAAAACCCTGAGTAAAAACTGATGAAAAATCAGCCAAACAAAAGCCAAAATTAAAATAGAGAGTGGAGTTGCATAGTAAGAAGTGGAATGGAGTATTGTTAGGCACAACAATAGAGCCGTATGAGTTAGATACTGACTTTCGAAGGATTCAGTGAGGTGCGAAGTTTGAATCTCACAACCGCAATATTTTTGAGGGTTAAAAAAGGAAAATGGGTTGCGCTGGTTTGTTGAGTTGCCTTTAACCGGTGCTGAAGGCGCCAAATAGGAATTGGGGGGGGGGGGGGGGTCCATAACGCAACGCGGCGGGAACGAGCAGTCCGGCGATGTCACTGATTCCTACGTTTCAGTTTTTTCCCCTCCAGCGAACCATTCTATATAGGTTTCCGAAAAATCACGCAAGAGAGACGCGCCGGGTGGGCTTTGAAGCCACACTGTCCAAGTGAGGTAACCCATGCCTTACCGCCTAGACTATTGTGCTTCTTGTGTAGAAGTGCTTTTCCGAACAGCTTTATCCAGACTTTTTTAAACCGATTTTTTCCTCACACGTGCAGTTTTTTATTATGAGCATGGCGTGTTTTATACCTAAAGCATGGGATTTTTTACTTAGAGGACAGTAGTTTTATTATCAAGAGCATTGTCATTTTAATAATTAATAACATGGCATTTTTTATTATTAAGAGATGGCACTTTTTGAATTTGGTCATCACATTTTTAATAAAGAGGATGGATTTTTTTTGACTTTTGGTCATGGCATTTTTATAAAGAGGATGGAATTTTTTATATTATAAGAGGATGGGATTTATTATAAAGAGTACATTTTTTATAAAGAGGATGACATCTTTTATTATAAGAGGATGACATTTCTTATAAAGAGTATGACATTTATTACAAAAAAGGATGGCATTTTTTATAAAGAGGATGCCATTTTTTATCATAATAAGATGATGCCATTTTTTTTATTATAGAATGGCATTGTTTGATCATGGCATTTTTCATCATTGCATTTTTTATCATGGCATTGTTTATAAATCCGCCATGCACGATTTATATATGATTGCATTTTCCCCTTTTCTTGTACTAGTTGATATACATGATAAATTTCTTGAGATGTGGTAGTTTATATTACTTTTCTGTCATTTTCCTTTTTCTATGTAATGGGCTGCAAGGCCTAGTAAAAGGCCGGGTTGGACTGGGCTGATTCGTCGTCTTGGGGGTTGCCCTGGCTAATCCCATCGAATGATTGAAATGGGTCTACAACGCATTTTGCGCCATACAGGAGCTCGAATGCACAGGGTAGATGCGCGACTGGGCCAGCCCACCGACGCGAAGGCGCTTGTGTTTCCTATGCGTGACCTAAAATCGCGAGCATTCGATCCCACGACCTCGATCACAGCGGACTCCTGACCGCGAGTCATTAGCCACTCCACCACACATTAGAAGCTGCACGTGAAGGCGCGAAAACGACAAGAACACACAACAGGGTAGAGATTTGGAAAACATGTCTTGAAAATTACGAACAATTTTGAAATGCCGCAATTTTATTTTGATATTCCAAACAGTTTTAGAAAAAATGTGAAAAAATTGCAATTATGTTTTTTATGAAAAACACGAACATTTTTTGAAAAAAATGAACATTATTTGAAACACGCACATTTTTCTTAAATTGTGAACATAATTGGAAAACGTGATTTCCTTTTTAAAATTCATGAAATTATTTGAAATACGGACATTTTATAAATTGTGAACAGATTTTGAAAAACAAAACCTTTTTTTGAAACTCCTGAACATTTTTTGGAACATGAATATTTTATGAAATTGTAAAGAAATTTTGAAAGCGAGAACATTTTATGAAATTGGGAACAAATTTTGAAAAGGACAAAAAAATTGAAACATGAATATTTTATGAAATTGTGAACAAATTTTGTAAAACGAGATGTTTTATTGAATTTTCTGTTTTTTTAAACGAGAAACATAACAAAATTTGGAAAAGGGGAACATTTTTTGAAATTCCTGAACAAATTTTCAAACCTGATTTTTATTAAAATTGTGATGAAAATGAGAACATTTGAAATTGCAGGCAAATATTTGAAATTTTTGTACAAAAGAGACGGGAAAAGGAAAAAAGGAAAAAGGAAAGAAAAAAGAAACATAAATACAAAAAGAAAAAAAGAAACAAAGAAAGAAAAAACATAAATAAGCGAAGGAAAAATAGAATGGTTCATAAACATTCTAGAAGGTTCACAAAACCAATAAAACCCGCTGGAATCCTCTAGAAGATTCCCAAAACTACCTACTACAGATGGGCCGGCCCAATCGCTCGCTCAGAGGAAGAAATAAAAACGAGTGGGCCGGTTGGTCTTATTCTTCGTCTCTCCTTTTTTTTTTCTGTTTGATTGATTGATACGGAGGAGTTGTGTACGAGAAGCTTCTGGTCGGCGGGGGTGGCGGTGGATGTGGAGATTACTCCGGCGAGGTCTGCTTCCGACGAACCACCAGGTGCTCTCTCCAAGACCGTTCATCTCAGCCCGCTTAACTGCACGCAGATTGTTTTTGTGGGCGTCGCCTAGTATTTTCGTCAAACAGATTGCGCGCGCGCGCCCCTGCGCTCCCTGTGGCTGTGAGGTCTGCTCAACTGAAATTGCTGTTCACTGTGATGCGGGATGCTATGTTGGTGGACGAATCGGGGATAATCGAGGGGGGGGGGGGGGTCGCTGGGAGGTGGGTTCACAAATTTAGGGTTTAGTTCAAACTTTTGCGATCAATTTGGTCTGGTACCGATCATTCTGGAAATCGTAGTTATTACACACTTCTATATCTGTCAGTTCAGTTGCAGCGGCTTCAGAGGATTGCAGAACTGAATGCCTACGATTTTTCCATACTCAAAGATGGCATTTCTCTGCTTGCTGTTCTGTTCTTCAGTTACCCAGCTTGGTCTGCACCTAGCATTGTGCTTCTGTTTCTGCTGGTGGATTGTCACTTTATTGAACAGGTGAAGTGAAGCATGTCCTCGCTAAGTCGATGCGCGCTCAAACCCACAAACCTCTAGCTAGATGTACCGTTTCAGATGTTATCCGTTTCATGCCGAACCGTCAGTGAGGTGTGGTCCTGGAGAGAGGGCCAAGATTGAGATGGCACCACAGTAGGTGTAAAGTGCTAGTCAGATTACTGATCATCCTAATCCCCTGTCATGTCAACTGTATAACCTGAGTTGGCCCGTTAAGATTCAATGCCCCTGTTCTTCTAGTGGTCCTATGTTGCTCTGATGCCATCTAACATAATGAGTTTGGCAGGATTGAAACAGACCTGGCCACTGGCCACACTTATCGACGATTTCATCTCTATCATGACATAACTGGTGTCCAGCAGAAGAGAAGCACACGCATGCCATTGGACCCCATAGGAAGTTTCACTTAGTTGTTGATGCGTAACTTCGTGTCATCACCTGAGGGACACAACAAGTACTTGTTGAAAGTAACAGAGATCTGTAAAGTTCTCGATTGCTTTGTCCCTTGTAGTAGGTAATGTATTATCTACATGTTTGGTTTCTGGCCCGCCTAATCTCCGTTTGAAATGGCTTTGCTAGCAATCTTTTCCATGAGGCTTTGCTCGTTTAAGGAAATGGCTTCCATGATAAGCTATATGCGCACTCAGCTGGGTAATGGTTAACGGTTACATGGTAAAGCATGTGCTGATGTGCACTACATTATGCAACCTTTTTACTGAAGTTAATGCAACTACGTGGAGATCAATGGGGGCTCAAAGCTACTAAACATAGCTAGTGCGCCAAATAAGTGTCATAGTAGACTTTTTCCTATTTATTTTGAGTAATTTAAGAATACAATAGCATATGGAACATGATATATAGTTAACTAGCAATTCCATTCTCATTTTAAAACTCAGTAAAGCAAACATTTTTGGCCTTCTAAATATTATGTGCCAGACATATCGATGCAGAGGGGGCTCTGTTGATTTGTTGTTGTATATAATCTACAAGAACTCTTCTGCTGCTATCTCATTTTAGAACCGCTGATTCATTTCATGTAGGAGGGTTACTAATAATTTGAAAATTCTCTAGCAAAGAATTTTAGATTTACAAGTGGGATTAAATTTATTTATGACACTCCTAACTCTGTTGCGTGTTTAGTGTTACTTTTACTAGGAAAGGATACAAAGTAGGACCTTCAGGAAAACTACTTCAGGTTTAATTTCTTAGAAATGCCAATGGACTTTCATGTTCTAGCATCAGATGTTTACATCTCAATTTTTCACCCAAAAGGCCTGACATTGAGAAGTCTACTATCTGATTTTTACATCTCAAATTTTCACTCAAAAGGCTTGACCTTGAAAAGCATGTCAACATACTGTTTCTCCTTTTAGGGAGTCCAGGAGGACTATTTGGTGTATGGTGTTATCTATTTCTCACTAGATGTTGCTCAATTATGATTAGTTCTGGACTTGCGATTGTTTCAGTTACTGTCTCGGTGCATTTATATCAAGACATGTATTCCTATTACTGCTCAGATTAATGGATCTTTTCTGTAAATAATAGGTTGTATTGTCGCATTTGGCCTGAGTAATATCATGACCACACTCAACACTGATTTCAAAGAATGTACATAAATTACTTAAAACATATATTTTTACTTTATTCCATTTGTCTGCTAATGTTGGAATGTGAACTTCACATTCTCTCTTCCAGTATCGCATCAATAGGAAACTCATTAGATGAACTACTCAAATGATAACACATGAAGACCACTAACATAATTATAGTTAGTTTAGTTTTTCTCTTTCTTTATCCATGTTTTTTGTTTCACATTTTTATGATGTAAGCATGCATTGCAAGCCATGAAAAGTAACGACAAGCATGCTAAAACTATTGATGAAGGCACTACACTACCAACTTCTCTTAGGACAGACAGAATTATATCATCGCATTTCTAGGGTTGGATTAAGAAGTCAACAAGCCATTTAGTACTAAAAGAAGTTACTAAAAAGTTGATATCCATGATTAGTGATCTAAAGCGAGTGCACTATGCAGTATGCACTGCAAATAAATAAACAAGTTTAGAAACTTCAGTGGTTACCTGATTTTCAGGTAACTGGTTTGGCAAGTCTTACCAGTGCATGGTGGTACCACTTCCCCACACACGCACACTTTCTGTCTGGAATGGACACACATATACATCATTACCTTTTGGAGCTTATCTCATTGATGACATCAATAGCAATATGCTTGCACAAGTTCCAACCATGCTCTTTCTTTTTATCCTTGTGATCTAAAAGCATCTGACTGACTCCATTTGGCCTTTGCTTTGTGGGCACAATAACATTGTTCACAACACATAGAAACACAATGAGTTGGAGGAGAAGTCGGCATGCACAAGCATTGCCTGCATCGCTCCAAAACTAGTCCTAGTCCTAACCCCCACAAGCCACTTCATGGCGCTCACTGTTGACTTCATACAATGATCATTCAGGACATGCCCTTTGCTATTTAGGAGAAACCATCAAATGCTTGAGTAATTGCTAGCTGAAAGAGTGGCCATTAGGCCATTACACACTTATATTCCATAGTAGTCAAAACATATTAAATTTGTTTCATGCACCTTCTGGGAGGAGAATAATTACATCTCTGGTCTAGATGGAGTGAATTAGGTTTAATACCTACCAGATCATTTGATCATTAAGAAAGATGTTTCTCTTATGAGTATCATCATGATCAGATGGCATGGTAGGCACAAAACCCATTCTCTCAACTGTGCTAGCAAAGGTTCTAATTCTTCGGCAAACTGACTTCATCATAGTCATCTAGGGATAGGAACACCTCGTCTAAGCATGAAAGCTCCATGTCCTCCTCGTGGAAGCTCACTTGCGAATCGTAGCTCGACTCGAACACCCGACACACCACCCAATTGCTGCATTCCTGCGATGATCATCCATGCATGTTGGACACGTTTGTCATGCGTATATGATACTGCTAAATGCAGAGTAAGAAAATGTCAGATGCGATAACATGTATGCAGCACTCACTTTGTCTGGGTGGTCTTTCTTCTTGTGAGACCGCTTGCGTGAACTACCTGAACTGCTGGTACCCCCATTCCCGTCAAGTAAGTGGTACTCATGCATAACCCAGTTGGTTTTGGTCGCCTGAAAGGGCTCCCCAATGGAGAAGACGAGTGTCTTCTTCAGGCCGACATGAGAACCGCCACTACTTACTGCCTCATCGGCACCGATGGGATTCCAGCACCCATTTCGTGAGGTCCTACTCTGTGTTGCTTGGCTAAAGAAGTACCACTGGTTCCCTGCTTGAAGTGCTTTGCCTTGAAAGAGTTGTCAGAATCAGGACTAGACATTACTTGTGATATGTACAAAGGTTTGTGAAAGAAAGTATTAGGTACATACCATTCAGCTCCCATGGATCGTAGCGATTCTGAGGCAGCGTAGGGACGATGTCAGGTCGGCATGGGAGGAGAGCCGCCTTGCGGCGGAGGAAATGGATGACGAGTTCTTCGTCGGAGGGGAAGAAGTGGAAACCAGGAGGAAGGTTAGTAGATCCACCCATATATGCTGGAGTAGATAGAGTAGAGGAAGATGGAAGGCTGTGAGGAAGGAAGATGAGAGCACGGGTGCTTGCTTCACGTGGTTTCTTAGTAGTATTTATAGGGATTGTATGCGTGTGTGTATTTGTACGTAGAGAAAGGGAGAGAGAGGGAGAGACGTGCAATTCAAGGAGTGTTGAAAGGTTTTGAAGGCGGCTGCAGCATGGTTGCTTTGAGAAGCCTGCCAACTTAAGTGTCATGCTTCCTTTTCCTCACCATTTTTTATATGGAGGGAGCTAATGATGCTACGCAAACACTAATGTTGGATTTGGAGAGGAGTATCTCCTATATATTTGATGTTCAGAGCATTTGTTGCAAATTGCTCTACTGTTTAGATGGATCGTTACGAACTAACAGAGCCCAATGCATGCATGCATGGTGCCTCATCATGCTCTACATATTTTATAACAAAGACGGAGAGCAAGACAGACAGTTTCTTGCCTAGCAATGATGCTGGTTTGGGTGTCCTTAATTAGGAATTTAGGATGGCCTTTTGCGGATGTATTTGATCGTCGCTGACTCCGCTTGGATATGTTACATTGTATAACCATCTCATCCATCCAAAGTTTCAGTAGCAGACTCTTGCATCATAATCAAACATGATGCTTGTGTGCTACTTTAGGTACACTTCAAAATACCATGTCTGCCCAAGAGAACTGTCAATATAGCGTAATATCATGTAATTGGAGTTTTCTCAATCCTCCCATATGTCCATCCATATCTGAGATCAGGAGAAGTGAATGACGAGCTAGGTGAGATGACAGAATCAACAATTATCTGATACCAGAAGTAATGCGAAACCTAATCTTGCCATTAAATTATTGTGCTGATTTGACCAAAGTTTTTGACTTTCTCTCTTTTTTGATGTTTGTTGGATATCGTGTAGATATCAAGCAATCATGCATCAAATAGCACCTTGAATTTGTTTGGACCAACAAATAGTAATTTGATTTGGTTTTGACCGCTGATATGCATGCTTGTGATCTTTACAGCCGAAGTGCATACTATATATGTTCCCTCAGCCCCAATATTTCAGGGATATTTTGTGTCACTTTTATTTTTGAGGGCCATACCAGGTTTTTCATATTCTTCAGGTTTTAATAGTTAGTATTAGCATACATTACCCCTGTCGGTTCATGTGAGTGCAAGTGTTTACCTGAAGTGAACTACTCCCTCCGTTATAAGGCTTTTTAGAGATTCCAATGCAGACTACATACGGAGCAAAATGAGTGAATCTACACTCTAAAACATTCCTATATACATCCGTATGTAGCCCGTATTGAAATTTCTAAAAGGTCTTATATTTAGAAACTGAGGGAGTAGTTAAGAAAAGCCCCAACTTGTATTAGAACAATTAAGGAAAAAGTCTTGGGTTTGATTTGTTAGATCGTTTGTTTGGGTGTGTAAAGGCTATCCTAGAGACCTAGACTTGCCTATACTTCTTTGCCCATATCATGACAGCTTAACTTCTCACTGGGTGATATGTGAAGCAAAGGTCAGGTCCAACACAACTGGGCATGCACCATCAACCGTGTTCTGAAATTACCAGCACAAATGGGGCTAGCAAGCGTCCTGCGTCCCCAATAGTGGGATGGGTCTTGTGAGTGCCTTCACTGTATAAATTTTGTCTGGCATGGGTGCATTCCTCCTCCTCATGTCATGCAGTCGTCACCCTTGTCCAACCATATGCTTTTTTATACATCTTGACCATCGTCATAATAATCCCCCAGGCCAGCAAGTTGCAGCAGGGAGTTCAGTGGAGTTGTGGCAAAGTACAAAGCGCATCACTTGGAGATGAAGCCACTCAAGCTCCTCCTGCACTGCATCCTTCCCATCTATTTTGTGCTCATGTTTGCGAACTGCTTCATCAGAAAAGAAACGCATCAATCATTTCAAGTTACTTGTGCTGGCTCGGTTTGCAAGAGACAGAAATAATTTGGCAGGCATCACTATTATGACAATGATTCATGACACTATCTATGACGGCGACGCTACGCTGTTGAGTATTTGGGTAAAATACCACCCTGCTAAGTAAGCTGTAGCCCAATGGGTAGGAGACACATCTGCCTATGGCAGAGTGTGGCTTATGTGTCAGCTGGCAGAGAGAGATTAGTTTGTGTTGATGCAGTGTGGATAAGATGTTAATCTCTTGAGATGATATGCTAAGTTGCTAACCACTACCAGCCCCTAATATTTGGTGAGATGCTTATCTTGGTGCGTGCAGGTGCAGGACCCTCCTGATGATCAGAATCTTCCAGGTAAGTAGTATCCTAACAGCTCAATCTGTGGCCTCATATAAAAGAAGGGGAAAAGGGTAGAGATGATAGTCAATCATTCCATGGTGCACACACTCATGCATGCACACACTACTCGCTGCACTTTTATCCTGCCTTTTCTTGCTCTCTATCTAGCCATTCTCTTTGGGAACAGTTTTTGTGCATGCCGTGTCTCTTTATGGCAGGCCATGTCCATGTAAGATTGGGCAAAGTCCATGCACCACTTGAGCTAGCTAGCAGATGAAGTGGTGGCGTGGTGCTGGTGGTGGCATGGCAGCAGCAGCACACGTAGAGGTGGGGGTATCTAATAATCCCCGGAGAGGGGAGCCCGCGAATCATACAAAGGGAGCTTCCATCTGCCGGTGACGACCTGATGACGCAGTTGTGCATCTGCATTCCATTCTCTGTGTGACAAAGTAATATGCAGGGAACAAGTCGACAGAATCTTCAACGATAGTACGAGTGTCTTTGCACTATCAGTTGCACATGTTTCATCTTCGTATTCTTGCATTAGGACTTATAAGAGCAGTTGGTTAGGAGCAGAGTAATCGTGCCTGAATTAAAAAGACCCATGGTTTCTTCTAGATAGATAGACAGGTCAAAGACTGTTGTGTGCCTGAATTAAAGCTACCAACTATATCCCCAGATCAGATAACATGATGATAATAACCTAAATTTGCATGGAAAAATGCTACTCTTTGCATGGGTGCACATATGAATTAAAAAAAAGACGTTTTTCAACTTCTGAAAAATTGTGAAAAAGTGCATACGTGCAGAGTATGGATAGAAACTTGTCTTTGCATTTTTTTTGTAAAAACAAAGACCACCTACGCCCTGCAAAAAAAAAAAAAACGCCTCGACACAACAAGTGAAGTAGCCTTTTGTGTTCGAACTTTGTTTTTTTAGTTTCGCATACCTACGACCTGCAAAATAAACTCTTCACAACAAGTGAAGTAGCCTTTTGTGTTGGGAGTTTTTTGTTTTTGTTTCGCACAGTTTGCAAATTTATAGGGACAAGTTTCTAGTATTATTTACATGTATGTTTCTTTTGTAACTTTTAAAAACTTGGGGAGTGTGATTCTTTTTTTTAAGTTTCTAGTACTCTATTATTGTGTGCATGTATGTTTTTTCTTCATAACTTCTCAAATCATGGAAAATGTTTTTTTTTTCTTGGTAAAGAAACGGGCTCATATATATCCACCCAATGCCCTGGAAATTTATGGTCTCCATATGCATGCTGCCTCAACTGAACTTTCCATTTGAGCTCGGGCAGTATGTGTTTGATTAGATACAGTTTCATCTGGGCTAATCTGGCGTGCATCGGCATGGCATCGGTGGGTCGTCCACTTCGTTCTCTGCCTATTTTGGGGGCTGGAATGTGCTCTGGCCTCTGGGCTATCTATCCCCTCTGCTACTACTGTTGCAAGCACCAGTGCACCACCATGTATGGCCTCGGCGGCACTGCACTGCACTGTCATCCCAACATGCCATCCTCTGCCAGCGGCACCACGGTGGATTGGTGGGTGGTGTTGGAGGGAGCGACAGCAGGCCAAGGTTAGCTTCGCTCCTGCTTCTTTCTATCTTTCGCGCCGCGCCCCCTAGCTTGCATTCCTTGAAATGAGCCCTTCTTCCTTGGCAAGTCGAAATAGACATCGAACTGCGCTTCCCACTGATTATTGTTCTTCATATGTGCTGTTTGTTGCAGTACGTTTCTGATGGATGATTGCTTCATCTTCTCACATACTCCAGCTGCATCTATCTCTCTCGTATTGACGGCCAGAAAGGTACCCAACCCATAAATGCATGTTAACCACCGACGGTTACAGCTTGAAAACGGTGTTTGCTTGTAGCTAGACTGAACATCGTTTGCAAGACCATTACAAGGGACGGAGGGATCATTGTCGTCGGCAAACAATCGGAAAGATTGCGAGGGCGGGAGACATAGACCCCCCACACACGTTGGTGTCTTCTTGGTGCAGCGTTCGTGCGGGTCTATTTTTCTTGCGTACTATCGCTGACGTGTAATGCTACTAACTAGCTTCGATCGACCACTATCGGTGATTCCTCTGCCCTCCGCTGTCTAGTGTCTACCTACGGTGGATGGATACCTTGTGGAATTACCAACCTGTGTCTCCTGTGGATAAGACACACTACCACACGAGTCCACACTGCTTTGAAAATGGCAGGCCGGACCAAATTAGCAAACAATCAATTGCAGAAAATACAGGTGCAGAGGCCCCACTCTGTTTTTCTGTGAAATGAAGATTGCAATGCTTCCTAAGAACGAAACCTTCAACTGTGATGAAAATCAGTCTCCCAACATATTCGAACTGCTGTTATTTTGTCAAGAAAGAAGCGTGTTTAAATTTCACGTTGAATGTCCTTTTTTTGCCCTGGGAACTTCTGTCTTCCAACTCAAACGGGTGACTGAATTGAACCTTCATGGATGCGCCAAGAACTTATATTCCAGTATATTGCTCGCTGTTGTGATGCAATGCCGTTCTCCCCGCCATGTACGCTTAGAGCATCTCCAGCCGTTGGCCCCCCGGGGGTGTCTAAAATCGCCGCCTGGGGGCGAGCCGACGCAAAAAACGGTCTGGGGGCGAGTTACCCCCCGGTCGCCGTCCCTAGGGCCGCCCCCGAGGTGCGTCTAATTTTTCAAAAACAAAAAAACGTTCGGTGAAGTTCGGTTAAACACGGCTAAATTTCAGCAAACTTTGGCATATATTACATGTTCGACACTTTACATAACAAATATAACTAAAAAAAGAAATCGCTAAACGCGGAGTAGTCGCCGCCGCCGCCGCCGTCATCGTCGTCGGCGGCCTTCTCCTCCTTGACGCGGTCATCCCGGCTGCACCCCTGCCCGGTGTCGCCATGGCGAACAGGTGCCGGCAGCGCGTCGTCGTCGCTGTCGTCGAGGTAGACGACTCCTCCTTCACGGCCCCAGCGGCGCTGCTCGAAGCGCCGCAGTGCGGTGACCTGGCGCTCCCTCTCCATCCTGAGGAAGTCCTCGCACACCCATTTCAGGGCCACATCGTCGTCGAGCACCACCTCGCCGGGCTCCGTCTTCACGGCGGGGAGCCCCGGCTCCGTTTTCACCGCCGCGAGCCTGGGGGTCTTCGGCTTGACGAACCGCGGAGGAGCCGACGAGGGGGTGTGCTGTCCGCCTTCGTTGATGACGATACCGGCGTTGCGAGTGCGCCGGCCGAGCGGCGTCTCCGCTGCGGGCTCGGTCTTTGACGCCGAGCAGCGCCGGAGAGCCGGAAGAGTGGGAAGAAGATCGCGAGAGGACGAGGAAGACGACGAAGAGACGAACCGCCTGGGCAGCCATTGCCCGGCGCGTCAGCGACGGGCCGGGGCCAAGGCCGCCGGGGAGGGTATGTCAATGGCAGCTCGTTCCCGCCCTCAAGGTGCGCCAGCACGCCGCCGAGCGTGCGGACGGGGATGCCCCAACAAACGCGGTGGCCCTTACTGTTCTGTCTGCCGCCCACCACCGGCGCCCGTTGGTGGACGCCAGTCTTTGTTCTTGACGGCGCTCGAAGTACGCCGCCCATGCTGAGCGGTTGTCGGCGGTGTACTGGGGGAGGGCGCGCTGCTCACCGGTGAGGGAGGCGCGTGCGAGCTCGACCTCGTCGGCGAAGTACGCGGTCCGCGCCGCGGCGTCGGGCAATGGCGAAACGGGCACTCCCCCGTTGCTGAGCCGCCACCCCGACGGCCCGGCGCGCATGTTCGGCGCCGCCGGGATGTTGGCCTCGAACAGGAGCCACGACTCCTGATCGCGGAGGGAGCGGTGGCCGAAGCCGTTGGCCGCCGCCTCGTCGCCGGGGAATCGTTCGGCCATTGGGGGAGGGAGGGCTCGGAGGAGGCGCACGGGAGAGGGAGAGGGAGGACTCGGCGGCGGCGGTGCACGGCAGAGGGAGAGGGCTCGGCGGCGAGGGCTGGTGTGGGCGGGGGCGAGGGAGGGCGCCGGCTTATATAGCCGCGCCCGTATGTACGCGTGGCGGGAGGGGAGGCGACGCCGCGCCGCCCCGTGACGCGCCGCCCGTGAGGAATCAATGGCAAGGCTAACCGTCGGCGGCAGCCTTGGGATTGATTTCCGCGGGAACCGAGGCGATGAGGGTGACGAAGCGCCCGTCTCGCTGAATAGGCGGGCCCGCGGTTGCTTCGCGCCAAAACCACTCGCCCCGGCGCCCCCGGATGCCTCCCAGCGCGCCGGGTTCGGCCTGGGCCCGCCGGCGCTGATTTCGGCGCAGGCCGGCGAAAATCGGGCTTCTGGGACGCGACTGGACCGTTTTTTCAACGCCGGCGCGAAAAAAGCGCCTGGGGAGGCCGTTCTTCGGACGCGGCTGGAGATGCTCTTAGCTTTGGATTTGTCATTTTATTTGCCTTTGCCCTGCAATCAAGGAAAGGATATGCATAATTAAGTCGAACATTTCATCCCCGTGAACCATTTATTTGCTACTATCAAGCACTACATCTATCAAAAGTGTGCAAACAAGGAGCAAATGGCGCAATCAGCTGTTTCGGCTGTCGTTGCAGCGTAAGGGGCCTCGCTGTACAGGAGACATCCCTCCTATGCAGAGTCAAGGATGAAGTGGTGATCCTGAAAGAAGAGCTGGCGCGGCTGCAGGGCTTACTACAACATCTCTAGCCAAGGCCAGGACATGCTACCAGTACCATGGCCAACTTCGTCTGCCAGATGAAAGATGCCATTTAAGATGCTGAGAATGTCAGTGAAGATTGTGAGTATATGGAGAAGCAGAACAGGCCCTGGTACGATGTCTTACCATGTGATGTAATCACCCTCCATAAAGTCGGTGTCGAAGTCAGGCATATAAGAAGGAAGATTTTTGGTATCAAAGATCATATGCATAGCATAAGTAGTATTGTCGGTGTTGATGGGGTGGACATGAGCCACACTGAAGATGTGGATGATAAGTTTACCACTCAGAGTTTACAAGATAACATGACCTTTTTGGTTTCAAGTTTTTCCAGAGAAGGGAAAAGATCTGGAGTCTTCTTGGATTAAATTCTAAACAATATCCCTACCAAAGCTCAGATACCTAAGAGCATCTCCACTCCCCCCCCTCCCCCCAACAGGCCCCTAGACCCCCTTTTTATGGTCGGCTCGAAAAAACAGCCTAGTCGCGCCTTCAGGAGCCCAAATTTTGCCGGTTAGGGCCGAAATTGGCGCCGGCGGATCCAGACCGACCCCAGCGTGTTGGGGACCGACCGGGGGCGCTGGGAAAGGAAGAACGCACCAAAACTTCCCGCGCCAGATTCCCACCCCGTGGACCCACCGAGTCAGCGACTGCATCGTCGTCCTCATCTCATCGCCTCGACTCCCGCGCGAATCAATGGCAAGGCTGCCGCCTGTCAGCCTTCCATTGATCACGGGCGGCGCAATGAAGTCGAGCCGGCGCGCGTCCCGCCCCTTCCCGCCACGCGTTCACATTGTTGCCGCCCTCTCCTCGCCACCTCGCCGCTATAAAAGCCGCCCCCTCGCCGCTGGCTACACACTTGCCTCGTCACAACATCTCTCTCTCTCTCTCTCTCTCTCTCTCGCCATCGACGATCCTCTCTCCTTCGCCACCGACCACCGTCTCTCATTTCCCTGTCTCAAACCTGACCGATGGCATAAAGGTTCCCCGGCGACGGAGCGGCGGCCAATGGCTTCGGCCGCCGCCATCTGCACGAGTGGGAGGCTTGGCTTCTCCACGAGGCCAACTACCCGACGCCACCGGACATGCGCGTGCCGGGCTCGTGAAGGCTCAGCGCTGGAGGCGTCCCCATACTCCCGCTGCCCACCGACACCGAACGCCGCGGCGAGATCGCGCGGATCCGGGCGTCCCTGCCGGAGGAAGCATGGCAGGTGCCGAAGTACGCCCCTGACAACCATGCTCTGTGGATGGCGTGCTTCCAGCGCTGCCACACCCACCAGCTCACGTCCACAACCGGCGCTCCGGCGGCAAGGGGGCACCACAACCCGCCTGTGGTGGGGCGTCCCCGGGCGCACGCTCCACGTTGTCCTCGAACACCTCGAGGGCGGCAACTCGCCGCCATTGGAGTACCCAGTGCCCTCGTTCTCGCGCTGAGCGGCAGCTCGTGGCTGCCGAGGCGCATGGCGGGCTCCTCCTCCTCCTCCTCCGGCACAACGACGCCGCTCGCCGCCGTCAAGGCCGAGCCCCAGGAGATGTCGGAGCGCCTGCGCAGCCGCGGCGACAACCTCGTCAGAAATGAGGGCCACCGCCAACCTTCCCCTCTTCCCCGCGGCCATCTTCGTCTGGTCAGGCCGAAGACGGAGCCGACGACGCCGCCTGTCGTTGTCAAGCAGGAGCACATCGGCATGGCCGCCGACCTCGAAACCATCCTGAAATGGGAGCAGGACGACTACGTGTGGGAGGAGATGGAGCGCTAGCACCATGCTCTGGAGGAGATCGCCGCGGCGTGGCGGCCGCAACGGGGGCGACGTCATCGTCCTCGACGACAGTGACGAGGAGGCGCCGACAGTGACCAACCCCGTCCGCCACGGCGACCCAGGACAGGGCTGCAGCAAGGACGGCGGCGGCGACGGCGACAACTACACCGCCTTCTACAAGCTCCTCGACATGTAGTAGGCTTGGGGCGGCGGCGGCGTAGTTTTAGTTTTTCTAAGTTTTTTAAATTATGTCTTTAAGTTTGTACAAATATCAATAAAAACAGCCTGAATTTCGTCCAAATTTGTGTATTTTGTATGAAATTTAGCCGAATTTGGATTTCAAAAAAGGTCAACTTGGGGTGCGGTTGGGAACCCGACCCTCCCATGGTGAAAATAGTGTCGGCTAGCCCCCAGGAGACGCTATTTCAGTCCATGGGGGCGCCGAACGGCTGGAGATGCTCTAAGTTATTCACGTAGAAGACCCAAGTCTGAAGAATTTCACTTTGTCCATTGTTAGATTCATTCACCTAAGATGCGTCTACTTGAGAAGGTGCCAAGGAATTGCGCTCATCTTCGATATTGGGCAACTCCTTTACCTTCATTCTATTGATTTGAGATAAACAAATTAAGTTATGTAGTTCCACCCACCCTCTGTGATTTGAGAGAAACAAAATTAAGTTCTGCAGTTCCACCCACCCTCTAGGATATCCCTGACTTACGGCTGCTACTTCTTGAGCTTACGTTGGTTTTTCTCTTAAAGAGAAAGGGTGATGCAGCAAAGTAGAGATAAGTATTTCCCTCAGTTGAGAACCAAGGTATCAATCCAGTAGGAGGTACAAGCAAGTCTCCAATATATGCACCCACACAAACAATCAAGCACTTGCACCCAACGCGTTAAAGGGATTGTCAATCGCATCACGGTCACTTGCAAGGGTGAGATCTGATAAAGATAAATATAAAGAAATAAAAGTAAATAAAATTCAGCGAGGTATTTTTTGGGTTTTTGGTTTTATAGATCTGAAAATATATGATGGAAAATAGAGCCGGGGGGCATAGGCTTCACTAGAGGCTTCTCTCTTGAATAAAGCATACGGTGGGTAGACAAATTCCTGTTGAGCAATCGATAGAAAAACGCATAGTTATGACGATATCTAAGGCAATGATCATGAATATAGACATCATGTCCGTGACAAGTAGACTGAAACGATTCGGCATCTACTACTATTACTCCACACATCGACCGTTATCCAACATGCATCTAGAATATTAAGTTCATAAGAATGGAGTAACGCCTTAAGCAAGATGACATGATGTAGAGGGATAAACACAAGCAAATATGATATAAACTCCATCTTTTTACCCTTAATGGCAACAATACAATACGTGCCTCGCTACCCCTTCTGTCACTAGGAGAGGACACCGCAAGATTGAACCCATGACAAAGCACCTCCAGCATTGCAAGATAGATCAATCTAGTTGGCCAAACCAAACTAATAAATCAGAGAGAAATACAAAGCTATCAAATCATGCATATAAGAATTCAGAGGAGACTTAAATAATATTCATACATAATCTGATCTTAAATCCATAATTCATTGGATCTTAACAAACACACCGCAAAAGAAGATTACATTGGATAGAACTCCAAGAACATCGAGGAGAACATTGGTATTGAAGATCAGAGAGAGAGAAGAAGTCATCTAGCTACTAGTTATGGACCCGTAGGTCTGTGGTAAACTACTCACGCATCATCGGTAGGGCATCAAGGTTGATGTAGAAGCCCTCCGTGATCGATTCCCCCTCCGGCAGATCGCTGAAAAAGGCCCCAAGATGGATCTGATACATCCATTTGGCATCATGTTTTCCTACTATTATTTATAATGTTTTTATGCATAATAATGATTTTCGGGGTATTTTAATGCCTTCTCTCTCATAATATGCAAGGTTTGCACCAAGAGGGAGAATACCGACAGCCAAAATTCTGGACCTGAAAAAGCTATGTCAGAGTTACCTATTCTGCACATCTCCAAATGAGTTGAAAATTCACGGAGAATTATTTTGCAATATATGAAAAATACTGGAGCAAATAACTACCGGAGGAGGCCCACCAGGTGGGCACAACCACCTGGGCACGCCAGGACTCCAAACGCGCCCTGGTGGGTTGTGCCCTCCTCGGCCCACCTCCGGTGCAAATCTTCTGGTATAAAGGTCATTTTGACCTAGAAAAAATCTGAGGGGGACTTTCGGGATGAAGCGCCGCCGTCTCAAGGCGGAACTTGGGTAGGAGCACTTTTGCCCCCTGGCGGAGCGATTCCGCCGGGGGAAGTTCCCTCCTAGAGGGAGAAATCATCGCCATCGTCATCACCAACAACTCTCCCATCTTTGGGAGGGAAATCTCCATCAAAATTTTTAACAACACCATCTCCTCTCAAACCCTAGTTCATATCTTGTGATCAATCTTTGTACCGGAACCTTAGATTGGTACTTGTGGGTGACTAGTAGTGTTGATTACATCTTGTAGTTGATTACTATATGGTTTATTTGGTGGAAGATTGTATGTTCAGATCCATTATTCTATCTAATACCCCTTTGAACTTGAGCATGATTATCATTTGTGAGTAGTTATTTTTGTTCTTGAGGTCACGGGAGAAGTCATGTTGCAAGTAATCATGTGAACTTGATATGTGTTCGATATTTTGATGATATGTATGTTGTGATCCCCTTAGTGGTGTCATGTGAACGTAGACTACATGACACTTCATCATATTTGGGCCTAAGGGAATGCATTGTGGAGTAATTGTTAGGTGATGGGTTGCTAGAGTGACAGAAGTTTAAACCCTAGTTTATGCGCTACTTTGTAAGTGGCCGATTTGGATCCAAAAGTTTATTGCTATGGTTAGATTTTATCTTAATACTTTTCTCGTAGTTGCGGATGCTTGCAAGGGGGTTAATCATAAATGGGAGGTTTGTTCAAGTAAGAACAACACCTAAGCACCGATCCACCCACATATCAAATTACCAAAGTAGCGAACACGAATCAAGTCAACATGATGAAAGTGATATGATGAAACTCCAGTGTACCCTCAAGAACGCTTTGCTTATTATTAGAGACCGTTTTGGCATGTCCTTTGCCTCAAAAGGATTGGGCTACCTTCCTGCACTTTATTTACTGTTACCGTTACTTGCTTGTTATAAATTATCTTGCTATCAAACTACCTATTACCAACAATTTCAGTGCTTGCACACATTGCTTTGTTGAAAACCGCTTGTCATTTTCTTCTGCTCCTCGTTGGGTTAGACACTCTTACTTATCGAAAGGACTACAATTGATCCCCTATACTTGTGGGTCATCAAGGCTCTTTTCTGGCGCCGTTGTTGAGGAGTGAAGCGCTCTGGCGCCGTGCTGAAATTTATTATCACTTGTTAGTATGGAAAACAATTCCTTGAGGGGTTTGATTGGGGTATCTTCACCTCAACCGGAACCACAATTAGTTGCCCCTCAACCTACTGCACCTACTGAAAATATTGGTTATGAAATTCCTTCGGGTATGATAGAACAACTGCTAGCTAATCCTTATGCAGGAGATGAAACAATCGGAACCATAACTCGACGAAGGTAAAGAGTCAGATATTAAGCTTGAGTTTGATTGTGTTAAATCTTGTATGAATACTGATGCTTTTCACAAGTTTAGCACTAAATATGGACTTGACTCTAAGATAGTAGCCTCATTTTTGCGAATCATTTGCTACTCATGTTGATCTCCCTAAAGAGAGTGGTTTAAATATCACCCCCCTATTAAAAAAGAAATTAAAGAACCAGACATAGTTAAAGATGAAACTATTATTTATAATGTTGGTCCAGTTGTGCCTACTGCTTATATTGAAATACCATCTTTTCCTATTAGGATAAAGGAACATGCTAAGGTTTCAACTGTGGTTTGCAAAAGTAATATTAGAGCACCTAAACCTGCTGAACAAATTAAAGTAGAACCTAGTGTTGTTATGGTTAAGGTTCTCCTGATAGAAAATATTGATGGGCATGTTATTCACTTCTGTGATGAAGCTGCTAGAATTGCGAAACCCAACAAAAAAGATAAACATAAACCTATTGTTGGCATGTCTGTTGTCTCAGTTAAAATAGGAGATCATTGTTATCATGCTTCATGTGATTTAGGTGCTAGCGTGAGTGCTATTCCTTTTACCTTATACCAAGAAATTATGAATGATATAGCACCCACTAAAATAGAAGACATATATGTCACTATTAAACTTGCCAATAGATACACCATCACACCAGTTGGGATTGTTAGAGATGTTGAAGTCTTGTGTGGAAAAATAAAATACCCCGCTGATTTTCTAGTTCTTTGTTACTTTTGTTCCATTATCTTTGGTAGACCTTTCTTGAACACTGTCAATGCTAGTATAGATTGTCATAAACAAACTATCAATATTCTCTTTGGTGATGAGTCTCATGAATTTAACTTTTCCAAGTTTAATAGACAACCTCATAAGAAAGAATTACCTAGTAAGGATGAAATAATTGGTCTTGCTTTTATTGTCGTGCCTCCTACTGATCCACTAGAATAATATTTGCTAGACCATGAAAATGATATGCATATGCATGAAAGAAATGAAATAGATAAAATCTTCTTTGAACAATGACCTCTGCTCAAACACAATTTGCCTATTGAAACTCTAGGAGGACCTCCTCCACCTAAAGGTGATCTTGTGTTTGAACCTGACACTTTGAAATATGCTTATCTAGATGAGAAGAAGATATATCCTGTTATTATTAGTGCTGACCTTTCAGAACATGAAGAAGAAAGGTTATTGAAAATTCTGAAAAAGCACCGTGCTACCATTGGATATACTCTTGATGATCTTAAGGGCATTAGTCCCACTTTCTATCAACACAAGATCAATATGGAACCTGATGCTAAACTCGTTGTTGATCACCAACGACGTTTGAATCTAAGGTGAAAGAAGTGGTAAGAACTGAAATATTAAAGCTTCTGGAAGCAGGTTTAATTTATCCCATAGCTGACAGTAGATGGGTAAGTCCCATTCATTGTGTCCCTAAGAAAGGAGGTATTACTGTTGTTCCTAATGATAAAAATGAACTTATTCCACAAAGAATTGTTACTGGCTATAGAATTGTAATTGATTTTAGAAAATTAAATAATGCTACTAGAAAAGATCATTACCCTCTGCCTTTTATTGATCAAATGTTGGAAAGATTATCTAAGCACCCACACTTTTGCTTTCTTGATGGATATTCTGGTATTTCTCAAATACTTGTTTCACAACTTGATCAAGAGAAAACCACCTTTACCTGCCCTTTTGGAACTTATGCTTATAGACGCATTCCTTTTGCTTTATGCAATACACCTGCTACCTTTCAAAGATGTATGACTGCCATATTCTCTGTTTTTTGTGAAAAGATTGGTGAGGTTTTCATGGATGTTTTTTCTGTTTATGGAACTTCTTTTGATGATTGCTTGAGCAACCTTGATCGAGTTTTGTAGAGATGTGAGCAAACTAATCTTGTCTTGAATTGGGAGAAGTGCCACTTTATGGTTAATGAAGGTATTGTCTTGGGACATAAAATTTCTGAACGAGTATTAAGGTGGATAAAGCTAAAGTTGATGCAATTGAGAAAATGCCATGTCCTAGAGACATTAAAGGTATTCGTAGTTTCCTTGGTCATGCTGGTCTCTATAGGAGGTTTATTAAAGACTTCTCTAAAATTTCTAGGCCTCTTACTAATCTTTTACAAAAGGATGTTCCATTTGTTTTTGATAATGATTGTGTAGAAGCCTTTGAAATACTTAAGAAAGCCTTAACTTCTGCACCTGTTGCAACCACCTAATTGGAACTTGCCTTTTGAAATTATGTGTGATGCTAGTGACTATGCTATTGGTGTTTTTCTAGGACAAAGAGTCGATAAGAAATTGAATGTTATTCATTATGCTAGCAAAACTATAGATAGTGCCCAAAGAAATTATGCTACTACTGAAAAAGAATTTTTAGCAGTTGTGTTTGCTTGTGACAAATTCAGATCTTACATTGTTGATTCCAAAGTATTGTTCACATTGATCATGTTGCTTTTAAATATCTTATGGAAAAGAAAGATGCTAAGCCTAGACTCATTAGGTGGGTTCTCTTGCTACAAGAATTTGATTTACACATCACTGATAGAAAAGGAGCTAAGAACCCCGTAGCTCATAACTTGTCTAGGTTAGAGAATATCCTTGATGACCCACTACCTATTGATGATAGCTTTCTTGATGAACAACTAGCTGCAATAAATGTTTCTCATAACACTGCTTGGTATGCTGACTATGCTAATTATACTGTTGCTAAATACATACCACCTAGTTTCACATACAAACAAAAGAAAAAAAATTCTTCTATGACTTAAGACATTACTTTTGGGATGACCCACATCTTTATAAAGAAGGAGTAGATGGTATTATTAGAAGTTGTGTACCTGAGCATGAACATGAACGAATCCTACGAAAATGTCACTCCGAAGCTTATGGAGGGTATCATGCGGGAGATAGAATTGCTCATAAGGTATTGCAATCTGGTTTTTGTTGGCCTACTCTCTTCAAAGATGCCCATAAGTTTGTTTTATCTTGCGATGAATGTCAACGAATTGGTAATACCGGTAAGCGTCAAGAAATGCCTATGAATTATTCACTTGTTGTTGAACCATTTCATGTTTGAGGTTTTGATTATATGAGACCTTTTCCTTCCTCTAATGGGTATACACAATTTTGGTTGCTATTGATTATGTTACTAAGTGGGTGGAAGCTATTCCAACTAGTAGTGCTGATCATAACACTTCCATTAAAATGCTTAAAGAAGTTATTTTCGAAGGTTTGGAGTCCCTAGATATTTAGTGACGGATGGTGGTTCACACTTTATTCATGGTGCTTTCCGTAAAATGCTTGCTAAATATGATGTTAACCATAGAATTGCATCACCCTATCATCCTCAATATAGTTGTCAAGTTGAACTTAGCAATAGAGACATAAAGCTCATATTACGAAAAATTATTAAAAGGTTTCGAAAGAATTGGTCTAAGAAATTGGGTGATGCACTTTGGCCCTATAGAACATCATATAAAAATCCTAAGGGTATATCTCCTTATAAAATGGTTTATGGAAAAGCTTGTCATTTGCCTCTTGAGTTAGAACATAAAGCATATTGGGCAACTAAAGAACTCAACTATGATTTCAAACTTGCCGGTGAAAAGAGGTTAGTTGATATTAGCTCATTAGATGAATGGAGAACCCAAGCTTATGAAAATGCCAAATTATTGAAATAAAAAGTTAAAATATGGCATGACAAAAGAATCCAAAAGCGGGAATTCAAAGTTGGAGTATATGCTCTTTTGTACAACTCTCGTTTCAGATTCTTTGCAGGAAAACTTCTCTCTAAATGGGAAGGACCATATGTTATCGAGGAGGTTTATCGCTCCGGAGCTATCAAGATCAATAATGCCGAAGGTACTAACCCGAAGGTGGTAAATGGGCAAAGAATTAAGCACTATATCTCAGTTACGCCTATTAATGTTGAAAGCAATATTATTCAAACCATGACACCGGAGGAACACATAAAAGAAATCTTTCGGAACACTCCAGAATACTAAAAAAGAGGAGGTACATGATACGGTAAGTAAACGGACTCCGAAAAATCCGCAATTTTTTTTGTCAGTTTTGGAATATTACAAAAATTAGGGAAATAAGAAACAACCAGGAAGGCACCCGAGGGGGGCACAAGACACCAGGGCGCGCCTGGACCCCCTGGCGCGCCCAGGTAGGTTGTGCCCACCTCGGGAACCTTCCCGACTCCATTTTCATTCGGTTTGCTTGTTTCCCAAGATAAAAAATCTTTATATACCCCCCGAACGTATTAACCACCGTATCACGGAGAAATCTTCTGTTCTTCTTTCTTGCTGTCCTTTGTCAGATCTGTCAAGCCAGGATCATGTCTTCTCCCCCCTCTGACAAAGTAGAAGGCACTACAAAAAAAATACACTTCCATGATGATACGTGTTTGTCACAGTAGGTCATGTTTTTTGTCATGCATGTACATCCATGACAATTTTATGACAGAATCAAGATAGTCATACATGTGATGTCGTAGAAGTGTTCCATGACATTACCAAAATTATCATCACGGAAGTGTCCACTTCCATGATGATCAATCGCGTGTCAGGACCCCGATCCTAAGTCACATCGATCTAGCATGTAACACATCATATCATTTTGCGGCCTATCGCACGATATTCCCACAGGTGCCACCTTACCTGGCCCATGACCGTTTGCGCCTTTTGGCACATGTATATGATAGTGCCGCTAACATCCATATGACAAAGAAATCGGGCTGACATGACTAGTTGTAAACCCAAGGTGGCGCTAACTTACAGGGTCAGGCATACATGACCCAGCAACGAACGTGTCGACCAACAATGTATGAACCTAAGTCGTAGTAAGCTACAGGGACTTAAAGGAACAACGTGTGGCATTTCCCCGAAGGGACAGACACAGGAATGAAGGAGGACACATGCCGGCCAACCTAAGTGTTCCAGAGCCGTAGCAAGCTACCATGGCTTAGTGGAAGCACTAGGAGACATTTCCCGGTAAGAGAGGCTACCAAGAATAAATAACTAGGTTTTCGGATCCCACACATACCAAGCATTTCAATAACATACACACAATATGCTCGATATGTGCAAATACAACATGGCATCACAACACAACTCTACAACTCAAGTATTTATTCATTAGGCTCCGAGGAGCCAAGTATTACAATCATGGGTATCATGACCCAACATTCAGAGCATACAAACAACGAAAGCATAACATGTCTGAGTACAGACAACTACAAATGAAAAGGGGCTGAAAAGCCTGACTATCTACCAGATCCTGCCGAAGGCACAAGATCGTAGCTGAGGTAACAAGCTAAACATCGAAGTCCACGCGGAACTAATAGCGAGACTAAAGTCTCTCTCCAAAAACATAAATTAAGCAAACGTGAGTACAAATGTACCCAGCAAGACTTACATCAGAACTAACTACATATGCATCATTATCAACAAAGGGATGGTGGGGTTTAACTGCAGCAAGCCAGCTTTGACTCGGTGGCTATCGTGAACTACGACTGCAAGTAACTCTTTTGAGGTGGCGCACACGAGTCACATATTCACCATATCAATACACCACTATGGATAAGCTCCCGTCTCCCTACGAGAACGCCATCCATAGCACTCACGCTTATCTTGTGCATTTTAGAGTATCCACTTTCACTTGTCTATGAACTGCATAGGCAACCCAGCGGTCCTTTACCGCGGACGCGGCTATTCGAATAGATCATTTATAACCATGCAGGGGTGTACTTCTTCACACATGTTTCCACCACTTAGTGTCTGCACACGACATCTGCTTGGTAGACTTCAAGCGAAAGCCGGCGTGGGTGTAGACCATGACCTGACTAACCACACAAGTCTCTAGTCCAGGTTTATCGCCTATTCAGGTTCCATCTGCAGGGAGTCCGGTCGAGGTTTCCACATACGGCCCCGAACGATGTGTGCAGGGTTCCACGACACCAAGCGGGCGCCCGGCATACCTGGCCACGTGCCTACCGCATCACAGCCCACCCCTCGGGTCAGTGCTGTGCGTGGCCTCCAGCAACTACAAACACCATAAACTACTTGCAACTCCTGGACAGAGGACAGGGGCGGTTAATAAGTCGAGCGGGGTCATATTTCAGGGCCCAACGTGTGGTAGTAGCTGTTCATGGATCACAAACACAGAACTCAGTTCCCGAGGACGACTTCAATGAGACAACCCAGCATGTACTCCTACATGGCCTCTCACCGCTACCTTTACCAAATCGTGTTCACACACTTAGCTCACACACAGTAGGACATGTTCACAACATTCCAGTTCATCCTTGATGAACCAGACCTGACTCAACTCTAAGCACTAGCAGAAATGACAACAAACATGAATGAGTAGGCACATCAAGGCTCAAACAACTCCTATTCATGCTAGTGGGTTTCATCTATTTACTATGGCAATGACAGGTCATGCAGAGGAAATGGGTTCAACTACCACAACAAGTAACAGATATGTCGTTGTTGTCCTAATGCAGTAAAAGAAAGCAGAAGCGAGAGAGTGGGATTGTATAGGAATGAACAAGGGCATTTTGCTTGCCTGGCACTTCTGAAGATAGTATAGCTCTTCATCGGTATCATCGGACTCATCGTCGGAACACGTCTACTGCAGGGGGACAAATACCGGCAAACAAGGAGAAACACAATCAATGCAATGCGACAATATGATGTATGATCATGACATGTCAATATGCTGTGTTTTGAGCTAATGGAACTAGCAACAGGTTAAATGGAGTTGGTTTGAACCCTAGGTTCAAATTCAAAACTCCATATGTGATTTCTTAAATGTCATTCAAATGATTTGTCCTAAACAGTAGTCATAAATTGTTCTAACATGCATGAAAATGGTATAGATGGATAGATTGGATTTTTTGATCATTTTTTATATATAAATTATTTCATTTGGAGTTATGGTTGAATTTCTATGAATTTTTGAAGTTTAGACTATTTTCTGGAATTTTCTGATTTAAATTTAATCCAGAAAATGACTTACTTCGTCAGCATTGCGACAGGGTGACATCAGCAGGTCAACTAGGTCGCCCAGGGTCAAACCTGACCAGTGGGGTCCATTGATCAGTGACACAACTAACTAACAGAGTTAGTTAGTGTTAGGTTAAGCACTAACCTAGGTTAATTAGGGCCTGGGCCCACATGTCAGTGAGTCAACTAATTAACTAAGTTAATTAGCGCTAACTAATCTAACACCTAAACTAGACAGGGGCATGGCCCACACGTCAGTCAACCAGAGTGGGTCAAACTGGGGTCAAACCCCGGTTCAACTTGCCGGAGTTGACCCACGGCTCATCGCCGGCGACGCCAGAGACGGCAGAGGGCGTCGGGATTCCTCCTACGGCGACCAAATGGCTGGCGAAGGGCATCTACGTGATGCGGGCACTCGTCCGCGTCGAGTGGTAGCAGTGGTTGGGCCTGGGATGGCCGGAGTCGTCACCAGCGTCGACCTTGGCAGTCGCGAGAGCTCGGGTGAGCTCATGGTCGATGCTACGGTGGGCGAGGTAGCTCTGGCGGGGCACCTATATGCTCTACGCGGCGCGGGGAGGGAGCTGAGCACGACGGCCAGACCACTAGGTGGTCGGAGGCACGTCGGCGGCGGTCACAGGCGGCGGCGCGTGCAGGCGAGCAAGGTGCGGTGGCTACGGCGCACGAGATCAAGAATAGAGAGGGGGGAGATGGTCAGTGGCTCACGGCAGTTACGACGGGCGTCGAAGCAGGCTCGGGGAAGGACGGAGCTGCGCAAGGCGACGAGCTCGATCTCGGCGATCCGAGGAGGAAGAAGAGGTCGGGGACGACGTTTTGAGGCGTATGGCGTCATGCGAGTCACCTAGGAGGATGAGGGCGTCGAGGCGGAGCTCATGGACACGTCTGCGAGGCGAGGGGGAGGTGGTGGCCGTGGCAACGACAAGTGGCGGCGGCGGTTGCGCTCGGGCACGAGAGGGAGAGAGAGCAGAGGAGGGGAGAAGCACGGGAGAGAGTGAGAGAGCTCTAGGGGGGGGGGGTGTGGCGTCTCCAGGGACTCCCAGGCGGTCGAGGGGGCACGCAAGCAGGGTGGAGGTGGCCGGTGATGTCTACTACACAACCTTCTTCTTGTAGACGTTGTTGGGACTGCAAGTGCACAGGTTTGTAGGACAATAGCAAATTTCCCTCAAGTGGATGACCTAAGGTTTATCAATCCGTAGGAGGCGTAGGAGGAAGATGGTCTCTCTCAAGCAACCTTGCAACCAAATAACAAAGAGTCTCTTGTGTCCCCAACACACCCAATACAATGGTAGATTGTATAGGTGCACTAGTTCGGCGAAGAGATGGTGATACAAGTGCAATATGGATGGTAGATAAAGGTATTTGTAATCTGAAATTGTAAAAACAGCAAGGTAACAAGTGGTAAAAGTGAGCGTAAATGGTATTGCAATGATAGGAAACAAGGCCTAGGGTTCATACTTTCACCAGTGCAAGTTCTCTCAACAATAATAACATAGATAGATCATATAACTATCCTTCAACATGCAACAAAGAGTCACTCCAAAGTCACTAATAGCAGAGAACAAACAAAGAGATTATGGTAGGGTATGAAACCACCTCAAAGTTATTCTTTCGGATCGATCTATTGAAGAGTTCGTACTAGAATAACACCTTAAGACACAAATCAACCAAAACCCTAATGTCACCTAGATACTCCATTGTCACCTCAAGTATCCGTGGGCATGATTATACAATATGCATCACATAATCTCAGATTCATCCAACCAACAAAAAAGTACTTCAAAGAGTGCCCCAAAGCTACTACCGGAGAGTCAAGAACGTGTGCCAACCCCTATGCATAGGTTCCCAATGTCACGAAACCCGCAAGTTGATCACCAAAACATACATAAAGTGGATCAATAGAATAACCCATTGTCACCACGGTTATCCCACGCAAGACATACATCAAGTGTTCTCATAAAAGACTCAATCCGATAAGATAACTTCAAAGGGGAAACTCAATTCATCACAAGAGAGTAGAGGGGGAGAAACATCATAAAATCCAACTACAATAGCAAAGCTCGGGATACATCAAGATCGTGCCATAGAGGGAACACGAGAGAGAACACGAGAGAGGGAGATCAAACACATAGCTACTGGTACATACCCTCGGCCTTGAGGGTGAACTACTCCTTCCTCGTCATGGAGAGCGCCGGGATGATGAAGATGGCCACCGGTGAAGGATCCCCCCTCCGGCAGGGTGCCGAGAAGGGCTCCCGAGAGGTTTTTGGTGGCTACATAGGCTTGCGGCGGCGGAACTCCCGATCTATCTTCTATTCTGGAAGGTTTAGTGTACGTAGGTATATATGGGTGCAAGGGGTACGTCGATGGAGCTTCGGGGGGCCCACAAGGCAGGGGGCGCGCCCTAGGGGGGTGGGCGCGCCCCCCCACCCTCGTGAGCACCTCCCTCATCTCCTACGTAGGGTCCAAGTCTATCTGGTAGGTTTCCTTCCAAAAATAGCTTCTCCAGTTGATTTTGTTCCGTTTTGACTCCGTCTGATATTCCTTTTCCTCGAAACACTGAAATAGGCATAAAACAACAAATCTGGGTTGGGCCTCCGGTTAATAGGTTAGTCCCAAAAATAATATAAAAGTGGATAATAAAGCCCAAAATCATTCAAAACAGATAGTAATATAGCATGAATGCTTCATAAATTATAGATACGTTGGAGACGTATCAGCCGGCGTGTGGCTGCGCGCGCCAGGCACGCACCCTTGCCTACTGGCGCAAGGAGGAAGGTGACAGAGGGGGCTGCAGTGATGGCCTGGGCCAGTTGGCTGGCCGCTAGCTGGGCCGGCCAGGTGGGCTGCACAGATGAGGCCATGTAAGTCTCTCTCTCTCTCTCTCT
The DNA here is from genome assembly GCF_018294505.1 of Triticum aestivum. Classification (NCBI taxonomy): domain Eukaryota; kingdom Viridiplantae; phylum Streptophyta; class Magnoliopsida; order Poales; family Poaceae; genus Triticum; species Triticum aestivum. The sequence goes on along the minus strand of NC_057798.1, from coordinate 470,498,031 downwards.
CTCTCTCTCTCTCTCTCTCTCTCTCTCTCTCTCTTATTTCCTGTTTTCTAATTCTTCTGTAGCTTCAGGACTTTATTAAAAGTACCTAGACATTCTCAAAAATCATGAAACTACTCATGGCTACTGTTTAGAATATATCCAACAGTAAACATTTTAGTTTATGATTATTTGGACATTTAAAATATTTAATAGCATTTAAATGTCCAAATGCAAATAACATATGATTTAATCTAGTGACCTTATGATGTCCTAGAAAAGTGTGCACCATTTTAGTCAGAGGTTCTAGACCAAGGCAAAGATGATGAACATTTTAGAAGGGCATTTCAGGTTCATTGAAAAAGATTTTAGTAAACCCTAGTTGGATTAAGGGGGTGCTGGGGGTTTTTGTCATCCCCATTTCATATACATTTGAAATTAAACATGATGCACATAAGGAGCTAGCCTAGTGCATTGCCAGAAGCTAGGGATGTGACAACTCACCCCCACTAAACAAGAATCTCATCCCGAGATTCAAGCGTAGGGTAAGATGAAGGGGGGAGGGGACGCAAACTAACACAAACTTTAGGATCCAGGTTGCACTTTATAAGAATGTTGTTTGGATCACCATCTTTGTCTTGATGTCTTGCTCTGAGAACTCCAACCAACATGACAACGGGAGGAAAAGGAAAACTCTAGAAGGATCGATCTTCTCGAAGATCAAACAACTCAGGATCAACTCACGGAGTGAGACATTGAAACATCTCGCGAGCTGAGACACGAAGCATACATCCAGAGGGATGGAGTGAAACAGATGATGAAGGTTCACTAGGTAGACAACAATTCCATACTTAAGAAGGTGGTGAACGGTTGTCAACGTAGCGAGGAGTTGAGTTGCCATGATGCCATAACGAGACATCTTAGAGCTGGTGACTCGTAGAATTAATACCTTAAGTGGCAAAAAGAATTACTTTTGATATAGAGATCATTGAGACTCTTTATACCAACCTAAGGCAATTGACCAACAATCATTTGGTGGGAGTATGAAAGAATGGCATACCCAGACTAGAATGGATGATGTGGACTACCTTGTTGAAGACAATGCCATAGATGATTTTGCTTATCGTCGGAAATGGATGGGACCCAAGGTAGAATAGCACAATGATGGTGCAAGCTGGGAACAAAATTCAAATGCTGGGAATGATTCTAGTAACTGGGGAGAAACCCAACAGTAGAGAGCGAATCCACTGTTTAAGAGGTTATAGCATAACCGAGGAAACTGGGAGCAATCCCAGTTGTGCCGACGATAACACCTAGTGCTTGCGCGTGCCCTCAAGAACTTGAGCATTTCCATATTCATCAAGGTTTTACCAATATCCATGTCAAGGATCATGGCAACACAACATTCCATGATGGATATTGGTGGAGGATGCAGATGCAAAGGAAGATAACACTTTCTCAGATTTCACCTTAGCGAGGCCAAGGGAACAAATTCTGGATGATTGACCAAGAGACATTTAGCACTCCGCTTCTAATGTTCTCCTTGATGTGCTAGCGTAACCCATTTATTAAAATGGTTTGGTATCTAGAACAGCAAGTAAAAGGTCGGACTTTAGGAGCACAAGAAACCATAAGAAGCAACTACAGAAGTAAATCCTATGAAATCCTTATGGGGGAGGTGGCCAACTTCCTCAATCAAGATACTACAATAATATGTCTTCCGGCTGGGTGTATTGGCCATGACATCCACTTTACCTGGTTACAGAGAGACCAATATTATAGTTCTTGGGAAATATTCCAATCATCATATCTGCCTGAGATTCAGATATAGTTGGTGTCAGAATATTCCAGACTCATCAAGTCACTACAAAAAAAATACAGTTCCGTGATGATACGTGTTTGTCACAGTAGGTCGCATTTTTTGTCATGCATGTACATCCATGACAAATTTATGACAGAATCAAGATAGTCATACCTGTGCTGTCGTAGAAGTGTTCCATGACATTACCAAAATTATCATCACGGAAGTGTCCACTTCCATGACGATAAATCGCGCGTCACATAACTGCTTTCGTCAAGGGTGACCGACACGTGGCATCCACCGTAACGGAACACCGTTAAGCTATCGGGTCGGGTTTTGGATCCGATAACCCGTTAACAGCCCCGACCAATGGGGATTTTCCACGTGTAAAATCATCATTGGCTGGAGGAAAAACGTGTCTGCTCATCGTTGGGACAGATGTCATCCACTCATTGGACGGAAGGCGCCTATGATACGTCGACACGTGGCACGACCCAATAGAGGCCCATTCTTGTGAAAAGGCCGGCCCGTTTGACTTGGTCAAAATGTGGCGGGCCAGTCCATGGAAAGCCTGTTAACGGCCTGTTCGCATATAGCCCATTTATAGCCCGCTAACCCAAGGCCCATTACGCCCTATCCGAATTAGGCCCAATAGCGTCATCTGGGCCACCAATATGATTCCAGCCCGTTTTCACTTCTGGCCCATGTATGGCCCATGACGTCTTTCGGCCCATATGAGGCCCTATGTAACTCTTGGCCTATTAACGGCCCGTGGTGAAACTGGCCCATAATGAACAGTGTATCACTTTACACCCATTAACGACCCATGGTGAAACTGGCTCGTAATGAACAGTGTATCACTTTACACCCATTAACGGACCGTGGTGAAACTGTCCCGTAATAAACAGTGTATCACTTTATACCTGTTAACGACCCGTTATTCCGTTGGGCCGTTTCCAGCCCATGTTATCTTTCGGCCTTCTCGGAGCCCATTTATTCTTGGGCTCATTTACAGCATTCGTTTACTTACGACCCGTTACTGTCATTTTCTGCTTGTGGGCCAAATTCAGCCCGTGGTTATAGTCGGCCCGTTTGTGGTCCATTAATACGTTTGGCCGTTTTCAGCGTCATGAAATATGGCCTATTGATGGCCCATTATGGTCAGCCCATGAACGGACGATTCCAACTCTAGCATGTTTACGGCCATAATGCGGCCTGTTATTGGCCCATGTTATCATACTGCCCGTATAAGGCCCATTGATGATACAGCCCGTAGAAAGCCCATTGTTCTACGACCCTTAGAAGGCCCATTGTTTCTACGGCCCGTAGAAGGCCCACTGTTTCTACGGCCCGTAGGAGGCCCAGTGTCACTACAGTAAATATTAGCCCATGGTTATTGTAGCCTAGTTTTAAAAAATAGGTTATTGCAGCCACTAGCAAACCGCGAAAAAAGAACTGCAATGACTACAAGCAAACAAATAAATAAGACAACAAGGAAATAAATAAGCAAGCAACTTACGCTAGGCTATCACGGCTATCACATATTACATCCACTGGGCATCAAAGTTCGCCACCAGTGCAAATAAACGCACCGACAAAAGAATATAAAAAACTGAGAGCACTTCAGAAGGCACTAGGCCTGGCCAGGAAGGCCCCCCCAAACAGCTGAAGAAGCTGAGTAGACCTCAGTTGTGTCAACGATAGATGCATCAACACTAGATTTAAGGCTTGATGGTGCACACAGCAGTCCTCTGACATCTTCATTACATCTTTGACTTCAAGTCGGAGCTGAGCTGAAGCAAGCCTTTCCGCTTTAAGTTGAGACTGAAGAAGTCGAACTGATTGAGGCAGCGACTGCATAGAGGTTGTCTCACACCTGCTGGTGAGTAGCTTCAACTCACTATCTTCATCAAGACAGGACCTTGGGGTCATCTCGCTGTCCACAATATGGTTTGGCTCACTATCTTCCCTAAAGTTCTGCCTGGCGTAAGAGATACGACTCTGAAAGAGAAACAAGGAGACACGTAACAGGTTTCACAATTATATAAGCAAATAAATGGATCTGTTCTGCATAAGGAACATGTTTTTACAACTACAATTTGAAACTGGTAGTTGTTGCAAACATCCAATCAGATGTAAACAGCCAAGCAAATAGCAGTGGAGGAAATGATGCCTATCCAAATCTATACTAGAACAAAGTTTGAAGGCTTGAGAAGGATAAACTTACATTACATGTTAACACGGGCTGGACAAATCCCTTCTCCATGTTGATGGAAGGATAATTCAATAAATTCCCCAAAGAAAATTCTTTATAAGCATTGCCGTTATTCTACATTTTGCAAAGAGTAAATATAGATCAAATAATATTGGAAGAAATAGAGGATAATGAAGCTCAGGTGCAGACTGATGATACATAATCAAATAGCAATTAATTAAGTACAACGTTACAAGGCAAAAGGGAGAGAGGTACTGACGAGAGCAATGCAGAGCCCATTATTGTTTTGAGATCGTATGATCCTTTGAGCAAGGAGATTCATCTGAAATTACTTTTCATACAAGAGAGAAGGTAAGGCACAAGAAGAAATTTAGGAGTTCAAATTTTGAATTGATATCATAGACAGTACCTGGCGCTGGGCTCCCAGCAGTTCTAATAGGGGTTTGGCCACTGGAGTAGGGGTAAAGTGTGGTACAGTTGGGCCTGTGTTTTCTGTGGCTGCTGATCTATCTGATTTAACAGGTATCACTACCTTTTCCAAATACATAGTTTGTACTCCTTGAGAATCTGCACTCACCCTCTTCCTTTTGGACATCTATTACGAAAGAACAACATTTACTGGAAAACATAGTGTGACAACACATGGAATAGGTACAGAAAATGGATAGGTATGGCATATAATCATATATGATGCTTAAACTAAGCAGATGGTGTAACAAAGTAGAAGTAATGCAAGAGGTCAGATGCAAAATATGTGCGACCAATACAACTTTGCAAAGCTAGAGCAAGCCCCTTGATGGGTGAATAAGATAGGCCATCCTCCACCATGCCAAGTTTGTTAGCCAGTGGATCGTTCCGCAATATTCCTCTCGTGCGCCCATTCTCATATTCATTTTGATAATGTTCAATATCTGACATGCATGAAAACATAAAAACAAGTGAGATTTTCTTTGTAATGCAAAAGTGATTCTAATCCAATACTGCCTCCCTGTAAACCCCTTTGTGCTATCTCTGTAATTCTTTTAAAAGATGCCATGCATGCTGTAATTTGTTGTGTGCATTAATATAATGTGGCCTACTACTCAAAATATGAGAGCTCCAGAAGTGATGACACTTCGCAGATGATAGCTTCAACATATAGTAAAGAAGAACAAGTCGACCTGACCTGACAGATTCAAAATATACTAAGGGAGAACAACTCGACCTAAACAGTCGACCGCAAGAGAAGAGTATCATCTTAAAGAAGAGCAGAAGAGCAAGCAGATTGAAGATATTACAAGTCTTTCAATACAATGTCGGTTGGCCACCCATGATGAACCAGAGCGCACAGAGAAATACTATTCTTTCCGGTCTCTCCATATGTGGCGCACATGCATTTCGAAACTAAAGTAGGAACATTTAGCTCAGCAATTAAACATCTCTCAGTTTTACTAATATCAGCAATAATATCAGATATGAATTTGTACAACTAAGCTTGTTTAGCTTGATGGGTGGAGCAGCGCTATTATGACACGATCCACGTAGGCTTATTGTGGTCATCATAAAATGGGGAAACATAAGCATGATGAGTGCCGTGTTGACCGTGGCCGTGGGATGGCAGATCTGAAGCTGCAAACCGCGCAAAGGTTAGTTAGCAACCGATGTTTGCTTTGAATAACAACTAAGATTTGGTATGGACAAGAAAGTACGGTCAACAAGTGACAAAGACATGCAATTATGCTGTCTCTCTATATGTCGCGACATGCATTTGGAAACTCAAGTGGGACCTTTAGCTAACCAATTAAATGTGTCGGTTAACTAATATCAGTATCATATCACAATCATATTTGAACAACTAAGCTTTTGAATTCTGAGTGTTGTGTTGTTTAGCTTGAAGGGTGGAGTAATGCCAGTATGACAGAAAGCACCTACGCAGATCATAGTAGAGTAGATAAAAGGGGAAAACCCTAAGCATCAAGAGAAAAATCAGGAAAGTGAAACTAGCTGGACCAGTGGGTGGCGCACATGCTTTTGGAAACGAATATAGGAACATTAGGTGACCAATTAAACGTTCTCTATTTGAGTGATATGAGCATCATATCAGATTCGTATTTCAACACGTAAGCTTTGGGTTGAGGTCTTGAGGAGCAGTGCTAGCACGACACGAAGCACCTACGATGATGGTAGTGAATATAAAGGGGGCAAACCATAAGCTTTACGAGTATAGTGCCCGTGCCATGGCGGATCTGAAGGTGCAAACCGGACAAAGCTACTTCGCAACCAATGTTTGCTTTCAACTAGCCACTACAATTTGGTACGGACAAGAAAAGTACAGTAAACAAATTACGATCTATTTTCCGGGTGAGATCAATAACTTAAGCACATATGGAAGAGTACCACCTCTCTTGCGACGCCATGTAGGCCTATGCTGATACATTGAGGGTGCTGCGGGTGCGATGGCTATCGGCGGCGGGGAAGAAGACTTTAGACGGCAAACGGCCGGGTCGGGGGATATATCCTGTTGCCGTGGACGAGGCGGTCATAGGAGCGACAACGACAAGGTGGACGACGGCGCCGATGAAGCGAGAGGAGACGATGAAAGGATCCTGGTCCAGTGCCGTGGATGAGAGACGTCCATCTCTTGCAGTGGACGACGGGGTAGGGGTAGCGGCTCCGGCAAGGTGGAGGATGGGGTGGCAGACGGAGGAGGCTAGCCGTAGTGCGGAGGTTGTCGTGCCGCCGACGTTGTATGAATGGGGAAATGGAGGGGAGGGGGGATCTCAAACTTTGGGACGCGCGCTTCTCTGAAATGGGGGAAAGTTACGAACTTATCCCCCGTTTAAAATTTCGTACATCGCGTCGGTTGGGGATAGGACGGTAATCTCACATCTCCCAAATATTTCTCGGTAACTATTTTGGGCGAGGAGAGGGTGTTTTTCCGCCCACGGTTGGTGCCCACGGTGTATGAACGGGGCTGACAGGTAGGGCGGTTGTGTCACGTCTGATGGAAGTTACACATCTGCCCCTATTTAAAATATTAGCCTACATCGATTTCGGACGAGGAGAGTTTGTTTTGCCGCCCACCGTGTATGAATGGGGAAATGGAGGAAGAGACACATGTCTTTCGGACGAGCTTGAATCAAATGTGTTTTGGCGCCCATGTTTGGCGCCCACCGTGTCTGAATGGGCTCAGAGGCCGTCGTGTCACGTCTGATTGAAGTTACTAGTCTACCCCTATCGACAGCAGTGTAAATCCGGTCGATAAGGATATACTCAGTGTCAGGGGCAGACAGTAATTTCCATCTCGCAAACACTTGCTTCGGGCAGCCCACAAATTATAGTGGGTGTTTAGCCGCTTCATTCAAAACTTGGGAGAATTAGCATTCACGTTTGCCCTGGGACCTGGCAAACTAAATTCAAATCCAATTTGTATTCGATTACGAATATCCACAGATAATTATATGTTTTGTTATTTATTTCTTCAACACCACAACAAAGATTTATCCCACCTTTATATATGATTATGATTTAGAAATGTCGTGATCTTCGAATTCAGTAGGTGGATACACTCTGATTCAAACAGTTATTTCATCCAATACAATATGCTCACACGAAAAATAGTTCACCTTATGTCAATCATACAAGTACTGAGGATTACCTCGCCTAAAAAATTCGGATCATTACAACACATGGACAACATGGAATTCCGGACAACATAGGTGGCCTTGCAACATAATCCATTCAGAGACATGACACAACATGCAAGTACAATAATCTAATGACAATTTCAACTGGTATCTAAAGAAGAACAGGGATTACCTTGGGCTTCAGATAGCAGAAACAGCAGGACCTCCTCCGTCTTCAAATGCAACATTCTTACTTCCTCCAATTCTTGGGTTGCTTGCATAATGCGTGCCACTAATTCCGTAATTTCCAGCCTCAAGATAAAGATTACCTCATTCATGGAAGCCACACCATCTCTTTCAGCCTCTACTAGAGCCTCAAGCACTATAATCTATGCTCAGACTGCTCTCCGGCGGTGTTGCCTCTGAACTGCTACCATCTGGTAACATGGATGGCGCACTGCTTCCACAAATAGATTCTGGGGTTGTACATTCTGTCCTAGTGTGAACGGCATCCTGAAAGGTTTCCGCTGGACATAAGTAAGAGATAGTTATCGTATGATCCAGGCAGTAAGCTTACATGGTAAACAACGGACGAATTATTGCCGAGCATGGCAAACTATATTTGAATGGTTCGAAGCAGCATCGGCCGAAAAGAAATTAAAATGGTAAGGTGAAACTAGGGATGTAAGTGGCAAATAAATGACATCCGCCAGTCCCATCTAGTTAGTTTTTGCTACCTCCCTAGTTCATTTTCCTCAAAAAACAAAAACTCTTCTGAACTATCATACCACTAGTGGACTTTAATCAGGATTAAACAGGACCCAGTTGACATACCTAGTTGAAAGGGAGTGTACAACCGCTATATTTAAGTTGCCAAGGCATCTAAGCAGTTGAAATAATCTGAGAAAGCACTTAACAGTGTGGCCTCATATAAACTACGAAGATAGTCTTGTGATGAAGTTGAGAGGAAAAGTTAAGGACTCAAATGAAATAGGCATGCATTTCTTTATGATAGTACAGCAGGCACTGCTGACATATTGGCCAACTCAGGTATAGCGTAACAACAAACAAGCATTCAAATCAAGCAATACAACAAAGCAGACAACTGAACTATTTGTAATTCGGTAGGATTACACGTTGAGGGCACAAGCCAAGAAAGCAGCCCACTCGCATTACATTTCACATGTACTAAAACACATTGGCTTACCATATGTTGCTATGAAGCCTAGCTGCTGTTGCAATGTTCTTTGAAAATATCGTCAACATCCTGTGGTTGCAAATCTAATTGTTGTAGTTTATTCTGCACCATCTATTTAGGTAAAATTTATTTTAATCGCATGCACTGGTCCGAATTGATCATCAATGGTTCATCTAAACTAATGAAAGAAGGGTGTGTGCATACACGACAATATATCTGCTTCCCTCTATTTTTATGCTTGTTCGAGGTGCCGGCCCCAAAAGAACAAATATTTTGCTTGATGGGGTTGGCAGCTCCATAATTAATAGAAGCATCAAATTAGTCATGCAACTTGGGAAGATCAAGAACACACAAACAAGTAATGAACAGAGGCTCGGAGCAGTGATGTAATAGCTAGCATCAGAAAATGTAGGGTAAAGCAAACAAAAAGCAGCGGAACGACATGCTAGTTTGCTGATGTGTAATTAAGCATAGAGAACATTAACCAGTCTGATGGAACCAACAGGTGGCATCAGAACAAAACTAAAGCATATTAACTATACTAGTATGTATGCACATGCAATGCACGTCTTAAAAGAATGGAGTGATTTTGGAGTGTGACTCGAAAAAAGTATAATGGAGTGATTTTGATAAATGGAATTCCACCCACAATTCCACCCACAATTGTTTTTATTATTCACACAAAAAACTGTACATTCACATCTAAAATACTGGAGGTTCATTAAAAAACTGTATGTTACTCTATTATTTTTTCTTCCCATTCTCCTCCCAAACCTTCTTATCTGGGCTCAAGTCGTCATGCGCTCAAGCAGTGATATAGCCCATGAGGCATCACATATGGTACTTTTTTTCCTGGAAGGGCCACGTGAATATTCTAGAACACAACAAAGGCAACAATAGTCTACTGTTCATGGCGAATCCGGCTGATCTTAGCCCTTGGATTTTGGAGAGCAATGGTTATGATTGATGCTCTGGATCCATCTCAAAAGTGGTACACTATATAGTAGTACAGATATAGATATAGATGTGCACTGGTATGTAATTTAGCACATGTAACATGTTCACTGCCAGAAATATGGCCCTACAGGTGCAAGAAGAATAACGCGTCTCACGAAAAACTGAATGATGCCCTGAAGAAATTCAAAGGTGTGGTGCTTATGCCAGGAAAGTGAACGTAGGCGCTGGCCGTTGGATGATAGTACCTGATTCTCGGTGGCATATGGGTATCGTTGTCATACTTGATAGCTAAGGATCATCGATGGTGCTCGTGTTGCGGTTGAGTTTGGGCCGGCTGTCACCGTCGCTGAAGCGGCTCCGGTGCTACGGTTGCGGCGCCTGTCGACATACAAGAAAGCTCATCTGTGGTAAGTGGACAGTTGCATGATAAAGAGAAAAACCGAAGGAGTACAAATCGAAATAACCTGATGAGGCTACGGCGTCGGTAAAGCAGGGCCGGTGGAGTTGAATATGGCATCCGTGGAGCGGGTTCGGTGTAGTGGACGAAGGCTTCGGCGGGCGTGTTGTACAGTGCTTTCGGTGAGGCGGATCTGTTGCCGAGGACGAGGGCTTGTATGAAGGGCCAACGAAGGGGCGGACGAGGGATTCAGTGAAGGGCCTACGTTGTGGTGGATGAGGGTGCTGGTTAAGCAGATCCGCTGCGGTGGACCATGATGGCGGTTGACGTTGTCAAAACCGGCGGATCTCGGGTAGGGGGTCCCGAACTATGCGTCTAGGCGGATGGTAACAGGAGACAAGGGACACAATGTTTTTACCCAGGTTCGGGCCCTCTTGATGGAGGTAAAACCCTACTCCCGCTTGATTAATATTGATGATATGGGTAGTACAAGAGTAGATCGACCACGAGATCAGAGAGGCTAAACCCTAGAAGCTAGCCTATGGTATGATTGGTGTTCGTCCTACGGACTAAAACCCCTCCGGTTTATATAGACACCGGAGAGGGCTAGGGTTACACAGAGTCGGTTACAATGGGAGGAGATCTACATATCCATATCGCCAAGCTTGCCTTCCACGCCAAGGAAAGTCCCATCCGGACACGGGACGAAGTCTTCAATCTTGTATCTTCATAGTCCAGGAGTCCGGCCAAAGGTCATAGTCTAGCCATCCGGACACCCCCTAATCTGGGACTCCCTCAGTAGCCCCTGAACCAGGCTTCAATGACGACGAGTCCGGGCGCAGATTGTCTTCGGCATTGCAAGGCGGGTTCCTCCTCCGAATACTTCATAAAAGATTTTGGACACAAGAATAGTGTCCGGCTCTGCAAAATAAGTTCCACAACCACCATAGAGAGAATAATATTTGTAAGAATCTAATCTGCTGACGTATTCCGTAGCGTGACATCATGCCACGGCCAAGCCTTTATTCGAGTCATTTTACTGTCCCACCTCAACGCGTTTAGCGAGGCGGTTTCCTTGGCACGTCTTGTCAAAGCAGAGATCGTGTCCCCTTATTCCGGGATTCTCATCAATACGGGCGTGGGTAACCCAACCGTGCCATTAATCATGGCGCTTGGGAGATAAGCAAGTTTTACCAGGCTGGCAGGGGCACATAGTTTCGTCCGCCCATATAAGGGGATAATGATCCACCTTTTCCATCTACGCCTTCTTCCTCCTTTGCTTATCCATTTCCGTGCACTCGAGCTCTAGCGCCCAAGTCCACACTTCCCACCTCGACCTTCTCCAGCCATGTCCAGAGTGGGAGGTAGGTGGATGGCCTCCACCGTCACGGAGGGGCACATCAAAAAGTTGAGGAAAGCCGTATACTTGTCCAACGACATCGCGCACTGGCTTCCAGACGAGGGGCAGCTCATCCCCACCCCCAGGCCCCATGAGAGGGTGGTGTTCCTCTCCCATTTCCTCCGCGGACTGGGCTTCCCACTCCACCCATTTGTCCGGGGGCTCATGTTCTACTACAGCCTGAATTTCCACGATCTGGCCCCGAACTTCATCCTCAACGTCTCGGCGTTTATCATCGTGTGCGAGGTCTTCCTCCGCATCAAGCCCCACTTCGGCTTATGGCTGAAGATCTTCAATGTCAAGACGAAGGTTGTGGGCGGCCGGCAAGCGGAGTGCAGAGGCGCCATGGTGGGCAAGATGCCCAACGTCACATGGCTCGAGGGCTCCTTTGTGGAAACCATAAAAGGGTGGCAATCGAGGTGGTTCTACATCATCGAGCCGCGTGACCCTGAATGGGCAGCGGCCCCCGAATTCCAATATGGCATCCCCACACGGCTCACCTCCTGGAAAGAGACGGGCCTGTCGTGGGGTAATTCGGAAGAGGTGACTGGACTCCAAACCTGCGTCCAAAACCTGGTGGACAAGAAGGTTAAACTTGTCAATGTAGTCTAGGTCATGCTCTTCCGCCAGATCCTCCCGTGTCAACGACGGGCTTTCAACTTGTGGGAGTTCGACCCGGCCCAGCACCAGACTTTGTCCAGGCTCTTCGACACAACGCACGAGACGCCTGGAAGGTGCTATTCAAGAGCTCCAAGGTTCCCCCTCCCATTACCGAGGATCGCGGATTCTGCGCGAAGCGCCAAGCCAGCGTAGTAAGCTTTTTTTACCCTTTACAGGATACTTGTTTTTCATAGTTTGACTCTACGCGGGATCTAAGCTCCCGCTCCTTTGACAGGACTGGAAGAGGACGTCCGGATAGATCGACTGTCCGGCTCCTTTGTCTGAAGGCCCAGCAGACGCCCGCTTGGCAAAGCTGCTAGTCCCGGCGCCTCACGTGGTGCCGGAGAAGAAGGCCAAGAAGAAGGCCACGTGAACTCGAAAGAGCTCCCAACGCTTGGTGGTGTCGGATTCATCGCCCAACGACCCCGAAGTGCACTCCTCCCCTGAAGACGAGGAGGAGGAAGAAGAAGCCTCTCCCCCTCCATCGGGGGGAGGAAAGAAGAGAAAGGCCACCCCAACTGGGGAGGCCGGAGGGTCCAAGAAGGGAAAGACCCTTCTTCCGAACTACTCCACCAACGCCGACGACGTCGGAGAGGAATGGCCATCCAGGGCCAAGCCCCTGGCGAAATCATAAGTACCAGAATAACTCATGGCATTCCTTTAGTGCACAATATCTTCTAACGCCGAACATAATCATGCAGTCCGCCCAAGGCCCAGCTCGATGCTTCGTCGAGCGGATCCCTGGATTCGTCGGATGTGAATAGTCTTTCACTCCCGACTGCTACCCATGAACGATGCCGAGGTGGAGTCCCAGAAGGGGCCAGGCCAGGAGGAGGTAGCCCCGGAGGCGCCGCAAGGCGACCTTCCGGACTCCAGGCGCAAAGGGGATAAAACCCCAAAGGGATCTAAGTCCGGCCCTGGGCCGGACACCGCACCGGAACCTTCAGTGGTTCCGGAGTCCGGCAGGCGCCCCCCTCGTAAGAAGGGCAAGCCTATGACGCCGGTAGCCTCCGTCCAACCGGAGGCACCGGACAATTTGCCGGAGGTGCTTAATGACGCCTCCATCGATGAGGAGCACCGCACTATTATGAGTGCGGTGATCCAGAAGGTTTAGTCCGCCAAGAGCGGGCTGACAGAAGCCTGTGCCAGCCTTCTAACAGGCTTTGAGGTATGTATTTAAGACATGTAAAAATATTACCGCATAGACAGTAGCCCCTGATGCTCAGTTTGGTGTTCGGAAAGAAAAGCCGGACTGAGGATCTAAAAAGATATACGCAGGAGTCTAACATAAATATGTCAATATGGGAATGCAGGCTGCGCTGCTGACCTCTGCCGCACTGACTGCGGAGGTCGATGCATTGAAGCAGAGCCTCGAGCGGTCCGAGAACGAGCTCGTCCTTGCCAAGAAGCAGCTCGAGGACAAGGAAGGTAAGTAGTACCTTATGTAAGTATATAAAAATACCTGGTTGCAAATAATGAGAGGACCAACGTGAGTGTTTGCAGGGGACACAACCGAGGTGGCGACCCTGAAGGAGGCGCTATCCAAGGCCGAAGACAATGCAGCCATGGAGCGCACCGAGCGAGAGAAACAAGAGGCGCGGGTGGCAGACGTGCGGCAAGAGCTCAATGATCTTGTGAAAAAACACGAGAGTTTAGAGCTTGACTCAAAGACTCGATAGTCCAAGCTTGCCTCGGCACTTGAAAGCGCCAAATCTGCCAAGTCCAAAGCCCAAAAAGCCCTCCAGGAAATTGAGGCGATGAAAAAGATAGCGACGGGTAAGGCATTCTTTATGCAAAGCAAGCACGTGAAAGTAAATTACCTGTTACTTACCCGAGTCCGGAGCTCTCCAGGAGCATTCGCAGATCTGCCCCGCAGTGTGTCCTACGCCGCCGCATTCTATCGGGTCGAGGAAGGGAGCTCGACGGAGAAGGTGTTCTGGTCCCAGTATGCTGAGGCTAGACACCCGGTGCCCCTGAGCGACCAACTGAAGCAGCTGGTCGAGCTCCATAAGGCAGCCGAACAGGCCATGAAGGGCCTTATAGGCCGGCTGTGGCCTGGGGAGGCCATGCCTGGGAGCTACTTTGGGCTGGTGAGACGGCTGGTGGATGCCTGTCCATGGCTTGAAATCATCAAGCGCTCCATATGCATCGGGGGCGCCCGTAGGGCCCTTGCCCGTGTTAAAGTACATTGGGGCAAGATGGATGCTGAGAAGCTGGTGACGGATGGGCCACCGGAGGGGAAGGAGCATCGCAAGCCCAAGTTGTGTTATGAGGGCGTCCTGAAGGGTGCCTGCCTTGTGGCGAATGAGTGTTCTAAGGATGTAATTTTGGAATAAACTCGCTCGTGTTACCCTGTGCGCTGAAAACTTGTTCATATGCGCTAAGCAACGCTTTTTGAATTTAGAATATTACCTTCTGTGTGGCCGTTTATTAAATCTGAGAGATGCGAGTCGTCGGCTTCTACCCCCATGCCACGAGTGCTGGGGTGTTCGGGATAAACCTGAGCGCTCTTGTTCCCATTCTTGGGTCCTTCGAGGGAGGCGCTCAGCACAACGAACAAGGCAATCGGACTATCACTCTCAATTAGCCATAGAATTCTATAATTTTAAATTTCGGCGAAGCCCCTAGTATTCGGAAGACCGATTTCAGGGCGCTATCCACGCCTAGGCCGGACAAAGCCAGCTCCTCGCTCTAAGCGGCATAAGTATTTAGGGACTCGAAAACCTCTCGAACAGCGACCGGCTCTCGCCCTATCATGACGGTCAGTTTTAGCTTTCTCTACTGAGGTGCTTAACCCAGCTCAACTGGGGCACAATCGCAGTAGTTCTCCCAGTGCTACCTTAGCGGAACGTAAGGTACCAAAACATGGGAGCCGGGCAAACCCAACTATTGACCCAAGACATGATTCGGAGCCGATGCATATAATGCTATAAGTTCGGGGTGCCGCACTCGTGGGAGTGTTCGGACTTCTCACACCATATTGTGGGGTACTTAAGCCCCTGGTGTATTGGCCATACCAAAGCGTACGGTTGCATAATGTCATAAATGAACATATTTTACATAAAAAATGAATGCAATAATAGACAAGAGCTATGTATTGTTTATTAAAAGGCTGTTGTGAAAGCAGAACGATACAAATAGTGCGATAAGCAAGAGATGGGATTGTTAGACATACCCCCCTCCAGGGGCAAGCTGCAAGACTTTATGTAAGACAGGTATTTAACTCGTTATAGAGACCACCTGGACATCCGACATAGTTTGCTGCCTCCCTGGCTGTTGCATCGTGTGTTCGGCGATTGTGTTGCCGGACAGGCCTTCCGAAGAATGGAGTCCTGAAGGTAAGAAAAAAACGAAACGACAAAATTTGGAGCCCCTAGTGCGGTTGAGGCGCATTTTGGGCGTGCCGTGGTTGTGCCCCTCCCCATATGCCCATGGTATTTCCAGGGCGTAGTTATGTACACGTAGTACTGGTTTTGCAATTCTGCGAGGGCTGGGGTTGGGGCCGCACTGCTATGCTTGCTCGGAACGTGCCAGGCGGTCCTTTTGTAGGTTACTCCAGGCGCGCTTGACGGTGTCCAGACGTTTGATAGCCGGACTGGAGAATTGCCTTGAGAGGCTACTTTGTACTTCCGCCGCGAGGGCCGCCGTATGCTCCTCCTTTCGGAGAGAGCGTTCGGTGTTTCCATTGACCGTAATGACTCCTCAAGGGCCTGGCATCTTGAGCTTGAGGTATGCGTAGTGCGGCACCGCATTGAACTTTGCAAATGCGGTTCGTCCGAGCAGGGCGTGATAGCCACTGCGGAACGGGACTATGTCGAAGATTAACTACTCACTTCGGAAATTATCCGGGGATCCGAAGACCACTTCGAGTGTAACTGAGCCTGTACAATTGGCCTCTACACCCGGTATGATGCCTTTAAAGGTCGTCTTTGTGGGTTTAATCCTTGAGGTATCTATGCCCATTTTTCGCACTGTATCTTGATATAGCAGGTTCAGGCTGCTGCCGCCGTCCATGAGGACTCTAGTGAGGCGAAATCCATCAATGATTGGGTCTAGAACCAATGCGGTGAATCCGCTGTGGCGGATGCTAGTGGGGTGGTCCCTTCGATCAAAAGTGATTGGGCAGGAGGACCATGGGTTGAACTTTGGGGCAACTGGCTCCGACGCATATACGTCCCTGAGTGCACGCTTCTGCTCCCTTTTGGGGATGTGGGTTGCATATATCATGTTCACCGTCCGCACTTGTGGGGGAAAGCCCTTCTGTCCCCTGTTGTTCGGCGGCCGGGGCTCATCCTCGTCATCGCTATGCAGCCCCTTGTCTATGTTTTCGGCACTTAATTTGCCTGCCTGCTTGAACACCCAACAATCCCTGTTGGTGTGATTGGCTGGTGTTTCGGGGGTGCTGTGTATCTGGCACGAGCGATCGAGTATTCGGTCCAAACTGGACGGGCCCGGAGTATTTCTTTTGAATTCCTTTTTCTGCTGACCGGGTTTAGAGCCTCTGAATCCGGCATTAACTACCGTATCCTCAGTATTGTTGCCGTTAATGCGGCGCTTGTGCTTGTTGCGACGCGACCTGCCATTGTTGTCCTTGGT
Source organism: Triticum aestivum (assembly GCF_018294505.1). Lineage (NCBI taxonomy): Eukaryota > Viridiplantae > Streptophyta > Magnoliopsida > Poales > Poaceae > Triticum > Triticum aestivum. Next base: position 470,481,227 of record NC_057798.1, on the reverse strand, counting down.
ATCCGAATTACCAGGGCTCTTGGTCATGTTATTACTACGAGCGAGCCAACTGTCTTCTCCCGCGCAAAAGCGGGTCATGAGTGTTGTGAGGGCTGCCATGGATTTCGGCTTTTCCTGTCCTAGGTGTCGGGCAAGCCATTTGTCTCGGATGTTATGCTTGAAGGCTGCGAGGACCTCTGCGTTCGGACAGTCAACTATCTGATTTTTCTTGGTTAGGAACCGTGTCCAGAATTGTCTGGCCGATTCCTCTGGCTGCTGAATTATGTGGCTTAGGTCATCGGCGTCTGGTGGTCGCACATAACTTCCCTGGAAATTGTCAAGGAATGTGGCTTCCAGGTCCTCCCAGCAACCAATTGACTCTGCTGGAAAGCTGTTAAGCCAATGCCGAGCTAGTCCTTTAAGCTTGAGTGGGAGGTATTTTATAGCGTGTAGATCATCACCGCGGGCCATGTGGATGTGAAGGAGATAATCCTCGATCCATACCGCAAGATCTGTTGTGCCATCGTATGATTCGATGTTTACGGGTTTAAAACCCTGATTTGATGATCCATTACTTCGTCTGTGAAGCATAGTGCGTGTGCGGCACCTCTGTACTGGGCTATATCACGACGTAGCTCATATGAGCCTTGCCTGCCGTGTTCGGCCTGGCCGTATTTGCCATATCCGGCGTGACGGTTATCGTCACATGTCGTGGGGCGCCCCGCAATTCGTAGATCAATCTTGTTTGCCTTGCCTTGTCCTCCAATATGTCTCGCAGGTCTGGCGCATTTCCCCGTGCCTTGGTACTTTTTGAGCGGCGCCGGGGTGCGGCTTGAATTAATGGCCGAGAGGCCTCTCTGTCGCGGCCACGAGGTTGCCGGTCGGCCGCGTCATGCACTGGTGATGTAGGTTTAGTTGCTTCCTCCTCTAATCGGGGTAGCAGCCTGTGCTTTGGGTAGCTTTTGGAGGGGCGTTCGAGTTCATACTCTTCGGCCGCAAGGACTTCAGTCCATCTGTCGGCTAGCAAGTCTTGGTCAGCTCTAAGCTGCTGCTGTTTTTTCTTGAGGCTGCTTGCCGTGGCCATAAGCCTGCGTTTGAAACGCTCTTGTTCGACGGGATCCTCAGGCACGACAAATTCGTCGTCGTCGAGGCTTGCCTCGTCTTCGGAGGGAGGCATGTAATTATCGTCCTCGACCTCTCTGTCTGCCGCTCTCTCATGAGGGCTGGCTTCTCCATCCTCCTATGCTAAATCCTGCTGGAGGGGGTTGTCTTCGGCACTGTCTGGGGTGTTATTATCTCCCGTGCTGGAATCGCCATTTTTGCTTTGGCTGGATTTAGAGCGGCGCCGCTGACACCAACGCTTAGGCTGTTTCTTGGAGGGGTCATCCTCTGTTGTTCCGTCGCCATTCCCTTCTTTTGGGGTGTCCACCATGTATATGTCATATGACAAGGTGGCTTTCCAGTGCCCTATAGGCGCTGGTTCTTGGTCGTCTCCTGCATCGTCATCCATACCGTCGATGTCTTCAGAGTCGAAGTCGAGCATGTCGGTTAAATCATCGAAAGTGGCTACGAAGTGGGTGGTGGGTGGGCTTCGAATTTCTTCGTCGTCCGCATCCCAATCTTGCTGACCATAGTCCGGCCAGGGCTCTCCTGATAAAGAGAGAGACTGTAGTGAATTCAGAATGTCGCCAAAGGGCGAGTGCTGAAAGATGTCCGCGGCGGCGAACTCCATGATCGGCGCCCAATCGGGTTCGATTGGCAGGGGTGCGGAAGGCTCGGAGTCCGGAAAGGAGTCCGGCACCTTGGAGTCACGAGTTTCGTGAAGGACAAGGCTGGTGTTCGGCTCGATCGCCGTAGAGATTGCAGCCCCCGAGGCGGCGTCCAGCCACCCGTCCTCGATTGGCACAGTCAGCTCTGAGCTAAGGGTCGGAGCGGACACTGGGGCGGCCTCCTGGGCACTGTTCGACGGCAGAGCTAGATCATGCCCATCGTGACAGTGCGGCGCGCTCCGCTGTGGCTCGAACCCGTCGAAGATCAAGTCTCCGCGGATGTCAGTCATGTAGTTAAAACTTCCAAACCTGACCTGATGGCCAGGGGCGTAGCTTTCGATCTGCTCCAGATGGCCAAGCGAATTGGCCCGCAGTGCAAAGACGCTGAATACGAAGATCTGTCCGGGGAGAAAAGTCTCACCCTAGACCGCATCGTTGTTGATGATCGGAGGAGCCATCGGGCCTAAAGGTGACGACACAGAGGAACTCTCAATGAAAGCACCAATGTCGGTGTCAAAACCGGCGGATCTCGGGTAGGGGGTCCCGAACTGTGCGTCTAGGCGGATGGTAACATGAGACAAGGGACACGATGTTTTTACCCAGGTTCGGGCTTTCTCGATGGAGGTAAAACCCTACTCCTGCTTGGTTAATATTGATGATATGGGTAGTACAAGTGTAGATCTACCAGGAGATCAGAGAGGTTAAACCCTAGAAGCTAGCCTATGGTATGATTGTTGTTCGTCCTACGGACTAAAACCCTCCGGTTTATATAGACAGCGGAGAGGGCTAGGATTACACAGAGTCGGTTACAATGGGTGGAGGTCTACATATCCATATCGCTAAGCTTGCCTTCCACGCCAAGGAAAGTCCCATCCGGACACGGGACGAAGTCTTCAATCTTGTATCTTCATAGTCCAGGAGTCCGGCCTAAGGTCATAGTCCGGCCATCCGGACACCCCCTAATCCGGGACTCCCTCAGCGGTCAAGGAGATATGGAGCGGTGGACAAGCCAGTCGCTGAAGCGGCTCCGATGAAGTAGTGAGTTGGCAGTTGGGGGTTGCAAGGTGCGGAAGGTAGATCCGGCGGGGTGTGAGGTCCACCGCTACGGCGCAGGACTAGATTCGGCGGCTTGCCGTGGTTGGGGGGGGGGTCGGGGAGGGGAAGGGGAGGGGCTCTGGGGAAGAATGTTGGGGGCAAAGAGGGGAAAACAATGGAGTTACCAAAGCAGCCCTTTTCCGTTCATGTTGCAGGGGTAAAACAGGAATATCGCAGGGCTAAACTTTCGGGCGCGTGATATTTCGATGTGAGCGGGAAGTTTGAAAGCTTTTGGCGCCTAAAATTATAAGTATTCTGCTCTCGTACGGCCGACAATTTGTTTGTTTTGCACGCAAAAAAAGTGCAAGTTTTGAAAATCAATGTCTCCAACTCGAAACTTAGATTGTCCATTCAATTCAAATATGGATCATTGAGCTACTACAAGCAAATACCATCATACGGTCCAATTCAAATGAAATTCCAAATGTTTTTATCCTAAATATGATGACAAAAGCAAAAATGTGTATGTGTATGAATAAAGTGAATGATTATAAAGTTTGAACATGCCCGTATGTGTATATCTCTAGGTTTGATATATGAATTTGAAATCATGAAATTCTGGCTTAAAAAATGTACCTCCGTTTAAATGAATTACAAAAGCTAATGATGGAGTCGAATTCCAAAATTCCAATCTTAGGTTTGTAATTCTGGTACATCAAGGTATATCACGCATGTTCAAAAGTATCGTTATCTCATAGTACAAACTATGAAACAAATTGATCAACCATGAGTGCACAATTTCTCAATTACGCTAAAGTCCCTCAAATATAGACACCTCACTCTTTATCTGAAGTCACCCCCACCACCACCACCACACACACACACACATAGAGAAGTCGTTCTCTCCCCCAGACAGCAACACACGAGCACATTAACACCCCTCTCTCTTGTAAAGTCCGGACCCCAACATAGGTCTCTATCACTTTGTCTCCCGGGCATGCACACATCTCTTCCCTCACTCTCTAGGTCTCCCGCTATCTCTCTTACCCAAGCACACGCACTATGTAGAGTGTATATTTCCCATACACACAAAATATTTCCCCCAAATGTCTATCTCCCTAGTTATGTGGTTCTCGTGCACTCACCTCACACACCACCCCCACTGCAAACAAGCACACTTTGTCTCCTTGTGCACCACTCTCCTCTTTCTATATCTCCCACATGCGCACCCACCCCAGCTCCTTCCCTGTATACATATATGTCGTGACTCTTTGCATAGCTCCCTAATGTATAATCCTTCTCGATTTCGCACATTGTTCTCTACACCATCTATTCTAGATCTCTCATGAAGTCCCTATGACACACACGATGACTCGCTTCCCCTGCTTCTCCGTTCATAGGCCAATTTCGGACAACATCAACATTGTCTCCCTATCTATACACCATTTATGGACACAAACGACCCCTCTCGCCCCCTCTCTTCCTCTCTCTCTCCCTCCCTCCCTCTCTCTCTCTCTCTCTCTCATCGCTAGCTCTCTCTTTCTCTCGCTCTCACACCCCTCTCCCACACACACACTCGATGTCTCTTCCAAATAGTCTGACCCCCCCCCCCCCGCCCGCACCCATGCTATCTTGCTACTACACATGTCACACCATTCCCCCTTCCCTTATACTAGGTTTACATCATCAGTGGTCTCTCTACTCCACATACACTCTCTCCCTGTCACACACAAACGCGAGCACAAACACACACAGACATGCACAAACACCCATTTATCTGGATCCTCATCTCTCCCCATGTCCGCATGTGTATCTCACACACTCACTCTCTAATTATGTATATGTGTCTCCATGTTACACAACACAAAGCCCCATGTACATGTGTCTCTCTATCCTCCACACACATAGACACAAAGAATCTATTATCATTGCCTCAGTCTCTAACATATCGCACACGCACACTGTCTCTCTCTCTCTCACACACAAACACGCTCAACAAGGGTTTCCTCGTGAATAAATTATCGTCTACTCATCAACAGTCGTGGCAGTACGACGAACACGAGATGTGAAAAAGAATAAATCTACATGTTCTTAGACCACCTAGTAGGACTAGAGCAAGCCAAAAAGCACGCCGCCGTCACCCCCTCCTTGTCAGCGACGGGAAAATCTTTGTTTTACATAGTCGAGAAGTCATTGTGCTAAGGCCCCACATGCCGAGGCGTTGAATAGAATGTAGATGCTAGTTTACGGAAGCAAGTATCGATAATACGTTTGTATCTTCATACTTATATTTCTTCTTTTATAAAAAACCGAGTTGGTGATGATGGTACGTGTGCCATCTTGCAATATAGACCGTCTGATCTATATCTGAAGGATGGAAATTAAACTAAAAGATACCCGCACCCCTCTCCACATTTGCAGACAAGGCCTTCCCTCGTTCATCCTTATCTCCAACAAACCTCATTGTTGAGCAATTAAGAAAGGAAGCCTCTGGAACAAACTGGCCTAGTGGCCGCTGCCAGCATCGTCAATCCCCATGCCTCCGCTCAGTCCGACCACCAACCACCACCACACCCAACTCCTCTTCACCTTATCTCATATTTCTCGAGATATCATTAGTTTTTACACACGGGATTACTCCCGCAAGGGTCAATCACAACAAGTGTTTTTATAAAAAATGCATCTTGATGTTCTGTTAATGCACGGATCTTACTAGTACTCCTACACAAGACTAAGTTGGTGATGCTGGTGTGTCTGCCATCCATCGTTTCTGACCATTAGATCTACATCTAACGACTGTGAGGTAAGTTGTTGCCTTTTCTCACGAACATCCTACTTGTCTACCAATTTGCAGAAAAACCCATAATTAGTATCTTAAAACCAACCACATCCCTCCCTGACCTCACCAAAATAGCCCAAGGAATATATTATAATTGAAACATAATATACATATGTATATCAAAATTAGGGTGTTTTGTACCAAGTTTGTGAATAAGTATTATTCTAATTATGATTCCTTGCAACGGACATGAACATTGCTAGGATTTCCAACCATGTATTTTTTTTCTAGTATCCCATAGTTTCGAGTTTTCCATCAAGATATTAGTCACTCATGGTTGATATTTACTTTCAATCATGTACACATATGCACTATGTAACTAGTCTTGCTTATTGGCTTCCAAAGCTTATCTTTCACTCCTACTTACAATATGTAGAGTATTTAACAGAAAACTACCACTTTCAACCAGCCCTAGGAAGAATCTATGGTACAAAAAATAGCAAAAACATACCCAAATTTTTTTAATCCATGCCAAAAACTTCTACTACCTCTGTTTCAGTTTACAAGTCTTGCGCGTATACCTTGGTTGTCAATTTTATCACCCTAATATAAACTATATAGCACAAAAATTATACCTTTTGAAAGTAGAAACTCCATAGCTTATGTTGGTATATTTTTTGTAATATATGACTTGTATTAGGTTGGTCAAATTGACAACCTAGGGGTACGCGCACGCCGTGTAAACTAAGAGAGAGGTAGTACTACCTAGTACTCCTACCGATTAGGTTCGTTTAAACCCATTTATGACTGGGTGGGCCCACACGTCTGTGCTGATGAGGCAGCTTAAACCAACACATTTTGTTTGACCGTTGACACGAGGGACCCACATCTGACCTTCTATCCTATTATTCCCCCTCAAATCATTATTTTTCCTGAACATTACTTCAAACAGTACTAATGTGTGTTCGTCGGTGGCGCCGGTGATGAGCGAGTTGGCCGCCGCTCCGCCGGACGGGCCGGACGCCGCGCTGGCCTCCGCACAGGTTGGCAGGCTGGCCCGAGCGTGACTCACGAGCAAGCAAGCCGCCGTGCTGCCGTGCCAATCTAGCTAGAAAACTTTGCAGACAAGCAGCTGGACAGAGCTATCTTGGCTAGCTAGCGGCCGCGAGCGCCGGACGGAGCTGGCATCCGGGCTGCCGCAACATGGGCTCCGCACCGCCGGCGGTTTTGACCTCGCCTTCTGCCGGCGGCGGTAGCTGCGTCCCATGGTCGAGGATGACTAGGTGGACGGGCCGGAGGTAGGAGGTCACTCGAGGATTTTGGTTGGTAAGAGCATGTACAATGGTTGATAAGGTAGTCTTATCTTAAGTCTGCCACGTATGCAAGTGGTAGTAGTTTCTTGGCATTTTAGTGGTTTCTTGCATTATTAGGGGTTTCTTGTAAGGAACAATGTACGTACTACTAGCGACAAAAGGCGATTCTAGGTTGCGTTGTACTCCAACGAGTACTACTAGTGGTCGCGGGAGTTATACCTCGTTTTGTGGGTTCGATCCCGGCCGAACGCACGGCGGCCTTTTTTTAAAAAATAGTACTAGTACTACACTTCACTGCGAGCCAATATTTTACACGGGTAGTTTGAGTTTTGAAGTCAAACGGACGTGCGGCCCACAATCTGGGTGCACTGGACAGCCTAGTCACGTGAATGGGTTTTCCTTCCTAACATCCCGTGGCTCGCGTGCTCGCCCTAGCCGCACCTCGCTTGCAGCTTCCTCATCAGCTAGTAGTAGCATATTTAAACTAGCACCTCCAAATTAAGCCTGAGGAGCCAGAAAAGCTTGGTGGAGCATTGGGAACTGTGCAATATGGCTCTGTACTCTATGTAGAGTGTTGTACTACTAGTACTCTGTAGCTTGTGGCGTTGCACGCATGGACTTCACTCCATTATCGGCTCTACTATAAAAGAAATTCCTCTTGACATGTTTTTTTTTGAAACAGAGGCAAAAGCTTTGCTTCATCTCATTCATAAAGAAGGAACTACTAACAAAGTTTGACGAGATCCATTACACCTCCACAAATGGAAGCAAAAAGCCTAGTCTCGCTGTATCAAATAACTCAAATGTTCTGCCCCCGTAGACCGCAGTTACCGTTGCTGATAAACAGGCTGCTAGTGTGTGCGTGAGAGGAGCGGCTGAGTAGGCCAGCTACTCCTACATGAGAGGAGCAGCTGAATATAGCACCGAGAGTACCCACTAGGCCACTACGCAGGTGTACTTCCCCTGCACTGATAGTACAGCGATGGTTCTACAGAACAGTAGTACCCTCCACTTCCAACTGTAGCTCCTTGGCCCTGAGATTCAAGAGTTCAAAACTGGTGCACTATACTAGACTAGACTAGAAGTATCGCACTAATACTCATAGTTGAGAAAAATAGTACTGGTACTGCTACAGTACGAGTACGTACTGCTCCATCACATAATGTAAGACGTTTTTTGACACTAGTTGGCGTGTACAAAAAATGGCAAAAACATACCCAAAATTTCTTAATCCACGCTAAAAACTACTACCTAGTGCCAAAAATTTCTTACTAGTGCTATTATTTACAGTATAATGCAATCCCATAATGTTCCATAATGCTAGTACTAGTAGTAAATAATAGCCTCACCCCTTTGCTGAGGAACGATCTACAGTTGGAAGGGACAAGGCCCTGCGGTTACTATGCTCTTATCTCCTCCTCGCTAGTTCCCCTCTCCCCGAAGAGAAGGAAGTTCGTCGCCGCTCCCATGGATTCACCAGGCGGTTCTCCTCCTCGTCGGGGCTGGGAGACCTTGGACGACGATCCTCTGGGAGAAATCGCACGCCGCTCCGACGTCCTCACCGCCGCAAGACTCGGTGCTTCCTACACCAACTTTTTCAAGACGCTGCTTAAACAGGTTTGGGAAAAGGCCATGCTTGTTGGTCTTCCATGCGTCCTCGAGGAGAAGGTTCTTATATGGGACAATCCTTCGAATAGTCCACCGCTCCCTGGCCATGGTTGCATGTTGACTCCGATAGAGTTGCCGACGTTGAGAGGTAGTCGGATTTTGTCCGATGAACAGGTCAGTAATGGAGTTTGATCATGCAGTACTTAGTTATTCCATTTCCATCCTGTAATTTCTCCGCTGCCCACCGTCTTATATATAGGTCTGGGTTGGTGCGAACGAAGAGTGGCTTGCATACCTCCGGCCGGATACCACCATCATTTTGCACAACATCCACAGCAGTGCGGCCGTTCCGGTAGACCCCTTCTCCACCATCGGGATCGGCCTCCTGGACTGGCTGGGCTTGAATATGTATGATGATGCCTACATGAGATTGAAGAAGATAGCAATTGCGGACGCGCCGACAAAGCGACGCGACTACGATGATTACTATCTCATCGCGGTGTTCGACATAAGGATTGCCATCAATGCAAGACGCAGTAACGGCAGAGGCTGGCGCATGTTGGCGGCGTCAGATTTGTACCCCTACATGTTCGAAGACGCCATGCGCCATCTAGGCCGCATCTTCACGGTGACAAGCCAGGGGACTTGTTTCATCTGGTTTCCATCCTATGGTACGGGAGATTACAAACGGAATGCACAAACCATCATTTGCATCCCTAACAGTACTCCATTATTTTGCAGGGACCAGTCATCCCCCGATCAAAATAAGATCACCGATCCTGGATGTGCATTTGCATTCGCTATTCGGTCTAACCTGGAACCTTGTAGCTGACTTTGGCATATTGGGATAAACTATCTTAGCAGTCGTTACCCATGGTACCACTGATGTGCAACATGGTCACACAATCTACCATGATCGGACCGTCACCATCTACCCAGGTATTCCATTTTTAAAACCCTCTCGCCTTCCCTTTCATTGTTGTACTAGTAGTATACTTAGTACTACTAGTAGGAGTACTTTTTACCTTGGAGGACGCATATAGCTAGCTGGGCCCTTGAAGACTTGAACCCACTAGCTGCCACCATTTTTGTTTTTCCATGTCTTACTATCTCATCCATGTAGCCAAGAGTGGCTATATATAATAAGCCGGTTATTTTACTTCCTCTATACCAGAGTAGTACTATTTGCTACACAGCATTACTGACCGCCATATTTGAGCACAACATTATTATGCATGGACCTTGACTATGTACGTCACCATGTGTCCAGATCTGGGATGCCGCGTGTACCAGATGAACGGCGCCGAGTTCGACCCCCGTGATGCTACGTGGGTGCCGAGGAACACTCTTGGAGAGTACTCGCTTTTCATCGGGGACAGCTACCCCATTGTGAAGCGGATGCCACCTTCCGTGCACGACACAGAAGGCCTACCGTTCATGAAGCATGGTTGTGTCTTCATTGTGCACCGCCGGATGAACGACATGCTGGGACACGCTATCCCTGATTTATGCCGCTTCAGCTTGGATGAGTCTCCATCATGTGGAACCGGACTAGAAAGTTGCGACAATGATTCCCGTTGCCCATCGCTATGGATCGTGCCATCCATGAAGAACACCTGGGACTGGAACCTGGAGGAGGACATGCATGTAGCCCATCTATAACGTGTAAGTGGAGTACGGTAATTGTGAACGGTAGCGCTGTGAATATATGTAGACTAGTCGTGCACAAATTTATCACATGAATTGGAGATGAACTTGTGTGGCATACTGGCATTTGTCCTTTAGAATTTATTATTAGTAAATGTGTTATGTGTATGTGCAACTTGTGTGGTTGTTGCACGGGCTCCAACATGCTCTTTGAGAAAAAAAGGTGGCACAACTTTGGATATACGTGACGTGGCGGCATCATATAGTAGCATCGTTCGCTATAGTTGTAGTACACTCCTACTAGGACGACAACTCCTATAAAACCTTGAGCTTGGCTCTTTGCCTCTTCGGGAGGTTCAACAGTTCGTACTCGTGTGAACCTTGCACTTGCCTCTTCGCCTCTTCGGAAGGTCCAACAATGATGATACTACAGTACAATATGCGTCTGGCAATCTGACACCGATTGAATTGCTGCACATCCACCGCGAGGGCGAGGGCGAGGAAGAGGAAGAAGGAGAGGGTGCTGTAGTCAAAACCCTCTCCTCGTCCTGTGAACCATCGCGCGCGTGGGCGAGGGAGAGGCGTAGTAAGCAAGCTTCTCCTTGTTCGGCGAGTTGACGGGACACATCAAAGCAGTACTAGTACTAGTAGTAGTCCATATTGCGTCCTTTCCGATTAATATGGCTTAATTTGAAACGAGAAAAATACACTGGCGGTCAACGTATGTAACAATACGCTCTTTACGGTCACTATATATAGTTTTGCGTCGATTATACGATCACTAGCTCATCGTAGAGCACCGTATTGCACCCTACTGACCGGCCACATAGTCGACGTGGCACTTTGTTGACTGGTTAAATTGTCACCTGGTTTCTGGGTCCCACCTGTCAGTTGGCGGAGCAAAGAAATCAGTTAAACAAAACTTTACGCAGGCGCCACACGAGTCCAACCCTTGCGCCCGAACCGCCCTGGCTGTGTATGTGAGTGCATGCACGTGTCCTCCCTCGGCCTTCCAACAAAGAGTGTACATCGGCTATAAAACAAAGAGTGTAGTAGTACATGATGTACATCTACACTTCCAATGCATTTAGCCTTTAATCTAAATCGATATTGATTGACTAATGCACCAACTTGTGCTGTAGGTATAGGCTACATGTCTATCCTTAATTACAGCATGCAACGGCCTTCATTTAATCTTCTTATCTCAATGGTCGCATGCACACATAAGTCTGCTACTTTTGGGCGTTAATTATACCCTGGTCAATGTGTAAATCTCTAAATGTACAGTCTTTCACGGACGTAGGGAGTAGGTTGAGCACTTGAGCGTGAGCGTGTGTGTTGCGTCGTGTGCTGTGTGCCGCATGGGTGCGTGAGTGTTGCGTGCGTCCATGTGGAGTACGTGTGAGTGTTGCATGTTGCATGCATGCATGCATGCATGGGGCTTACTCCCTCCCATTGACATGTTCATATTTCAAACTTCCTCTGTTCCCTCCATATGGTGATACTCCCTCTGTTCCCAAATACTCCAGTACGGAGTAAAAGCCTCCCTCTGTTCCCAAATACGGAGTATTTGTCTTTCTACAGATTTCAACAAGTGACTAGGTACGGAGCAAAATGAGTGAAGTGAGCGTAGAGGCATAGGGATACTGTAGAAAGGTAATCCTCGCGATCCATCATTCCCCATCTCGGTCAGAGAGAACTATTCAACTAGTCTTCGCAGTGAAGTGACAATACACGCTGCAGCAGATGGGACACGTAATTAATAAGCTGAACCAGCGTGTTGGTGTTACTAAATCAGCCTTACCCAGTACTGCCATCATGTTTGCCAGTAGAGCACGCTTCCGCAAATACGCCTACGCACCTGTGTCCTCCATTAACTGACATATGGGCCCTCTTGTGGTAGACCCACATGTCATCGGTGTAACTATTTACACTCCGGAGGACGGTGCCTATATCCTGGTAGTAGTACTAGTAGAATTGAGATTTAATGCACTTTCTTCCCCGTCTTCCACTCTTCTTCCTCCTCTCTTCTTCTTCCTCCTCTCTTCCCCATCGTCGGCCGCACACCATTTACCCCCGCTCACTGCTCGCCCGCCCGCGCCATCTTCCTTGGTAGCTCGCGCGTACCATATCCCCCGCTCACTGCTCGGCCACACGAGGAGAAGCTTCTTCGCTCGCCCGCCCGAATCCACTTCCCCGCTGGCTCGCAGGCACCGAAAACCCCAATGGCAGAACCGACTGACACGCAGAGCCGCGATTGGAATTCCCTCCCCGATGTTCTCTTGGAGCAGATCTGTAGTCGTATGGACCTACTCAGCACCGTCCGTCTGGCCGCATGCTCGGTGTCTTTGTACCGTCTACTCGTCTGCAACCGGCCGGCTCTTTTCAAGACACCCTGCTTGCTGATGCCCGATCCTCGCAGGTGGCCCAGACACCGACTTGACGATCCTACGGAGGTTGCCGTGGTGCCCCTCGACATGCTACCACTACCCGTCCACCTGTCCTTCATGCGCGGCCACTACTGGGCGGGCATGAAGGCCAACTGGATCGTCCTCATCCACCACACCGGTAGTCCGTGGCGTCTCGTGGATATCTACACCCAGCGAGAGATCACCCTTCCATCGTTGGATACCGCCGACATCGAGCCTCGCGGCCCGCCGGACACTCCTGCCTACTACGCACGAGACGCGTCAAGCTTTTGGCTCGACCTCTGTTTGCAGAAAGTTGTAATCTGCGAAGTGCCCACACCATCAGAAGACTACATGGATTACAAGCTCATTGCCTTGTTCAACATGGGATTAGTCTATCTGGAATCCGGTCGCCATACATGGTTATGGCTCATCATCAATCCTGTTGAGGCAACATTTCTGTCTGATGCTATAGTGCATGATGGCATCGTTTACGCGGTCGACGCACAGATTGGCTGCCTATACTGGTGGAATCTATCGTCGTGTAATTGTTCTATCTCATCTCATCTTTACCTTATGAATACGACTGCCTGTTCATTTGTTACAAATTTAGAATGCATAGCATGTCTATAACCACATCATTGCTATATGTTCCTCTCATTTCCTAGATTTTTATGACCACACATGTTATTGTTAGAGTTGATATGAGAACAATTGGCATCTAATGATTGTTAGAATACATATTATGAGCATAACATCATGATTGCTATATGTTACTCTCGTTTACTAGATTTTTATAACAACGCATGTTATTGCTTAGAGTTGATATGAGAATAGTAGTAGTAAGTGCTATGGTAGAATATGAGTAGGCGCTGTCATAGCTGTTTTCCTCTCATTGTTACATGATGTTTGAACCATGACATGTTGCTAGAATATGAAAGCCATTGGCTTATTTTTTTAACTTGGGGTATGATTATGACCACGGCATTGCAATTCTCTGTCTATGATATGTGTCACTGTTATAATAATCTTAATTCCACACATACTCTGAACATGATTGTTTATTTTTGTCCTTTTGGTCTCCAATTTGAATTGTTGCAGCAGACGCAAATGCGCTGGCCTTCATGATTCCAGGACCTGGAATCATACCAGCCGATGGGTGCTGGTTTATCGCTCGTTCAGCTGACGGCGGTCATTTGATGCTCATTCGCACATACCAAATTGACCAAACCATTACATCAAACCACATGCAGTACAATGCGTGGGGCGTTCGTGACATTGATGGCTATGGCTGCTTCGTGTTCGAGAAAGATCCCAGCTCCGTTGGGCCAGGCGTATTCAACTGGAGGCGGGTTTACAGCCTCGGCAACCACTCCTTGTTCCTCGGGCTCAATTATCCGATCATCCAACCAATCATCGATCATATCACCGGCGATGATTACTGTGCTATGCAACTTCCATTCGCGAGGGGGGGCTGTGTTTACACATCATACCATGGGTTTCATGAATCACCATATCCAGAGATTCGTCGACACAGCTTGTTGCCAGGTAATCTTCAGTGTGTGAAAGGCATCAAGCTTCCATGCGATGGATGGCTTTTGCAAACCCGACATGCGGCGATGTGGTTCATGCCAACAGCAAATATGCACAACTTGATTCGTGCTGATATCTAGACTGAGCCATGTATTCTGCTGCTGTAGCACGACCCTCTTTTGTTGGATATTATGTACTGTTGTTAGTTTGAAGCACTCCTCTGGTTTGAAGGATAGATACCTTCCTGGGATCAAGTGCATCCTAACTCACGTGCGTAGGATGTACTGATAATGATGATGGAGATGCTGTGCAGAAGCCATATATATACATATATATCAGTTAGGCTTCAAGTGCGTACTTGTTAGTTAAACCTATGTATAAATTGTGACACTAAATACGACTAGTAAGTAGTACAGTAGCAGTACTAGTATACGTCGGTCAAATTATTCATCATGTCCACACATTGAATTGACGTGACAACACGCTGCGTGTGAGGTGACACAAGAATCCCGGCGGCGTGTTCGGGTATTCCGGACTTCAGATTTGGAGTACCACTTATCTGTCGAAATCTTTTTTTTGAAACGGAGGCAAAAGATTTGCCTCATCCATTAAATAAGAGGAGAATAGAGTTTAGAGTTTTTACAAGCGCCCTTGCAAAACGGCATGGCAATTACTCTCGTACAACTGTCGAAGAAGCGCGAGTTTTTACTCTGTCGAAATCTTTCATCATTCACTTAAAACAGTCGATTGGTCATACATTGAGTACCATATAACTGGAATTACCGATGCAAGTCGAAGAAGGATTGGCCGGTGCTGCCGGCTGGCGTCAAGTTCGATCCCACGGATCAGGAGCTGATCGAGCACCTTGAGGCCAAAGTGAGTGTTGACAGCGCGAGATTTCAGTCTCTCATCGATTTGTTCATACCAACCATCGACAGCGAGCACGACATATGCTACACCCAACCTGAGAAACTTCCAGGTAAGACACCGATCGGCCGTCTACTTGCACAAACATATTCCTTTGTTTATAGCTCTATTTTTCTTTTTAGACGCAGACCTGGTGAAACAATTACAATTTGACAGTTAATAAAAAGTGAAACAAGTGACTGCAACATGCCAAAGATGTTATGAAAATGCCAACTAGGTACACTAAAACCTGTATTCCACAATACTGCAGGTATCACACTGAGTGGCCTAAGGAAGCATTTCTTCCAGCGCAATTCCAGGGCGTTCAAAAGGGGCACGTGGACGCGTCGCAAGATACAGTCGGAGTGCGGCACGCACGCGATGTGGCACAAGACCGGCAATACCTTGCCTGTGATGGTCAACGGCCGGCAGACGGGCAGCAAAAAAGGTTCTGGTGCTGCACACCAACAAGAACTTCGACCAGCAGAGGACCAACTGGGTGATGCACCAGTACCACATCGGGGACCTGGAGCAAGAGAAGGAGCGGGAGCTGGTCCTCTGCAAGATTTTCTACCAGACGAACACTAGGGCCAGGAGTAGTTTGGTATTGGTAGTTGTACTACCTTGTCGTCCGCAAGTTGGTATTGTTGTTAACGATCTTTTGGTATGAACTTGCATTTGCTTCCAACCATCATGCCGAGGGTCGACGTGGATATAAAGCTGAATCATTTGTTTCGAAACGAATTCTCAGGCACCTGATTTTTATTTGATGGGTAGCATAAGCACCCGCCGTTCGAATTCCCAGTTCTGCAGTTTTTTCGAAACAAGTGCATGCACTTATTATCACGATAAAAAAACAATATCCGTGCTGCGTCCCAGTTATCAGTCTGTGCTTGCAGAATTCTCTCGTTTATTGAGCACGTATATTGTTTTTTCAGGTCGAGCAAGTTTCAACTGGGCTGTAGACTGACCAGGGTTGGTTTTGTTTTTAACAGGCCCAGCCCATGACGACAACGGGGCACAAAGATCCAGCAGGTATCTACTGGCCTCTGGCCCGCCAGCGTTAGTTATATTTTGTCTTACAACATCCGCAGGCAGTTTTGTTACTGAATCAAACACACAGCCCAGTTCTATTTTCCTCTTGAAACGCATGTCCTACATCCGTTTTCTAATCTCTACCTATAGTTTTACTAGTTCATATACACGTATCATTATATTGAAAACACATAAAATTCCCTTTTCATATTTACATCCTTATTTTTGTTGTTTTTCCCACCCAGCGCTGATTTTTTTACCACTGGTTTTCCCTTAAACCAACTCAATTGTCCCACGTCTTATTTGCTTACAAAAACAAAACGATTTTTTGGCAAATCAATAAGTTCTTAAAAAATGTTTATCATTTCGGGATTACAACAGTTTGGACTCCACCGAAATATGCAAAATAAGGTTGAACTTTTTGACCGTGGTCCTGGGCAGAAAATGGGTTGTAATAAATTACTTAAGAATTAGCAAATGGGCTGCAAATTATAAAAAATAGCAAATGGGCTGCAAATTGTAAAAAATAGCAAATGGGCTTTATGTTGTCTGCCACAGATTTGGAGGCTGACTTGTGGGCCTACTAAGTTCATGCGTACACAAGGTTTCTTAAAAAAGAAACTTAGTCAACAATCGACTCTACCAGCGTCAGACCGTTAGATGTCAATCTAACGGCAATCGTGCTTCTTCAGTCTCTGATCTTCCTGCCCCAGCCGCCCAAACCAGCGCCGTCGGAACCGCCTGCTCCCGCCTCCCGTGGCCGGCAGTGCTGCCGGGCAGGCCTCACGGCCCCATCATACTCGCATCCCTGGCCTGTCTATCCCTCTACTCACCCACACCTCCTGTTATTTTCCGGCGACGGCAGCCGAACCAGTCAACCCTCGTACTCTCCACCGCGTGGGCAGCCACTGCCGTGTCTTCGCCGGCTCCCTGTCGTTCCCTTCGTAGGCCTCGCCGTCGTCCACCGCCCTGGTGCTCTCGGCGCGGCGTGGTCAACGATGTCCATCCAACGGCCGTAGTGCTTCTTCAACCTCTGGTCTTCTTGCCCCAGCCGCCCAAAGCAGCGTCAGTCGTGCCGCATGATCCTGCCTCCCGTGGCCGGCTGTGCTGCCGCGGAGGCCTCACCGTCCCCATACTACTCCCACCGCTGGCCAGGCAATCCCTCCACTCACCCACTCCCCTGTTATTCTGCAGCGACGGCAGCCTCACACCGCAGCCGAACCAGTGAACCCTCATACTCCTCTCCGTGTGGGCATCCACTGTCGCGTCTTCCCCGGCTCCGCGTCGTCCCCTTCCTAGGCCTCGCCGTCGTCTACCGCCCTGGTGCTCTCGGCGCGGCGTGGTCAATGTGGTCAACGATCGACTTCCATCAGAAGAGTACTATACGTGGAGAGGCTGACGGCTGGGTCCACGGCAGCCGCAAGGAAGTGCCTCCTTATTACATGCAAAATAATTATTCCTCCACCTGACAGCAGGGACCCACCGGACGGGCCACCAGTATTTCGCGGAAAAAAGTTTCCCCCCTGACTGTTGTGACCCACCGGACGGGCCACCGTATTTCGCGAAAAAACGTTTGCCCCTGACTGCTGGGACCCACCGGACGGACCATCGTATTTCACAAAAAAAAAGTTCCCCCCGCTGTCAGCTCGGACCCACCGGAAGTGCCTCCTTATTACGCACAGAAAAATGAATACTCCCCCTGCTAGCTGCGACCCACCATGGTGGGAGGCTAACTTGTGGGCCTACTAAGTTGACGTGGACAGAGGGCTTTGTCAACTTAGTCAATATGAACGATTCTAGCTCCATTGACCATACCATGTCCATCCAACGGCCGTCGTGCTTCTTCAATCTCTGCTCTTCCTGCTCCAGCCGCTCAAACAAGCGTCGGCTAGACTGCCTGCTCCCTCCTTCCCGCGGCCGGCTGTGCTGTCGCGCAGGCCTCACCGCCCCACCGTACTCCCATCGCTGGCCTAGCCATCCCTCTACTCACCCACACGGCCACACCTGCTGTTATTCTCCGGCGAGGGTAGACGAACCAGTAAACCCTCGTACAGTCGTACTCCCCTCCGCGTGGGAAACAACTACCGAGTCTTCCCTGCCTCCGTGTTGTTCCCTTCCTAGGCCTCGCCGTCGTCCACCGCCCTAGTGCTCTCGGTGCGGCGTGGTCAACGTGGTCAAGGAACGGCTTCCATCGGACGTGGACTGTACGTGGAGAGGCTGACAGCTGGGTCCACGGCCGCAGCAAGGAAGTGCCTCATTATTACGTGCAAAATAATTATTCCTCCACCTGACATCTGGGACCCACCGGAAGGGCCTCTGTATTTCGCAAAAAAAACGTGCCCCCAGCTGACATGTCGGACCCACCAGCCATCTTCGCACGCAAGGAAGTGCCTCCTTATTAAGAACAAAAAAATGAATACTCCCCCTGCCAGCTGGAACCCAGCATAGTAGGAGGCTGACTTGTGGGCCTACCAAGTTGACGGGGACGGAGGTCTTTGTCAACTTAGTCAATATGAACGATTCTAGCTCCTGTTACCGTACGATGTTCATCCAACGGCCATAGTGTGATGTCTACTACACAACCTTCTTCTTGTAGACGTTGTTGGGCCTGCAAGTGCACAGGTTTGTAGGACAATAGCAAATTTCCCTCAAGTGGATGACCTAAGGTTTATCAATCCGTAGGAGGCCTAGGATGAAGATGGTCTCTCTCAAACAACCCTGCAACCAAATAACAAAGAGTCTCTTGTGTCCCCAACACACCCAATACAATGGTAAATTGTATAGGTGCACTAGTTCGGCGAAGAGATGAAGATACAAGTGCAAAATAGATAGTAGATAAAGGTTTTTGTAATCTGAAATAATAAAACAGCAAGGTAACAAGCGATAAAAGTGAGCGTAAACGGTATTGCAATGATAGGAAACAAGGCCTCGGGTTCATACTTTCACTAGTGCAAGTTCTCTCAACAATAATAACATATATAGATCATATAACAAGCCCTCAACATGCAACAAAGAGTCACTCCAAAGACACTAATGGCGAAGAACAAATGTAGAGATTATGGTAGGGTACGGAACCACCTCAAAGTTATTCTTTCGGATCGATCTATAAAAGAGTTCGTACTAGAATAACACCTTAAGACACAAATCAACCAAAACCCCAATGTCACCTAGATACTCCATTGTCACCTCAAGTATCAGTGGGCATGATTATATGATATGCATCACACAATCTCAGATTCATTCAACCAACATAAAAGTACTTCAAAGAGTGCCCCAAAGCTACTACCGAAGAGTCAAGAACGTGTGCCAACCCCTATGCATAGGTTCCCAATGTCACGAAACCCGCAAGTTGATCACCAAAACATACATCAAGTGGATCGCAAGACATACATCAAGTGTTCTCATAAAAGACTCAATCCGATAAGATAACTTCAAAGGGGAAACTCAATTCATCACAAGAGAGTAGAGGGGGAGAAACATCATAAGATCCAACTACAATAGCAAAGCTCGGGATACATCAAGATCGTGCCATAGAGGGAACACGAGAGAGATCACGAGAGAGAGAGATCAAACACATAGCTACTAGTACATACCCTCAGCCCCGAGGGTGAACTACTCCCTCCTCGTCATGGATAGCGCCGGGATGATGAAGATGGCCTCCGGTGATGGGATCCCCCTCCGGCAGGGTGCCGGAACAGGGTCCCAATTGGTTTTTGGTGGCTGTGAAGGCTTGCGGCGGCGGAACTCCCGATCTATATTCTGTTCTGGAAGTTTTTGGGTACGTAGGTATATATGGGTGCAGGAAGTACGTCGGTGGAGCTACGGGGGTCCCACGAGGCAGGGGGGCACGCCCAGGGGGGGGGCGCCCCCCACTCCCATGAGCACCTCCCGTATCTCCTGACGTGCACTCCAAGTCCATCGGGTGGCTTTCCTTCCAAAAATAACTTCTCCAGTTGATTTCGTTCCGTTTTGACTCTGTCTGATATTCCTTTTCCTCGAAACACTGAAATAGGCATAAAACAACAAATCTGGGCTGGGCCTCCAGTTAATAGATTAGTCCCAATAATAGTATAAAAGTGGATAATAAAGCCCAATATTGCCTAAAACAGTAGGTAAAGTAGCATGTAGCAATCAAAAATTATAGATACGTTGGAGACGTATCAAGCATCCCCAAGCTTAATTCCTGCTCGTCCTCGAGTAGGTAAATGATAAAAAAGAATTTTTGATGCGGAGTGATACTTTGGCATAATTTCAATGTAAATCTTCTTAGTTGTGATATGAATATTCAGATCTGAAAGATTCAAGACAAAAGTTCATATTGACACAAAAATAATAATACTTCAAGCATACTAATCAAAGCAATCATGTCTTCTCAAAATACATGGCAAAAGAAAGTTCATACCTACAAAATCATGTAGTCTGGCTATGCTCTATCTTCATCACACAAAGTATTTAATCATGCACAACCCCGATGACGAGCCAAGCAATTGTTTCATACTTTAGTAATCTCAAAACTTTTTCAACTTTCACGCAATACATGAGCGTGAGCCATGGACATAGCACTATAGGTGGAATAGAATGGTGGTTGTGGAGAAGACAAAAAAATGAGAAGATAGTCTCACATCAACAAGGCGTATCAACGGGCTATGGAGATGCCCATTGATAGATATGTTGGGGAACGTTGCACAAAATAAAAAAATTCCACGTTCACCAAGATCAATCTATGAGTTCATCTAGCAACGAGAGAGAGAGAGAGAGATGCATCTACATACCACTTGTAGATCGCGTGCGGAAGCGTTCAAGAGAACGGGGTTGAGGTAGTCGTTCTCGTCGTGATCCTATCACCGGAGATCCTAGCGCCGAACGGACGGCACCTCCGCGTTCAACACACGTACGGTCAGCGTGACGTCTCCTCCGTCTTGATCCAGCAAGGGGAAAGGAGAGGTTGATGAAGATCCAGCAGCACAAGGGCGTGGTGGTGGATGCAGCAGGACTCCGGCAAGGCTTCGCCAAGCAACTGCGAGAGGAGGAAGAGGTGTAGCAGGGGGAGGGAGGCGCCAAGGCTCAGGGTGCGGCTGCTCTCCCTCCCCCCTCCTTTATATAGGCCCCCTGGGGGGGGGCGCCAGCCCTGGAGATGGGAATCTCCCAAGGGGGCGGCGGCCAGGGGGGTGGAGTGCCCCCCCAAGGCAAGTGGTGCGCCCCCCACCCTAGGGTTTCCAACCCTAAGCGCAGGGGGGCAAGGGGGGCGCACCAGCCCACTAGGGGCTGGTTCCCCTCCCACTTCAGCCCACGGGGCCCTCCGGGGTAGGTGCCCCCACCCGGTGGACCCCCGGGACCCTTCCGGTGGCCCCGGTACAATACCGGGTGACCCCGAAACTTTCCCGATGGCCGAAACAGCACTTCCTATATATAATTCTTTACCTCCAGACCATTCCGGAACTCCTCGTGACGTCCGGGATCTCATCCGGGACTCCGAACAACATTCAGTTTGCTGCATACTCATATTCATACAACCCTAGCATCACCGAACCTTAAGT
The DNA here is from genome assembly GCF_018294505.1 of Triticum aestivum. Taxonomy (NCBI): domain Eukaryota; kingdom Viridiplantae; phylum Streptophyta; class Magnoliopsida; order Poales; family Poaceae; genus Triticum; species Triticum aestivum. The sequence continues at coordinate 470,459,678 of NC_057798.1, read as the reverse complement.
GTGTAGACCCTACGGGTTCGGGAGACATGCAGACATGACTGAGACGGCTCTCCGGTCAATAACCAACAGCGGGATCTGGATACCCATGTTGGCTCCCACATACTCCTCGATGATCTCATCGGATGAACCACGATGTCGAGGATTCAAGCAACCCCGTATACTATTCCCTTTGTCAGACGGTATGTTACTTGCCGGAGCTTCGATCGTCGGTATCCCAATACCTCGTTCAATCTCGTTGCCGGCAAGTCACTTTACTCGTACCGTAATGCATGATCCCGTGACCAGACACTTGGTCACTTTGAGCTCATTATGATGATGCACTACCGAGTGGGCCCAGTGATACCTCTCCGTAATACGGAGTGACAAATCCCAGTCTCGATCCGTGTCAACCCAACAGACACTTTCGGAGATACCTGTAGTGCACCTTTATAGTCACCCAGTTACGTTGTGACGTTTGGTACACCCAAAGCACTCCTACGGTATCCGGGAGTTACACGATCTCATGGTCTAAGGAAGAGATACTTGACATAGGAAAAGCTCTAGCAAAACGAACTACACGATCTTGTGCTATGCTTAGGATTGGGTCTTGTCCATCACATCATTCTCCTAATGATGTGATCCCGTTATCAACGACATCCAATGTCCATAGTCAGGAAACCATGACTATCTGTTGATCAACGAGCTAGTCAACTAGAGGCTCACTAGGGACATGTTGTGGTCTAAGTATTCACACGTGTATTACGATTTCCGGATAATACAATTATAGCATGAATAAAAGACAACTATCATGAACAAAGAAATATAATAATAATCCTTTTATTATTGCCTCTAGGGCATATTTCCAACAGTCTCCCACTTGCACTAGAGTCAATAATCTAGTTACATTGTGATGAATCGAACACCCATAGAGTTCTGGTGTTGATCATGTTTTGCTCGCGGAAGAGGTTTAGTCAACGGATCTGCGACATTCAGATCCGTATGTACTTTGCAAATATCTATGTCTCCATCTTGAACATTTTCACGGATGGAGTTGAAACGACGCTTGATGTGCCTGGTCTTCTTGTGAAACCTGGGCTCCTTGGCAAGGGCAATAGCTCCAGTGTTGTCACAGAAGAGAGTGATTGGCCCCGACGCATTGGGTATGACTCCTAGGTCGGTGATGAACTCCTTCATCCATATTGCTTCATGCGCTGCCTCCGAGGCTGCCATGTACTCCGCTTCACATGTAGATCCCGCCACGACGCTCTGCTTGCAACTGCACCAGCTTACTGCTCCACGATTCAACATATACACGTATCCGGTTTGTGACTTAGAGTCATCCAGATCTGTGTCGAAGCTAGCGTCGACGTAACCCTTTACGACGAGCTCTTCGTCACCTCCATAAACGAGAAACATGTCCTTTGTCCTTTTCAGGTACTTTAGGATATTCTTGACCGCTGTCCAGTGTTCCTTGCCGGGATTACTTTGGTACCTACCTACCAAACTTACGGCAAGGTTTACATCTGGTCTGGTACACAGCATGGCATACATAATAGATCCTATGGCTGAGGCATAGGGGATGACACTCATCTCTTCTTTATCTTCTGCCGTGGTCGGGCATTGAGCCGAGCTCAATCTCACACCTTGCAATACAGGCAAGAACCCTTTCTTGGACTGATCCATTTTGAACTTCTTCAAAATCTTATCAAGGTATGTGCTTTGTGAAAGACCTATGAGGCGTCTCGATCTATCCCTATAGATCTTGATGCCTAATATGTAAGCAGCTTCTCCAAGGTCCTTCATTGAAAAACACTTATTCAAGTAGGCCTTAATGTTGTCCAAGAATTCTATATCATTTCCCATCAAAAGTATGTCATCTACATATAATATGAGAAATGCTACAGAGCTCCCACTCACTTTCTTGTAAACGCAGGCTTCTCCATAAGTCTGCATAAACCCAAACGCTTTGATCATCTCATCAAAGCGAATGTTCCAACTCCGAGATGCTTGCACCAGCCCATAAATGGATCGCTGGAGCTTGCATACTTTGTTAGCATTCTTAGGATCGACAAAACCTTCCGGCTGCATCATATACAGCTCTTCCTTAAGATAACCGTTAAGGAATGCCGTTTTGACGTCCATCTGCCATATCTCATAATCATAGTATGCGGCAATTGCTAACATGATTCGGACGGACTTAAGCTTCGCTACGGGAGAGAAAGTCTCATCGTAGTCAACCCCTTGAACTTGTCGATAACCCTTAGCAACAAGTCGAGCTTTATAGATGGTGACATTACCATCCGCGTCCGTCTTCTTCTTAAAGATCCATTTGTTTTCTATCGCTCGCCGATCATCGGGCAAGTCAGTCAAAGTCCATACTTTGTTTTCATACATGGATTCTATCTCGGACTGCATGGCTTCTAGCCATTTGTTGGAATCTGGGCCCGCCATCGCTTCTTCATAGTTCGAAGGTTCACCGTTGTCTAACAACATGATTTCCAGGACAGGGTTGCCATACCACTCTGGTGTGGAACGTGTCCTCGTGGACCTACGAAGTTCAGTAGCAACTTGATCCGAAGTACCTTGATCATCATCATTAATTTCCTCTCCAGTCGGTGTAGGCACCACAGGAACATTTTCCTGAGCTGCACTACTTTCCGGTTCAAGAGGTAGTACTTCATCGAGTTCTACTTTCCTCCCACTTACTCCTTTCGAGAGAAACTCTTTTTCCAGAAAGGATCCGTTCTTGGCAACAAAGATCTTGCCTTCGGATCTAAGGTAGAAGGTATACCCAATGGTTTCCTTAGGGTATCCTATGAAGACGCATTTTTCCGACTTGGGTTCGAGCTTTTCAGGTTGAAGTTTCTTGACATAAGCATCGCATCCCCAAACTTTTAGAAACGACAGCTTAGGTTTCTTCCCAAACCATAATTCATACGGTGTCGTCTCAACGGATTTAGACGGTGCCCTATTTAAAGTGAATGTAGCTGTCTCTAGAGCGTATCCCCAAAATGATAGCGGTAAATCGGTAAGAGACATCATAGATCGCACCATATCCAATAGAGTGCGATTACGACGTTCGGACACACCGTTACGCTGAGGTGTTCCAGGCGGCGTGAGTTGTGAAACGATTCCACATTTCCTTAAGTGCGTACCAAATTCGTGACTTAAATATTCTCCTCCACGATCCGATCGTAAGAATTTTATCTTTCGGTCACGTTGATTCTCTACTTCATTCTGAAATTCCTTGAACTTTTCAAAGGTCTCAGACTTGTGTTTCATCAAGTAGACATACCCATATCTACTTAAGTCATCAGTGAGAGTGAGAACATAACGATATCCTCCGCGAGCCTCAACGCTCATTGGACCACACACATCAGTATGTATGATTTCCAATAAGTTGGTTGCTCGCTCCATTGTTCCGGAGAACGGAGTCTTGGTCATTTTGCCCATGAGGCATGGTTCACATGTGTCAAATGATTCATAATCGAGACTCTAAAAGTCCATCAGCATGGAGCTTCTTCATGCGCTTGACACCAATGTGACCAAGGCGGCAGTGCCACAAGTATGTGGGACTATCGTTATCAACTTTACATCTTTTGGTATTCACACTATGAATATGTGTAACATTACGTTCGAGATTCATTAAGAATAAACCATTGACCATCGGGGCATGACCATAAAACATATCTCTCACATAAATAGAACAACCATTAATCTCGGATTTAAATGAGTAGCCATCTCGTATTAAACGAGATCCAGATACAATGTTCATGCTCAAACTTGGCACTAAATAACAATTATTGAGGTCATAACTAATCCCGTGGGTAAATGTAGAGGTAGCGTGCCGACGGCGATCACATCGACCTTGGAACCATTCCCGACGCGCATCGTCACCTCGTCCTTCGCCAGTCTCCGCTTATTCCGCAGCTCCTGCTGTGAGTTACAAATATGAGCAACGGCACCGGTATCAAATACCCAGGAGTTACTACGAGTACTGGTAAGGTACACATCAATTACATGTATATCACATATACCTTTAGTGTTGCCGGCCTTCTTGTCCGCTAAGTATTTGGGGCAGTTCCGCTTCCAGTGACCCTTCCCTTTGCAATAAAAGCACTCAGTCTCAGGCTTGGGTCCATTCTTTGACTTCTTCCCGGCAACTGGCTTACCGGGCGCGGCAACATCTTTGCCGTCCTTCTTGAAGTTCTTCTTACCCTTGCCCTTCTTGAACTTAGTGGTCTTATTGACCATCAACACTTGATGTTCTTTCTTGATTTCAACCTCTGCTGACTTCAGCATTGAAAATACTTCAGGAATGGTCTTCACCATCCCCTGCATATTGTAGTTCATCACAAAGCTCTTGTAGCTCGGTGGGAGCGACTGAAGGATTCTGTCAATGACCGCCTCGTCCGGGAGGTTGATCTCCAGCTGGGACAGGCGGTTGTGCAACCCAGACATTTTGAGTATGTGCTCACTGACAGAACTGTTTTCCTCCATCTTACAACTATAGAACTTGTCGGAGACTTCATATCTCTCGACCCGGGCATGAGCTTGAAAAACCATTTTCAGCTCCTCGAACATCTCATATGCTCCGTGTTGCTCAAAACGCTTTTGGAGCCCCGGTTCTAAGCTGTAAAGCATGCCGCACTGAACGAGGGAGTAATCATCAGCACGTGACTGCCAAGCGTTCATAACGTCTTGGTTCTCTGGGATGGGTGCTTCACCTAGCGGTCCTTCTAGGACATATGCTTTCTTGGCTGCTATGAGGATGATCCTCAGGTTCCGGACCCAGTCCGAATAGTTGCTGCCATCATCTTTCAGCTTGGTTTTCTCTAGGAACGCGTTGAAGTTCATGTTGACATGAGCGTTGGCCATTTGATCTACAAGACATATTTTGCAAAGATTTTAGACTAAGTTCATGATAATTAAGTTCATCTAATCAAATTATTTAATGAACTCCCACTCAGATTGACATCCCTCTAGTCATCTAAGTGTTACACGATCCGAGTCGACTAGGCCGTGTCCGATCATCACGTGAGACGGACTAGTCATCATCGGTGAACATCTCCATGTTGATCGTATCTTCCATACGACTCATGTTCGACCTTTCGGTCTCTTGTGTTCCGAGGCCATGTCTGTACATGCTAGGCTCGTCAAGTTAACCCTAAGTGTTTTGCATGTGTAAAACTGTCTTACACCCGTTGTATGTGAACGTAAGGATCTATCACACCCGATCATCACGTGGTGCTTCGAAACGACGAACTTTAGCAACGGTGCACAGTTAGGGGGAACACTTTCTTGAAATTATTATAAGGGATCATCTTATTTACTACCGCCGTTCTAAGTAAACAAGATGCATAAAACATAATAAACATCACATGCAATTATATAAAGTAGTGACATGATATGGCCAATATCATATAGCTCCTTCGATCTCCATCTTCGGGGCTCCATGATCATCTTCGTCACCGGCATGACACCATGATCTCCATCATCATGATCTCCATCATCGTGCCTCCATGAAGTTGCTCGCCAACTATTACTTCTACTACTATAGCTAACGGCTTTAGCAATAAAGTAAAGTAATTACATGGCGTTAAATCATTGACACGCAGGTCATACAATAATTAAGACAACTCCTATGGCTCCTGCCGGTTGTCATACTCATCGACATGCAAGTCGTGATTCCTATTACAAGAACATGATCTCATACATCACAATATATCATTCATCATTCATCACAACTTCTGGCCATATCACATCACATGACAATTGCTGCAAAAACAAGTTAGACGTCCTCTAATTGTTGTTGCATCTTTTACGTGGCTGCAATTGGGTTCTAGCAAGAACGTTTTCTTACCTACGAATAACCACAACGTGATTTTTGTCAACTTCTATTTACCCTTCATAAGGACCCTTTTCATCGAATCCGCTCCAACTAAAGTAGGAGAGACAGACACCCGCTAGCCACCTTATGCAACTAGTGCATGTCAGTCGGTGGAACCTGTCTCACGTAAGCGTACGTGTAAGGTCGGTCCGGGCCGCTTCATCCCACAATACCGCTGAAGCAAGAAAAGACTAGTAGTGGCAAGCAAGTTGACAAGATCTACGCCCACAACAGATTTGTGTTCTACTCGTGCAATAGAGAACTACGCATAGACCTAGCTCATGATGCCACTGTTGGGGAACGTTGCATAAAATAAAAAATTCCTACGTTCACCAAGATCAATCTATGAGTTCATCTAGCAACAAGAGAGAGAGATGCATCTACATACCACTTGTAGATCGCGTGCGGAAGCGTTCAAGAGAACGGGGTTGAGGTAGTCGTTCTCATCGTGAGCCTATCACCGGAGATCCTAGCGCCGAACGGACGGCACCTCCGCATTCAACACACGTACGGTCAGCGTGACGTCTCCTCCGTCTTGATCCAGCAAGGGGAAAGGAGAGGTTGATGAAGATCCAGCAGCACGACGGCGTGGTGGTGGGTGCAGCAGGACTCCGGCAGGGCTTCGCCAAGCAACTGCGGGAGGAGGAAGAGGTGTAGCAGGGGGAGGGAGGCGCCAAGACTCAGGGTGCGGCTGCCCTCCCTCCCCCCTCCTTTATATAGGCCCCCTGGGGGGGCGCCAGCCCTGGAGATGGGAATCTCCCAAGGGGGCGGCGGCCAGGGGGGTGGAGTGCCCCCCAAGGCAAGTGGTGCACCCCCACCCTAGGGTTTCCAACCCTAAGCGCAGGGGGGCAAGGGGGGCGCACCAGCCCACTAGGGGCTGGTTCCCCTCCCACTTCAGCCCACGGGGCCCTCCGGGATAGGTGGCCCCACCCGGTGGACCCCTGGGACCCTTCCGGTGGTCCCGGTACAATACCGGGTGACCCCGAAACTTTCCCGATGGCCGAAACAACACTTCCTATATATAATTCTTTACCTTCGGACCATTACGAAACTCCTCGTGACGTCCGGGATCTCATCCGGGACTCCGAACAACATTCAGTTTGCTGCATACTCATATTCATACAACCCTAGCGTCACCGAACCTTAAGTGTGTAGACCCTACGGGTTCGGGAGACATGCAGACATGACCGAGACGGCTCTCCGGTCAATAACCAACAGCGGGATTTGGATACCCATGTTGGCTCCCACCTACTCCTCGATGATCTCATCGGATGAACCACGATGTCGAGGATTCAAGCAACCCCATATACTATTCCCTTTGTCAGACGGTATGTTACTTGCCCGAGATTCGATCGTCGGTATCCCAATACCTCATTCAATCTTGTTGCCGGCAAGTCACTTTACTCGTACCGTAATGCATGATCCTGTGACCAGACACTTGGTCACTTTGAGCTCATTATGATGATGCAGTACCGAGTGGGCCCAGTGATACCTCTCCGTAATACGGAGTGACAAATCCCAGTCTTGATCCGTGTCAACCCAACAGACACTTTCGGAGATACCTGTAGTGCACCTTTATAGTCACCCAGTTACGTTGTGACGTTTGGTACACCCAAAGCACTCCTACGGTATCTGGGAGTTACACGATCTCATGGTCTAAGGAAGAGATACTTGACATAGGAAAAGCTCTAGCAAAACGAACTACACGATCTTGTGCTATGCTTAGGATTGGGTCTTGTCCATCACATCATTCTCCTAATGATGTGATCCCGTTATCAACTACATCCAATGTCCATAGTCAGGAAACCATGACTATGCGTTGATCAACGAGCTAGTCAACTAGAGGCTCACTAGGGACATGTTGTGGTCTAAGTATTCACATGTTTATTACGATTTCCGGATAATACAATTATAGCATGAATAAAAGACAACTATCATGAACAAAGAAATATAATAATAATCCTTTTATTATTGCCTCTAGGGCATATTTCCAACAAGATGTCGATGTGAGTGAGTAGGGATTGCCATGCAACGGATGCACTAGAGCTATAAGTATATGAAAGCTCAAAAATAAACTAAGTGGGTGTGCATCCAACTTGCTTGCTCACGAAGACCTAGGGCACTTTTGAGGAAGCCCATCATTGGAATATACAAGCCAAGTTCTATAATGAAAAATTCCCACTAGTATATGAAAGTGACAACATATGAGACTCTCTATCATGAAGATCATGGTGCTACTTTGAAGCACAAGTGTGGAAAAAGGATAGTAGCATTGTCCCTTCTCTATTTTTCTCTCATTTTTTTATTTGGCCTTTCTCTTTTTTTTGGACACTCTTTTTTTTATTTGGGCTTCTTTGGCCTCTTTTATTTTTCATAAAGTCCGGAGTCTCATCCCGACTTATGGGGGAATCATAGTCTCCATCATCCTTTCCTCACTGGGAGAATGCTCTAATAATGATGATCATCACACTTTTATTTTTCTTACAACTCAACAATTACAACTCGATACTTAGAAGAAAATATGACTCTATCTGAATGCCTCCGGCGGTGTACCGGGATACGCAATGAATCAAGAGTGACATGTATGAAAGAATTATGAACGGTGGCTTTGCCACAAATACAATGTGAACTACATGTTCATGCAAAAAGCAATATGACAAAAGTAATGTGTGTCATATGAATGGAACGGTGGAAAGTTGCATGGCAATATATCTCGGAATGGCTATGGAAATGCCATGATAGGTAGGTATGGTGGCTGTTTTGAGGAAGGTATATGGTAGGTGTATGATACCGGCGAAAAGTGCACGGTATTAGAGAGGCTAGCAATGGTGGAAGGGTGAGAGTGCGTATAATCCATGGACTCAACATTAATCAAAAGAACTCATGCACTTATTGCAAAAATTTAGAAGTCATCAAAAACCAAAGCATAAAACGCATACTCCTAGGTGGATAGATTGCTAGGAAAAGACCATCGCTCGTCCCCGACTGCCACTCATAAGGAAGACAATCAATAAATAAAATTGTGCTCCGACTTCATCACAAGCGGTTCACCATACGTGCATGCTACGGGAATCACAAACTTCAACACAAGTATTCTTTAAATTAATAATTACCCCTACTACCATTGCTTTAATATTATCACCTCCATATCTCAAAACAATTATCAAGCATCAAACTTATCTTAGTATTCAACGCACTCAAAAGAAAGTTTCACAAATCTTGAATACCAAGTATATTATCTTTAAGCAAATTACCATGCTATTAATGACTCTCAAAATAATCTAAGTGAAGCATGAGAGATCAATAGTTTCTTTAAAACAAATCCACCACCGTTCCCTAAAAGATATAAGTGAAGCACTAGAGCAAAAATTATCAAGCTCAAAAGATATAAGTGAAGCACATAGAGTATTCTAGAAAATTCCAATTTGTGTATGGCTCTCTCTCATTAAAGAATTTCAGATCTTGATACTTATTCAAACAGAAAGCAAAGCTAAATAAAACTACAATGCAAGGATAGCACAACTCATGTGAAGAAGCAAAAACTTAGGCTCAACCGATACTAACCAATAGTTGTTGAAGAAGAAAGGTGGGATGCCTACCGGGGCATCCCCAAGCTTAGATGCTTGAGACTTCTTGAAATATTATCTTGGGGTGCCTTGGGCATCCCCAAGCTTGAGCTTTTATGTCTCCTTAATTCCTTCATATCATGGTTTCTCTTCTTTTTATCAAAAGCTTCATTTACAACAAACTCAACAAGAACTCGTGAGATAGGTTAGTATAAACCAATGCAAAACCTTATCATCTTCTACTGTAACAAATCACTAAAATTATTATTCAACATTGAATACTAAATGCCTCTGCATATTTAATACTCCTATCCTCAAATAGAATCATTAAACAAGCAAACATATGCAAACAATGCAACCATAACAGCAATCTGTCAAAACAGTACAGTCTGTAAATAATGCAAGAGTAACAATACTTTCCTAACTCCAAAAATTATGAACTAAAATTCCCACTGTAATAAATTTATCAGAGCTTAATATGCAAACATATTCAACATTATACTTTTCTCTGACTTTTCTAGGGAATTTTTGCAACAGCGGTAAACGTTCTGTTTTCAAACAGCAACATGTAAACTAGCAAAATAAGCATGGCAAAGGCTATCCTTGACTTTTTTATTGAAGCTAAAGATGCAAAACATTATTCTAACAAACAGCAAGCAAAAAATAACAAAAGAAAATGACGCTCCAAGCAAAACACATATCATGTGGCGAATAAAAATATAGCTCCAAGTAAAGTTACCGATGAACGAAGAAGAAAGAGGGGATGCCATCTGGGGCATCCCCAAGCTTAGTTGCTTGGTTGTCCTTGAATATCACCTTGGGGTGCCTTGGTCATCCCCAAGCTTAGGCTCTTGCCACTCCTTATTCCATAGTCCATCGAATCCTTACCCAAAACTTGAAAACTTCAACCACACAAAACTCAACACAAAACTTGTAAGCTCCGTTAGTATAAGAAAATAAAACCACCACTTAGGTACTGTAATGAAATCATTCTAAATTCATGTTGGTGTAATATCTAATATACTCCAACTTATCTATGGTTCGTACCCACCGATACTACTCATAGATGCATCAAAATAAGCAAACAACACATAGGAAACAGAATCTGTCAAAAACAGAACAGTCTGTAGTAATCTGTATAAAACGTATACTTCTGGAACCCCAAAAATTATGAAATAAATTTCTGGACCTGAGTAATTTGTCTAATAATCATACGAAAAAAGAATCAACCTAAAAGCACTCTCTGGTAAAAAAATGGCAGCTAATCTCATGAGCGCTAAAGTTTCTGTTTTTTTCACAGCAAGATCACATAAACTTCACCCAAGTCTTCCCAAAGGTTCTACTTGGCACTTTATTGAAACAAAAGCTATAAAACATGATTAATACAGTAGCATAATCATGTGGACACACAAAAACAGTAAGGATAAATATTGGGTTGTCTCCCAACAAGCGCTTTTCTTTAATGCCTTTCTAGCTAGGCATGATGATGACAATGATGCTCACATAAAAGATAAGAATTGAAACATAACGAGAGCATCATGAAGCATATGACTAGCACATTTAAGTCTAACCCACTTACTATTCATAGGGATTTTGTGAGCAAACAACTTAGGGGAACAATAATCAACAAGCATAGGAAGGTAAAACAAGCATAGCTTCAAGAATTTAAACACATAGGGAGGAAACTTGACATTATTGCAACTCCTACAAGCATATGTTCCTCTGTCATAATAGTTTTCAGTAGCATCATGAATGAATTCAACAATATAACCAGCACCTACAACATTCTTTTCATGATCTACAAGCATACACAATTTACTACTCCCCACATAAGCAAATTTCTTCTCATGAATAGTAGTGGGAGCAAACTCAACAAAATAACTATCATGTGATTGAAAATTAAGATCAAGATGACACGTTTCATGGTTACCATTATTCTTTAAAGCATACATGTCATCACAATAATCATCATAGATAGGAGGCATGCTTTCATCATAGTAAATTTTCTCATCAAAACTTGGGGGACTAAAAATATCATATTCATCAAACATAGCTTCCCCAAGCTTGTGGCTTTGCATATCATCAGCATCATGGATATTCAAGGTATTCATACTAACAACATTGCAATAATGCTCATCATTCACATATTTCATGCCAAGTATTCTATGTAGTTCTTCTTCTAGCACTTGAGCACAATTTTACTTTCCATCATACTCACGAAAGATATTAAAAAGGTGAAGCGTATGTGACAAACTTAACTCCATTTTTTTGTAGTTTTCTTTTATAAACTAGACTAGTGCTAAACTAAGAAACAAAAAGATTTAATTGCAAGATCTAAAGATATACCTTCAAGCACTCACCTCGCCAGAAAAGAGATTAGTGACAGAGTGTGAGTACCCTTTACCTAGCCTCCCCGGCAACGGTGCCAGAAAAGAGCTTGATGTCTACTACACAACCTTCTTCTTGTAGACATTGTTGGGCCTGCAAGTGCACAGGTTTGTAGGACAGTAGAAAATTTCCCTCAAGTGGATGACCTAAGGTTTATCAATCCATAGGAGGCGTAGGATGAAGATGGTCTCTCTCAAACAACCCTGCAACCAAATAACAAAGAGTCTCTTGTGTCCCCAACACACCCAATACAATGGTAAATTGTATATGTGCACTAGTTCGGCGAAGAGAAGAAGATACAAGTGCAAAATAGATAGTAGATAAAGGTTTTTGTAATCTGAAATAATAAAAACAGCCAGGTAACAAGCGATAAAAGTGAGCGTAAACGGTATTGCAATGATAGGAAACAAGGCCTAGGGTTCATACTTTCACTAGTGCAAGTTCTCTCAACAATAATAACATAGATAGATCATATAACAAGCCCTCAACATGCAACAAAGAGTCACTCCAAGGACACTAATAGCGGAGAAGAAACATAGAGATTATGGTAGGGTACGAAACCACCTCAAAGTTATTCTTTCGGATCGATCTATAAAAGAGTTCGTACTAGAATAACACCTTAAGACACAAATCAACCAAAACCCTAATGTCACCTAGATACTCCATTGTCACCTCAAGTATCCATGGGCATGATTATACGATATGCATCACACAATCTCAGATTCATCCAACCAACATAAAAGTACTTCAAAGAGTGCCCCAAAGCTACTACCGGAGAGTCAAGAACGTGTGCCAACCCCTATGCATAGGTTCCCAATGTCACGAAACCCACAAGTTGATCACCAAAACATACATCAAGTGGATCGCAAAACATACATCAAGTGTTCTCATAAAAGACTCAATCCGATAAGATAACTTCAAAGGGGAAACTCAATTCATCACAAGAGAGTAGAGGGGGAGAAACATCATAAGATCCAACTACAATAGCAAAGCTCGGGATACATCAAGATCGTGCCATAGAGGGAACACGAGAGAGAGAGAGAGAGATCAAACACATAGCTACTGGTACATACCCTCAGCCCCGAGGGTGAACTACTCCCTCCTCGTCATGGATAGCGCCGGGATGATGAAGATGGCCTCCAGTGATGGGATCCTCCTCCGGCAGGGTGCCGGAATAGGGTCCTGATTAGTTTTTGGTGGCTCTGGAGGCTTGCGGCGGCGGAACTCCCGATCTAGATTCTGTTCTGGAAGTTTTTGGGTACGTAGGTATATATGGGTGCAGGAAGTACTTCGGTGGAGCTACGGGGGTCCCACGAGGCAGGGGCGCGCGCCCAGGGGGTGCCCCCACCCTCGTGAGCACCTCCCATATCTCCTGACGTGCACTCCAAGTCCGTCGGATGGCTTTCCTTCTAAAAATAACTGCTCCAGTTGATTTCGTTCCATTTTGACCCCGTCTGATATTCCTTTTCCTCGAAACACTGAAATAGGCATAAAACAGCAAATCAGGGCTGGGCCTCCGGTTAATAGGTTAGTCCCAAAAATAATATAAAAGTGGATAATAAAGCCCAATATTGCCTAAAACAGCAGGTAAAGTAGCATGGAGCAAACAAAAATTATAAATACATTGGAGACGTATCATAGTGCTTCTTCAACCTCTGGTCTTCTTGCTCCAGCCGCCCAAACCAGCGCCGGTCGTGCCGCGTGCTCCTGCCTCTCGTGGCCGGCTGTGATGCCGTGGAGGCCTCACCACCCCCTACTACTCCCACCGCCGTCAGGCCATCCCTCTACTCACCCACACCCCCTGTTATTCTGCGGCGACAGCAGCCTCACACCATAGCCGAACCAGTGAATCCTCGTACTCCTCTTCGCGTGGGCATCCACTGCTGCGTCTTCCCCGGCTCCGAGTCGTCCCCTTCCTAGGCCTCACCATCGTCCACCGCCGTGGTGCTCTCGGCGCGGCGTGGTCAACGTGGTCAAGGAACGACTTCCATTGGACGTGGACTGTACGTGGAGAGGCTGACAGCTGGGTCCACGGCCGCCGCAAGGAAGTGCCTCCTTATTACGCGCAAAATAATGATTCCTCCACCTGACAGCAGGGACCCACCGGAGGGCCACCTTATTTCGCAAAAAAAATGATTCGCCCCCCTGACTGCTGGGACCCACCAGCTACATCTTCGCACGCAAGGAAGTGCGTCCGGGCAAAAAAAAAACGATTTGCCCCCCTGACTACTGGGACCCACCAGCTACATCTTCGCACGCAAGGAAGTGCCTGACAGTCGGGACCCACCTGGTCGAAGCGTACATAGCGTTGTCATTCTGGTCGCGAACGTGTACGTACATACTGGTCGATGTAGAGGCGCGCACGTGTCGTAGATGTAGAGGCGCGCACGTGTCATAGTAGAGGCGCGCACGTAGCATGTACACGTACGTACATCGGCGAGGGTGCAAGAAAGAAAATACGGCCATGTACGTACATACGGGCAGGGTCTCTAACACCTATTGTGCATACGTACATGGCTGGGTCGGAACGGAGAAACAGCGTCGTCGTCGTGTTCATGGGGAGCCAACCGGCTGGGTTGGAACGGAATGCGTGGTCGTGTTCATCGGGAGGGCTTGGACGGAACAGGCGATGGAAACGAGGCCTGGCGTACCGCACAACAGAGGAAACAGCCTTGTGTTCGACCGGCCACGTTCGAAACGGGGTCCTGTTGATCGGGAGGGGCCTGGCGTACCGCAAATTGGAGGAAACGGACCTCCTACGGTCGAAACGGGGGTCCTATTGACCGGGAGGGGTGTGGCGTACTGCAAAACGGACGAAACGGACTTGTGTTGGAGCGCTATGGTCGAAACGGGGGTCCTGATCATCGGGAGGGGTGTGGCATACCGCAAAACGAACGAAACGGACTTGTGTTGGAGCGCTACGGTCGATACGGGGGGGGGGGGAGGGGTGTGGCGTACCGCAAAACAGGACTCCACAAGATACTGTTCATCTCCACCGTCGACCTCCTCCAGCCTCCACGGGCTACCATCGACCTCCTCCAGCCTCCACAGGCTTCTGTTCATCCAGCCTCCACCGCGCGCTACTCCACCGGCTACTGTTCAACCACCCCTCCACGGGCACCCCTCCACCGTCTACTGTTCATCCAGCCCTCCACACCACGGAGTCCTGTTCAACCACCCCTCCACGGCCACCCCTCCACCGTCTACTGTTCATCCCGCCCTCCACACGATGGGTTCCTGTTCATCCAGAGGCAATGCCACATATCACTATTCATCCACCCCCCCCCGCAACACTCACTGTTCATCCAATCGATCGGCTTCAGTTAGCAGCAGTAGTGAAGGAATCGCTCCATCGGGTTCAGTTAACAGCCATCGATCGATCCCTCGGGTTCAGTAACGCGTAGCCTGCAGTGCAATCGCTCGGGTTCAGTTAGAGCCCAATGCCTCGCTCGACTTCAGTTAGAGCCAATGCCTCGCACACACGCGCGTACGAACGAGAGAAACGCGCATCACTCCGCCCCCGACCTCCCACCGTAACCGGCAACTCCCCCAAAATTTCCTCCCCCTTGCTTCTACCATGGTTTTTTCCGTCATGGACGGCCCAAAGAATGTCATGCAGCTGCGTCTCTGGCCCGCCCAGGACGAAAAGTCCATTTTCTGTCATGATTTTTTGTCATAGAAGTAGGAGCCCACCACATCTATGATGATACCGGGTTTTGTCACAATTATCGTCATAGAAGTGTCATATGTATGACAGATTTTTTTTTCGTTCGGCCCAAAATGTCACGGATGTGTCTTTTTTTTTGTAGTGAGTCTAGAAGGAAAATCGAAAGTTTGCAACACAAATCGATGAGATGACATTGGGAGATTCTCGGGAATGAACTACAATAGCAAGCTCCAAAACATGAGCTGGTTCTACTACATACATGTGAACACGCTGTCCCAGACAAACATGACCACGTAGTAGTCCTATAATAAAACACTACTGAGTTCAGGTGGGGAACCATCATCGAGGATATCGAAGTCCTTGCGTAAGTCTAGCTCTTAAGAAGAAACTTCTTCTCCTTGAACAAATCAATCAGTGGCTTGGTGTGCTAGGGACACATATAGAATGAAGGTTGCAAGTCTCCAAAACATAGAATACTTCACACGTCATGACCGATTTGGGATGATTCTGGAGGAAGCAACATTGACTTTCTCGAATCCATGGCGGCAGCTTGCATCAAATGCACATGAATTAGAGGAAGTCACTTCTTTCATCCAGGCAGATGCTTCATGAACGGAACACAAAGATAATGCTTACAAAGTTTCCAATACTAGCTGGATGTTCAACACAAATCATGGAGAAGATAAAATGATGTTGATGGACTCAACAACAGTTCATCCAGGTTTCCATATAAGTGGAGTTCCACAATCATGTGAACAAGGTGATAGCATTGGTCAGACCAAAAGATATAATGGTGTATGCTCGAGGGATCAACCACGAGTAAGACAGCGTTACGAACATCGTTGGTTCTGATTTGATTTGATGATAGCCCATACACAAATCAAATATTTGGGTAAGACAATAGCGCCGACAATTGATCACGAGGATCAACTGATGAAGGTATCATCTTTCTTCAACACACACACACACACACACACACACACACACACACACACACACAAGAATATCCCTTAAAATGAACTAACTCGGACAAGCTTCCATCTTCCAACTCTCCAAGTTGTTGTTCAGCTTAACCAACTAGCTCAGGGTATCCAACACGAATTCTTGGAGAAAAGATGGTTTCGAAACCCAACTTGATCACAAGCTCAACATAGCGGTCAGGTGACAACCTGGTGATACTTCCGAGAAGACATTCAGAAAATCACAAACCACCGATATGTTATTAAGCTCGAGAACAACCTTGCTTTTCAGGTCAAGACGATATGATCAAATAAGCAAGGATTGGCACTATCCTAACTTGTTGACCAAAAAGTGCACCAAAAATAAGGACTAGGTAGCACAACCTAGCTTAGATTGATGATTCAATAACCAACACGCTAAGGACAAAGGTAATGTTTATTATCTACCAAGCAACAGAGTTGATAGGAGTATAGATTTCACACATCATGATTCACTTGTCGGCATTCCGTTGCGACAACACGGAACCGAGAAATGAATAATGATGGCGAGAAGTATCACTACGTCAAGGATTCATAAGAGAAGGTGCAATCCTCATGACATTCCTGACATAAAGTGGGTAATACTTCAGGGTAGAACAAAACAAAAGCTGGGTTGGCATTTGATCTGCGGGATACAACTGCTTTGACCCAATCCTGGATATGGATGAGGTACTGGAGTTTGTTTCTCCTAGTCATTCCGAATAGAATGGCTTGACGGACCACAAGGGTAATAGGCATCGATGAACGAATGCTCGCATACTCTTGACTATCAATTGATAGACGAGGGCCACAAAACAGCTAAAGAGGGACGACTCAAAAGAACATATGATTTTCTGAGTTGTGGATGCATAGATTAGTACGTCGAACCAGGTTCAACAGGTTTCTTCCGGATAATCCATGTAGAAAGGTAGAACTGGCAGAGTAACAACATAGAATCGAGAACTCGCCAAGAGCACTCTGGTTGTGATCTTTCGGTTCGGCAAGGAACTTCTGCCATAAGCAGTTCATGGTATTTGGAGGAAGGATATACCACGAACCTCGAGGACTATCGCAAAGGTTACTAATATCCCAAAGGAACTAGCAAACACTATCAACACAAGGTATCGGGTTCAAGAACCCAGGAGTAGAATGCCTACTAACTAAATGGCATCACGGGATGCTTTCGAGAATGACAGCCAGAATCATCACACTGGACACTAAACATGGATAGATTACTAGGTGATACTTTAAGACACCTAGGGTCATAATAATAGCTCCAACATATACGTCGAGGCAATAGAGTACCTCAACTCACTGATTAGTGTGGTCAAACTGGCCCAAAAGAACATCGAAAACAGGAGGAAGGGATTTGCAAATGCATCAGACTATTTAGAAACCTGGGATGACTCGGACGACATAACGACTGTAAATGCTCAAAAAGATTTGAGACATCCTATAAAAATGGTGGCATAACCACTCGATCAACATAATATCAAGGTTTTGAGACCAGCTATGAACACACAAGAGTAGTAGGAACTGAACTGAGGCTTAAATCCAACAATCTTATGAGTCTACTGATTAGTAACACGATGATCCCGATAGAAAGAAGAGAAAGCCTAGTTCCTTAACCCCGTAGGAAGGATAAGATGACTCGGATCAGAAGGCATAAAGTATAAGGAGTAAAAAGAGCCTTACATTCCATCCCACAATCAATTCCCTTATATAACTAAAGAATTTCTAGACTCAACTTCGACCAGTTTGGTTTGGTAATCCTACAGGCAGTCAGGCTCTGATACCAAAGCTGTCAGGACCCCGATCCTAAGTCGCATTGCTCTAGCATGTAACACATCATATCACTTTGCGGCCTCATACACGGTATTCCCACAGGTGCCACCTTACCTGGCCAAGGACAGTTTGCGCCTTTTGGCTCACGTATATGATAGTGCCGCTAGCATCCATGACAAAGAACCCAGGCCGACATGACTAGTCGTAAACCCAAGGTGGCGCTAACTTACAGGGACAACCATACATGACCCAGCAACGAACGTGTCAACCAACAACGTATGAACCCAAGTCATAGCAAGCTACAGGGACTTAAAGGAACAACACGTGACATTTCCCCAAAGGGACAGACGCAGGAACGAAGAAGGACACATGCTGGCCAGCCTAAGTGTTCCGGAGCAGTAGCAAGCTACCATGGCTCAGTGGAAGCACTAGGAGACATTTCCCGATAAGAGAGGCTACCAAGAATAAACAACTAGGTTGTCGGATCCCACACATACCAAGCATTTCAATAACAAACACACAATATGCTCGATATGTGCAAATACAACATGGCATCACAACACAACTCTACAACTCAAGTATTTATTCATTAGGCTCCGAGGAGCCAAGTATTACAATCATGGGTATCATGACCCAACATTCAGAGCATACAAACAACGGAAGCATAACATGTATGAGTACACACAACTACACATGAAAAGGGGTTGAAAAGCCTGATTATCTACCAAATCCTGCCGAGGGCACAAGATCGCAGCCGAGGTAATAAGCTAAACGTCGAAGTCCACACAGAACTAATAGTGAGACTGAAGTCTCTCTGCAAAAACATAAATTAAGCAAACGTGAGTACAAATGTACCCAGAAAGACTTACATCAGAACTAACTACATATGCATCATTATCAACAAAGGGATGGTGGGGTTTAACTACAGCAAGCCAACTTTGACTCGGTGGCTATCCTGAACTACGACTGCAAGTAACTCTTTTGAGCTGGCGCACATGAGTCCACATATTCACCATATCAATACACCACTATGGATCCGCTCCTGTCTCCCTATGAGAATGCCATCCATAGCACTCACGTTTATCTTGCGCATTTTAGAGTATCCACTTTCACTTGTCTATGAACTATATAGGCAACCTAGAGGTCCTTTACCACAGACACGGCAATTTGAATAGATCATTTATAACCCTGTAGGGGTGTACTTCTTCACACATGTTTCCACCACTTAGCATCTACACACGACATGTGATCGACAAACTTCAAGCGAAAGCCGACGTGGGTGTAGACCACGACCTGACTAACCACACAAGTCTCTAGTCCAGGTTTATCGTCTATTCAGGTTCCATCCATAGGGAGTCCGACCGAGGTTTCCACATACGGCCCCAAACGATGTGTACTAGGTTTCGCGACACCAAACGGGCGCCCGACATACCCGGCCACGTGCCTACCGCATCACAGCCCACCCCTCTGGTCAGCGCTGCGCAAGTCCCCCGGCAACTACAAACACCAGAAACTACTTGCAACTCCTGGACAGAGGACAGGGACGGTTAATAAGTCGAGCGGGGTCATATTTCAGGGCCCAACGTGTGGTAGTAGCTGTTCATGGATCAAAAACACAGAACTCAGTTCCTGAGGACGACATCAACGAGACAACCCACCATGTACTTCTACATGGCCTCTCACAGCTACCTTTACCAAATCGTGTTCACACACTTAGCTCACACATAGTAGGACATGTTCACAACATTCCAGTTCATCCCCGATGAACCAGACCTGACTCAACTCTAAGCAGTAGCAGGCATCACAACAAACTTGAATGAGTAGGCACATCAGGGCTCAAACAACTCCTACTCATGCTAGTGGGTTTCATCTATTTACTGTGGCAATGACAGGTCATGCAGAGGAAAGGGGTTTAACTACCGCATCAAGTAACATATATGTTGTTGTTGTCCTAATGCAGTAAAAGAAAGCAGAAGTGAGAGAGTGGGATTGTATCAGAATGAACAAGGGGGTTTTGCTTGCCTAACACTTCTGAAGATAGTATAGCTCTTCATCGGTGTCATCAAACTCATCGTCAGAACATGTCTACTGAATGGGGACAGATACCGGCAAACAAGGAGAAACACAATCAATGCAATTCAACAATATGATGCATGATCATGACATGTCAATATACTATGTTTTGAGCTAATGCAACTAGCAACAGGTTAAATGGAGTTGGTTTGAACCCTAGGTTCAAATTCAAAACTCCATATGTGATTTATTAAATGTCATTCAAATGATTTGTCCTAAACAGTAGTCATCAATTTTTCTAACATGCATGAAAATGGTACAGATGGATAGATTGGATTTTTCTGATCATTTTTCATATATAAATTATTTCATTTGGAGTTATGGTTGAATTTCTATAAATTTTTTAAGTTTAGACTATTTTATGGAATTTTTTGATTTAAATTTAATCCAGAAAATGACTTACTGCGTCAGCATTGCGACAGGGTGATGTCAGCAGGTCAAATAGGTTGCCCACGGTCAAACCTGACCAGTGGGGTCCACTGGTCAGTGACATGACTAACGAACAGAGTTAGTTAGTGTTAGGTTAAGCACTAACCTAGGTTAATTAGGGCCTGGGCCCACATGTCAGTGAGTCAATTAGTGCTAACTAATCTAACACCTAAACTAGACAGGGGCATGGCCTACACGCCAGTCAACCAGGGCAGGTCAAACTGGGGTCAAACCGCTAGTTGACCTGTGGTTCGTCGCCGGCGATGCCAGAGACGGCGGAGGGTGTCGGGATTCCTCCTCCGGCGACCAAAAGGTTGGCGGAGGGCATCTACATGACGCGGGCACTCGTCTGCGTCGAGTGGTAGCAGTGGTTGGCCTTGGGATGGCCGGAGTCGTCACTGACGTCGACCTTGGCGGTCGCCGGAGCTCGGGTGAGCTCGTGGTCGATGCTACGGTGGGCAGGGTAGCTCGTGCGGGCATCTACGTGCTCTATGCGGCGCGGGGAGGGAGCTGAGCACGATGGCCGGACCACTAGGTGGCCGGAGGAACGTCGGCGGCGGTCACAGGCGGCGGCGCGTGCGGGCGAGCAAGGTGCGATGGCTACGACGCACGAGAGCGAGAACAGAGAGGGGGGAGAGGGTCTGTGGCTCACGACGGTTACGACGTGCGTCGAAGCGGGCTCGAGGAAGGACGGAGCTGCGCAAGGCGGCGAGGTTGATCTCAGTGATCTGAGGAGGAAGAAGAGGTCGGGGATGACGTTTCGAGGCATCCGATGTCGTGCGAGTTGGCGAGGAGGATGAGGGTGTCGAGGCAGAGCTCACAGACACGTCGGCAAGGCGAGGGGGAGGCGGTGGCTGTGGCAATGACGAGCAGCAGTGACGGTTGCGCTCGGGCGCGAGAGGGAGAGAGATCAGAGGAGGGGAGAAGCACGGGAGAGAGTGAGAGAGGCCCAGGGGGTACGTGGCATCTCCAGGGATGCCCAGGCGGTCGAGGGGGCACACAGGCAGGGTGGAGGTGGCCGGCGTGTGGCTGCGCGCGCCGGGCACACGCCCTTGCCTACTAGCGCAAGGAGGAAGGCGACAGAGGGGGCTGCGGTGGTGGCCTAGGCCAGTTGGCTGGGCCGCCAACTAGGCCGGACAGGTGGGCTGCATAGGTGAGGCCAGATAAGTCTCTCTCTCTCTCTCTCTCTCTCTCTCTCTCGCTCTCGCTCTCTCTCTCTTTTATTTCCTGTTTTCTATTTCTTCTGTAGCTTCAGGACTTTATTAAAAATACCTAGACATTCTCAAAAATCATGAAACTACTCATGGCTACTGTTTAGAATATATCCAACAGTAAACAGTTTAGTTTATGATTATTTGGACATTTAAAATATTTAATAGCATTTAAATGTCCAATAACAAATAACATATGATTTAATCTAGTGACCTTATGATGTCCTAGAAAAGTGTGCACCATTTTTGCCAAAGGTTCTAGACCAAGGCAAAGATGATGAACATTTTAGAAGGGCATTTCAGGTTCATTGAAAAAGATTTTAGTAAACCCTAGTTGGATTAAGGGGGTGCTGGGTGTTTCTGTCATCCCCATTTCATATACATTTGAAATTAAACATGATGCACACATGGAGCTAGCCTAGTGCATTGCCAGAAGCTAGGGATGTGACATCACGTGTCATATAAGTGCTTTCGTCAAGGGTGACCGACACGTGACATCCACCATAACGGGTCGCCGTTAAGCTATTGGGTTCCGGTTTGGATCCAATAACCCGTTAACAGCCCAGACTAATGGGTATTTTCCACGTGTAAAATCATCATTGAATGGAGGAAACACGTGCCGACTCTTAGGTGGGCCAGATGTCATCCGTCCAATGGAGGAGACATGCCTATGATACGTCGACACATGGCAGGGCCCAACCGAGGCGCATACAGGTTAAAAAGGCCAGCCCAGTCAAAGGCCCGTAGTATTTACTCAGGTACCAGTGGGCCAGCCCAATAACGGCCTATTTAAACATGGCCCATTTACGGCCCGAAGCCAGATCTGGCTTGTTAATTGTTCGCTGTATATTTGGGCCCAATTACGACCCAGTGACATTACGACCTGTTAGAGGCCCGATGTAGACATGGGCCCATTTCTGCCCGGTGTATCTTTTGGCCTGGGAATGGACCGTGCAGCCCATGGGCCATATATGGTCCGAAGCGACATCCGGCCCTCTAACGGCCCGTGATAAAGGTGGCAACAATTCAGGACAATGTGACTTTGGGCCTGTTAAAGGCCTATCGTATAATTCGGCCCATTGATGCCTCTTCAAAGTTTTCGGCCTGTTAATGGCACGTCATATAACTGGGCCAAAAAAGGTCTGTTCTAGATCTCAGCTTGCTGAAGGCCTATCGAAGACTAGTGAAAATTGAGGCCCAACATGCATTTCGGCCTGCTAAAGGCCCATGGTTACTGTTGGGCCACAATAGGCCAACACAATAATCATCCTGTTAATGCCCCAAAGCTACATGGGCCCAACTAAGCGCTAGGTCCACTAAAGGCCCAACTACACTTTGGGACGAATGTAGGCCCGTGTAAGTTGTGGGCCTGGCGCAAAGTGTGAAGTCCCAAATGGCCTTTCAGGCCCAAGAAAGTTGCAGGCCAACCCAATTGTGGCCCGCTAAAAAGCAGGCCAGTTAGAGGCGAATGTTTTGGCCCGGTCGACTACATCAGATTTTCTCCATTTATTTTCAGATAGCGAATGATGGCAGTAACTAGTAGGAATTAAGAACAAACCTACTCTATACAATAAAGAAATTATGACATAATAACTTAGAATAAACCTACACTATACAATAAAGGATTTATGGTATATTACATCCACTGGGCATCGAAGATCACCATCAGTGATCATAAAGCGCAAGGAAGAAGCAGATTACAAAAACTGGGCGCCATTGCAGCGTAACAAAATAATACTAAACCAAGACCACTTCCAAGACTGTTCAAGAAAGCTTAGCCTTGCATGGGAACTGCTGCTCAAGCTACTGAGCAAGGCTGTGAGACCGGCCTAGCATGTCCAGTATGTTGAAACAGGGTGATCCACCCTAAAATAATATTGACAACAAATATGACAAGGCAAGCATAGATTTAGGGAATCAATCATTACTTGTGAGCTTACTAGGACAAGTATGCAGAATTGTAACTGCAGTAAGAGACCGTCCAAAATCTAAATCAAGAAGTTGGTCTAGCACTTATTGTTTGCAACTAATCGACGTGAATAATTGGATATCATATCGAATGAGTAAGAAAGACGAGTAAAATAGTCAATAAACCTGGCATGTAGTACTAACCAGGGTCAATGTCACTATGACCAACAATCCAAAATGACTAGTGTCTGTTCCTAGGGCCGTAATTTTGAAACCCTGTGAACTTTACAGGTACTAAAGATTACTGAAATACATCTAAACCATTAAGTGTAGGTAGCACTTAGTACACAACAAACCCTAATGATAGTCCTGCCTAATGAGCAATGAATCAATTAGAAAATGGATGATGAGGAGTGGCTGCTGAGTGTTGAGGACGTATCTCAGGATAAGTCGGGTTTGCTTAGTGGCTGCTGCACGCTTAAGCCCTGAACGGACTGGGAAGGTAGGCACAGCGGCGCGCCCGGGCAGCAGTGACGCTGTTGGGCAAGCGGCTCCTGGCCTCCTCTTAGTCTAGCATCTCCTCCTAGAGTCATGTCGTCCGGGGACGGCAAGTCGTCGGCGAGGCTGGCGACTGGGGGCGAGTAGAGATCGGAAGCGCAGCAGAACAGAAGGGAATCGGGGCCTGGGCCGACCCAAAATCCCAAGGTGGGATGCGACCCACCGTGGGCACCCTGTAGATACACACCCGAGTGGCATACATGCATTTTTGAAACTAAATTAGGAACATTTAGCTGACCAATTAAACGACCCTGTTTTAATAATATCAGATTCGTATTTGAACAACTAAGCTTGTTTAGCTTGATGGGTGGAGCGGTGCTATTATGACACGAAGCATGTATGCTGATCATGAAAGGAGGAAACCCTAAGCATTTTTTTAGCAAAAAGAGGGTTTCCCCTCTGATTTCTATTAAAGAAACCACCACGGAACCAACATGATCAATTAAACCCTAAGCATGATTAATTAAACCCTATTATGATTGTGGCATGGCAGATTTAAAGCTGCAAACTGCAGAAATGCTATTTACCATCCATTGTTTGCTTCGAACTAAGAACTAAATTCTAAGAGCTAAAAAGAAAGTACAGTAACCAAGTTACAATCTATTTTCTGGTTGAGATCAAAAAGTTGAGCAGATATTAAGTACCACCTCTCTTGCGTCACCGTGTAGGCATTGGGGGTGCGATGGCTGTCGGTGGCGTTGAAGCAGATCAGCGACGGTAGACGGGTGCATTGGGGGATACGTCTTGTTGCGGTGGACGAGAAGGTCGTGTGAGTGCCCTCAGCAAAGAGGACGACGACACCGATGAAGCAAGAGGACACGGTGCAAGGCTCCTGGTCCGTCGCCGTGGATGAGAAACGTCCATCTCTAGCAGTGGATGACACGGTCTTGGTAGGAGCTCCTGCATGGTGGAGGATGGTGGCGATGGATGGGGTGGTGGACGGCGGTGATGGATGGGGTGGCGGACGGAGGAGGCTGGTGTGGGGATGGTGTTCTAGCGCGGATGGTGTATGAATGGAAAAATGGAGGGAGAGGTATGGGGAACCATGTTTTTGGGATGCGCCTGTCTGAAATATGGGAAAGTTATGAACTTAGCCCCGTTCAAAATTTGGACGTCACCTCAGTTGGGGATAGGACGGTAATCTCGCATCTCCCCAATATTTGCCCAGAGTGATTTTGGGCGAGGAGAGGGTGTTTTGGCACCCACAGCTGGCGCCCACAATGTATGAACGGGGTTGACAGGTAGGGCGGTTGTGTCACGTCTGAGTGAAGTTACGAACTTGTCCCTATTGAAAATATTTGCTTACATCGATTTCGACCGAGTCGAGTTTGTTTTACTGCCCACCGTGTATGAATGGGGAAATGGAGGGAGAGACGGAGGTCTTTCAGACGAGCTTGAATCAAATGTGTTTTGCCGCCCATGTTTGGCGCCTACCTGTCGGAATGGGCTCAAAGGCGGTCGTGTCACGTCTAGTTGAAGTTACTAACCTACCCCTATTGAGAGTAGTGGAAATCGGGCCGATGGATTGTCAATGTAAGGGGTAGACAGTAATTTCCATCTCCCAAACACTGGCTTCGGGCAACCGATGTGGTAGTGGAAAGTTTGCCGCTTCTTTCAAATTTTTGGGACAATAAGCATCCATGTTTACCCTGACAACTAAATTCGAATCCATTTTGTATTCCTATACGAATCTTTATAAATTATTCTATGTGTTTTTATATATCTTCAAAAGCATGACAAAGATGTATTCCACTGTCATATATGAATATGATTTACAAATGCCAAAATACTTGAATTCAGAAGCTAGAATCCAGTTTAAGGTAAATTCGAATATTTGAAACCACTTTATGTCCATCCCAAGTGTCACACGCAGCATAATGTGTACTCCCATTTAGATATGTACACAAGCGATGTCTCAAGATTCAAAATACAGAGTCAATCAACCAATAATGTACAAAACTAACAGACATATAAACACTTATAGAGTATATGGATCAATAATATCAACTAACATACATAAGCCAGCCCATTGTACTTTTTTACTAGAAGAGCATCCTTTTTTAGCAAAGCTAGTACAACATCTTGGCCCTTTCGGATGCGTGCCACTTAAAGACCATTTATACTACTATTATTGCTGAATGCACATTCAGCCTGATTGTCATATTTGTAGGTCTGGCACAACAATCAAAATGAAATGTCTCAGAGTCTTATCAATTAATACAGACTTGTGCTAAAAAACATTACAACCCAAAAAAACAAAAAACAATTATTACATGATCTCTAAAACAAATGGTTTGATCGATTACATGAACAAACAACAGAAAGGTTATTCAACGATGGAAAGAACATTTCACCTATGATTTACCAAGTGGGAATTTAATTTCCTTTTTTCCTTTAGGACCATAACAATGCGATCAGTCTCAGCTTGCTTCCTTTTGAAATCCACCAAATATTTAATGGTTGTCTTGAGTACTTCTTGTGATTGTGCTGTTTGCTTCCTCAACATGTCAACTTCATTTCTAAGTGCAGAAGCAGAATCTGTTTCTACCAATAGTGTAGCCTCTAGAGCATCAACAGTTGACAATTCATGATGCACAATTGGGCCAATGCCACTGCTGTGGGATGATACAACGTCCATGGGGACCTCGCTCTTTGATCTTGGGCTAACCTATTTTTCCATTAAAGTTCTGGTTGGATTCCGAAAAGTTGAAGTTAGGAAAACATCTCAACTGGGAGTTATAATAGCAAACTAGTTAAACATACAAGGAATTAAAGAGTTTCAATTGGATGCTGAAAAGTAGTTATTAACATCATTGTAACCGGTTGCAGCAGCACGACAGTTAAACAAACATGTTTTGCAAAAGGTACCTGTTGTGGTATTGGAGTTTCTCTTGGATCCTAAAAAGTTGAGTAGCTAGTAACGTGATTAGAGCAATCTGTTGCAGCAGCAAAGCAGTTAAACAAACAAGTTTTGCAAAAGGAACCTGTTGTGGCATTGGTGTTTCTCTTGGATCCTGAAAAGTTGAGTAGTCAGTAACTTGATTAGAACAACAAGTTACAGCAGCAAACCTATTACACAAATATATTTTTGAAAATATACCTGTTGTGCAATTGGACTTCTAATTGGATCCTGAGAAACTTGAAGTCGGTAAGATGATTACATCAACAAGTTACAACAGCAAACCAGGTAAACAAGGAAGTTTCTAAAAATATACATGTTGTGCCAACAGAGTTTCAGTTGGATCCTGCAAACTTGAATGTTAGCAATCATAAATAAAGTGTTGCAAGAGCCATAAGAGACTAACATCAAACTAGTAAAACTAACCAGTTTTGGAAACGCATTTAATTACACATGAAGTAGTAAAACTAACAAGTTCTTGGCAATGTATAAAGTAACAAGTTGGTACCGTTTACCAGCAACACAGACATCTGTAAATTTCTTTGATGTAAGCAAAATGATTCCAACACACACACACACACACACAGTGTCCCTCATATAAACCTAACAGTTGTCTATCTATGAACATGCAAACAGTACTAGTGCTACAAGTGAAAACAGCAAACCATTTAAATAAACAGGGTATCAGAAGTAAATTACATGTGAATTCTGCTGCACCCTAGAAGTACATATGATCAGCTATCTACGTGCTTAAGTAGCTATTTAAGTTTAGGAAAACATGTAATTCTTAATAGTAAGTATCAAACACATAGATAGGCAGTCTATAATAGGATTAATAGGCTATGACATTATGTAATCAGTAGCAAACTAAATTAAGCCAAGCAACGTTTTGAACATTTTCGCAATAAGTGGCTAACTAAAATTCCGAGAAGCTGGTAACTGAACTTACGCTAGCTCTTTGTACATGCACACTGCAACTTCTTTTTCGCTTAAAAGGTTCTACGAAGGAGTCCATGGCATCAATTGCTTGGATACGCAGTCCCAATATTTATTTGTTCCCACACTGCATTGGTAAGTTGAATGGTTAATCTGATAAGATGGTGCGTCCTTGATATGTTATACAAGGACGGGTTGTCAGACTAGTTTTAGCCACACACATCACACTGGCTTTTACTGTATATTTCATGCGATTACATTTGGCATATCGAGATCTAAGCAATCTACAATAGGATGAAAAGACTGGCATCCTTCACATTATTGGCGGACTCAGTTCATAGAAACAAGCAATTCAACCATTCTGTGGGTAAATCAAAAGCACCACTGGAATATTTTTCACTACCCCAATCATACACGCAAAAAAGGGGTGACGCCACCGTAGGGGCTGGTATGGGCGGCCGCCTCAGGTGGCTGGAAAGTGTGCACCTAGTTTGAGTCATCCAAGTTGGCCCAGGCTAGTTTTGTTCGTCCCAACGCACGAGCAGGCAATGTAAATAAATTGAAGAAAATGTTTCAATTTGGATGGGCCAATAACGTAAGTGCAAGGCAGGCCCTATAGCAGGCTCGCGGCCCAAATGAGCACCTCCCATATCAACGGACAGCAGGAAAATCCCAATTCATTCGCTCCAGCCTCCAATCTGGTTCACTCCTAACCTAGCCACCGCTGGACAGGCTGACACAACACTTCCTCGCGCCCTTGTTGGACGCCGGTCACCGGGCTTCAAGCAAATGGAAGGACGAGAAGATGAAGATCCAACCCTGGGTGTAGCCTGTGTGGGATGCAGCAGCGATAGCACGGGCATGGCATCGAGCTTGTGCAAACAAACAGTCGCAACTTGCAAGAGCAGCATGCGCAATGAGCAGGTACATCATATCCATGATTATATCTAATTCAACTGTTCAATTTCTGGCCAATAGTTAAACCGGACGGTGTTGTAAAACTACTTGTATGTAGGGAATCTATGAGAAAATGAAACCAACTTCTGCTTATTATATAACTCCCCCAATCAATACTGAACTGACCGAATCTGATGTACCTAATCAAGTTTTTGGTGCAAACATACAAGCCGATGTTGTTCTTGAGCCTGAAGTGTCTATTGAATAGACTGCTAATGAAGAATTTGATGCAAACATTTTACATGCTCCTGGTGATGAACATATAGTGTCTAATTAGGGATCTAATGCAAGCATTTTGCAAGCTCCCATTGAAGGATTTAGTGTTTAATGATGATCTGCTATGTTGACAGAGCCATAGAGATTTGCAGGCATTGATGACAAACAAATTATAGTACATTTTCATGGTGTGAGGAAACATCAAGGCCATCTGCCAGAAAGTCCCCGTATCATGACAACGTCGCATAAATAATTTTCTAATCTATTGTTTGAAACTATTGGCATACTTGTGTGGGGTAGGTATATTGATATGCGGTTTGCGCACTAGTTATAGGTGCAATTACACTTCAATATTTTCAGCTAGAGAACGATAATTCAAGCAGGTACGGACCATGTTAGTAGTACTTGTACACCATGTTGAATTTTGTGTTTGTTGGTGATTACATCATTTAGTGTTTTATAATCTGGAACTACTTTGGATCATAAGCTGGTTTCGAAGTGCATGTAGCTTCACATTTCTCAAGTTATGTTGATTTCTGGAGTGCAAGTGCCTTCGTATTTTTTAAGTTAAATTTTTGCCCCTGGTAACTTGAATTCGTGGATCCGCCACTGCACACAAATCATACACGTAGGCCAGTACGAATTAAATGAAATGCAGGGACTTATGCTAGCTCGTTATACAGGCTCACTGCATCTCTGCTTGCGCTTGGGATGTTCCATGTAAAAGTCCATGTTATCACTTGCTTGGATGTGCAGGCCTTGTGCTCCTTGCATCCCCCTCTGCATTTTTGACACGGGAAATGGTTGATCAAATAAGAGGAATCGACTTGTTGTTGTACTAGAGGACAGGTACTTACAAGGTTATACTGGTGCGCGGGATGTGTACCAGATCCCGTAGCGCCGTCATGCTTCGCTAAAAATGGTTTTGCTTGTTTCCGATGATATCTCCAGAAGAAATAAGAGTTAAAGTCAGAGTTACATAGGCGTGTAAGCTAAGAGAGAAGTGAAAGGATATCCAAACAGCGTCGGAACAATGCACGAGTGAGTGATATGTGGATACCTAGTTCGAGCCGGCGTTTGGGCAAGCTTGCCTAGCTAGAGTGCAGGTCACTTCAGAGCCATTGAGGGTGATGCGCTGGCTGGTCGCGCACGGATGCAGATCTTGAGTGGCAGTGGAGCGCTATGATCTGATGGACGAGATTGTTGGTGAAGCCCCAACGACCTTGGGGGGCGGAGGTGCGACGATGTGCTCGGTGAAGTAGCCCCGGTGAGGTGGGAGATGGCGTGGGTGAAGTGCACCTGATGTGGTGGAAGTCGGTGTCTGTGAGGCACGTAGGTTGCGGTGGCCAATGTTGTGAGTGGACCACCCGGTGCGGTGGACAAGGGTGTAATGAGGTAACTCCAGTGCTGTGGTGAAGCGCGACTGTCATCTTCGTCCAGCACAGAGGTGGGGAAAGAGACGAGACGAGGGGTGATTCAAACTTTACTTGGGTTGGCGGCGAATTAGGGATTTGAGCGCTCTAGGCGCGGAAGGGGACGGTGGAAAGGGAGATTTTGCAGGGCTGGAATTGGGGCCGCCAAATATTTCAATCCGAAACATGGAAACACAAACTTATTTTTTCGTTGTTCTATTTTTTTGGGGGGGGGGGGGCAGGGAGGGGGTGGGCGTCTGGGTGCTAGTGTCCGTATGACACACGCGACCACCACAACATGACCCTGGCCTGCCTTGTGCGCCTACATTTGAGAATGCAAACGAATCTTCTTCCATTTGCAAACGAATCTGTATGTATTACCAAGCCTGTGTTTTCCTTGCAAATAACTATTCATTTGAAACGAGATACTATAAATTAATTAATGAGGACTTATTTGAATTAGAGTGTGTGTCACATCGCAATCTCCAATTCTAACGTGGATTTCACATTTCATGGTATCCATGCTACTTTTTAATACAAATTCATATGTGTATGATGAACACCATGGTAGTGAGGAAACCTTGGATGGATTCAAACATATGACTAGGGATGAAAATGGAGCGGAAACGGATGGAACTAAGTGCTATCATATTTGTTTTCGCATTATTTTGCAGAAGTGGAAACGAATACAGAAACCCCGAAAATGAATACAGAAACAAATACTATCGAAAACGAACACGGAGCGAATACAAAGCGGATATGGAAACAGAAACATGCATTGATCGGAACTCTAAAACCCCTTGAATCAGAGAGAAATACACACAAAAACAAGCAAATTTAATGAGTTGTTAACGTGGCTACAAAATAATATCATTATGTTAGCAACTTAGCATAGTATTATAGTAGTACCGGACAATTGCGTATAGGGTCAAGCTGAGTACATGTGTGGTAATAGAAGTTGGGCCTCAGATCCATTCTACTAATTGTGTCATTGTGTTCTCTTTGGTGGTTGGGCTACAAAGCAGCTATAGGTCTATAGTAAAAACAAAAATTCCATATTCACGGAAACAGAAAGTTCCGTTTCTATGCATGTTCCACCAGAAAACACTGTTCCATTTTTGTTTCCGTTTCCGCATAAAAAATTTCATTTCCACTTCTGTATTGCAAATTTCCGTTTCCGTTTTCATATTTCCTCTTCGTTTCCATTTTTCGTCCGGAAAAACGGAAAGTTTTCACTCCATTTTCATCCCTACATATGACCTAGTACAAAATAGCACAACAATCGAGTCAATGTCAACTTCTCCAAACCTAGTACGGCATGAATTCAAAATAATTATGGAAGTCATATGCATGGTCCTCAATTCAAATCCTACAATGTACACTAAATTGAAACGTCGATATTAAGTATCATACTATCTACATTCAAATGTTATTTTTAGCCCCACCCCCCTCAGCACACACGCTACATACTTCCTGTATCGATCAATCTTCCTCTCCTGACCACCTTAGGAAGTTATCGGTTTCCGACACATGTTCATTCTTTCTCTCCATGTTTTGATCTCTAACTCTCTCAACTACACAACCCACTTTTTCCACTCTATTACCAAATGTATCTACCTCACACACCCGCCATTGCACTCCATGCCGAGCTCTCTCTCTCTCTCTCTCTCTCTCTCTCTCTCCCTCCCTCCCACTCTCTCTCTCTCTCTCACCCTCTCTCTCTAGATACATGCATTGCCTATGTAGACGCCCCCTCTCGTGCCCATGCACACACGTTGTCTATCTAGGTCACTCTCTCGAGACTGTCTCACTCTTTCTTCCGCACGGCGGGCCACACTCGCTCAATCTCGCTCTCTTTATCTAAGTCTTGATTAACCTCGCTTTCTTTCACACACAAATGATATATCTCCCTGTTTGGGCCTCGATCGACACACTCTATACTCTTCACACAGATTGTCTATCTAGGTCAGCCCATCCAAGGCGCTCCCACTCTTTCGACCTCATCGCGGGCCACACTCGCTCAATCTCTCTCTCTCCCTCCCTCTCTCTCTCCCCCCACTCTCTCTCTCTCGATCTCTTGATTGATCTCGCTCTTTCTCGAACACAAACGATATATCTCCATGTTTGATCCTAATTCGACATATTCATATTGTATACTCTCTAACACACATTGTCTATCTCAGTCACTCTCTCCAACCCGTCTCACTCTTTCGATTGCACGATGACCCACACTCTCTCAATCTCTCTGCCTTTATATATGTAATCGATTGACCTTGCTTCCTCCCACACACAAAATATCTACATGTATGTGACTGGATAATCTCTCAAGCTCTATCTTACATCCGTCACCCTTCCCAAAAGCTCAATCGGACAATATCTCTCGAGAGCATATATATCTTTTCAATGAATGTCGGGCCACACTCACTTTGTCTCTCTATCTATTTGTGTCTCGGTTGACCTCGCTTTCTTACGCCGTATCTTCCACACATTAAATCTACCTCTTCATCCCTCGCAAAGCCGGAGCTATTTACATTGCAAGGGGGAATCCAACCTTGGATTAATTTGTGAAGGCATTTATTTCGGTTGGTTTAGATTAT
This sequence comes from Triticum aestivum, assembly GCF_018294505.1. Classification (NCBI taxonomy): domain Eukaryota; kingdom Viridiplantae; phylum Streptophyta; class Magnoliopsida; order Poales; family Poaceae; genus Triticum; species Triticum aestivum. Next base: position 470,426,230 of record NC_057798.1, on the reverse strand, counting down.
ATTTTCGTAGCATTCATCCCACAACCACTCTAAACACCGTTGCAACCCCCGCACCTCCCCCAATTGATTTCCCTCTGCCTCGGTCATCACTCTCTCGCGCATCCTTTCTCACCTTCAACGTCGCAACATGGTATTTTTTGCAAAAAACTCTGTTGTTCTATTTACTTATTACAAATAAGCTACAAGACTACACACCAATAGTCCACCTGTAATGGAACAAATTTCGTCCCACAAATTAAAGTGCTACAAACTACACACCAAGGGGCCCACCTGTCATGGAACAAATTTGGACCCATATATAAATTAAAAATTAAAAAGGACAAGGATCGAATATGCGACCAGGGCCTTCAAGCCGCACATCAATAGGCAACATAGCACAACAATGTTTGTTGTACCCCCCCCCTTTGTTGATATAGTGTTGTTATATTACCACAGCCTATTTAATGGATAACATGTTTTAATATTATTTTTAGTACATTAGTGGGACCGGCTCATTAGCTCGTACTATTCGCCTTCACTTACTGGTGGGTTCCATGTCTGCTCTCTCTCTCTCTCTCTCTCTCTCTCTCTCTCGTCCCCATCTACGTTTAGACGCACAGGCAAACACGAAGAACTCGCGGGCGATGCTGCCGTTGACCATATCAGGACACGTTCACAAGTTACGGCACCAGTTTCACATACTAGTAGTACTAGTCAATGTGTACGTGCAATGCACGTTAATTTGGAAGTATATTAAGTGCATGTGGATATTAAGTAGGATATTATTTGCGTGTTATTATGTGACTAGCACTATTTTTGGCATGAAATTAACTGCACGCTAAACGTGTTGAGCGCTCGACATTGAAGCAGTCTAGGTCGTTGGATCGACATGATTTGATGGCTGAGATTAATTGGATCTCCCCCTTTGGTATAGATGCTATAGATATAGATTATACATGTAACAAGTTTAGGAACAAAATTGACCATGACGGACAAGTTATCTAGTACTGTATATTTATCTACTACTCCGTGATACTTAAATGCATTGATAAATAGATGTATCTCCTATGTGCTCAAACAAGGGGACTGTTCGCGCCCTACAAGTATTTGTAATTGACTTCCCTAAGAAAATATTTTGAATTGACGTGGTATTTAATATGAAAATCTTGTGATTAGAAGGAATACATGTGGCTTGATGAAGTTTCATATTTAACTTGATATGGCTCTAGCAAAACATTGAATCGATCAAACCATAGATTTCATTCATTCTGACTCTGACTTTATGTTCATACGATGATCGATCTAAAATAAATGGAAATGATAAACATTCGGATTTTAAGCATGGCAATACGAATGTTTTTAATGGCAAATTTAGATTACGCGGCGATGGGGGGGGCGTCTTGCGGTGGGAAGCGACTCCTCTGCCGTGCTCTGTGTGTCGTCGGGCCACTGACCATCGGCGACAGCGACGGCGGCGTCTTGCGCCATTGTTGGCGTACTCCTGGACATTGGCCCTAGCTTCAAGGAAGGCCAGAATGTTTTGGACTTCGGTCTCCAGGAGCGAGTCAACTGGCGGGAGGAGGCAATAGGCAATGGTGCAAGGAAGCGGTCGACGGCGGCCATCCATGCCGTTGATGGGGGCACTGGCACCCGCGTGGGGACAGACGCTGGCAATGGCGCAGCGGAGACATTTGTGTGCACGGGCGCGCGTGTCAGTGCACATGCATGCGCATGCGATGGCAGGTGCACGGGCACGTGAAAGTCGGCGGGGACCTCATAGAACCCCGTGGCATCAAGCTCGGTGACCATGTGAGGCTCCCAGCCCATCAATGCCACGGGGATGGGCGTTGCCGCAGTGAGGCCGACGGGAGCGGGAACATGCGCGGCGTCTTTGCGCAAGGCCAGTTCAAGCTCGTCCCAAAGCGCGGTGTCTTCCTCGGGAATCTGGAAGACTAAGGGCATACCATCGTGATGCGGCATGGCGTACGGTTAGGTCAGGCTGGTTGGAGGTAGATGACAGGAGAATCGAAGAGGAAGAGAGAAGATTGTAGTGATACCGGGTAGTGCAGGGTGATTTTAAACTGCGGCGCCGACGCCATTAAAAGTGGGGGCAATTGAGACGAATGTGGGCGGCGGAGCCTGGTCAAAAGGCTCGCCTCCCGGTGAGCTTGCGCAGCGACCTGCTCGCATGCCTCCCGGTCAGCCGGCGCAGTGGTCTGCTCGGATGCCTCTGGTCTACTCACATGCTTGTTCAGACGGCACCTGCCGATGAGAAGCGGGACTCGTGGCGGCACGTAAACGCCCATGGTTTGAATAGTGAAAGCGTCCGCCTTAACGTGACAGGTCTTTGTTCCAAAATACCTTGGCTCCTCATTTGTGCGAATTCTCATAAGCAGCTTGTCTCAAATTGAACAACAAAACACGACAGCATATTTGTGCCATATCACAAGACCATGCTCAATTTCATGAATTTCCGGTCACTTTTGGATTTTCTGAAATTTAAAATCCAGGATTCGAAACAATATCATAACCTGCATCGTGCAATAAATTTTCAAGCGATACATCTTTACAGTTGTAGATGTTAATGTTTCTTAAGAAGGATTTGGTCAAACATTTTGCTTAGTTAGACTTCAGACAAGTTATATGCAGAGTAAAAGGATAATCCCTCAGTACCATTGCATTGCCTGATATATTAACTCAAGTACTAGGCACGAACAAACAAGGCTCAATTATGTGCTCATCTTGGTGTAGTACTCCTATTAGTACTACTAGGCAATGTAGTTGACAGGTGACCTTGGGTACCGGCGACCGAGGGAATTGAACTGTGCTCGGCACGGTAGGTAACATTGTCTAGTTACTAAAGCATCCCTCCATTGTTCATCGGTAGTCATTATGGACCATGGACATGAGGGGAATTTCCTAGGGCTGGAATTCTGGCCGCCAGATATTTCGGTTCGAAACGCGGAGGCTCGACTGGTTGGGCTAATGTGCGTACCACGCGCCACCAGAGGACACGAGCCCGGGTAGCCTGGGTCTGGCTGGTACGCTATTGGGTGCTGCTCCTACCATTCGAGAAAACGAAAGGAATCTTTTAAATTGCCGAATGAATATATATGTATTACAATGCCCATATTTTCCTTGCAAATAGTAATCTCAATGTGGTAATTGATATATGACGATTTCTTGAATTAGAGTGAGTTTGTGATATAGTGATCTCAACATGGATTTCACATTTCATGGTATCCCTACTATGTTTTTCATTGCAAATTCAAATTTAAAATATGAAGGTATGGTGGTGAGAAAAACTTTGTATGTATCAAGCATATGACGACACACACACACACACGAATACAACAACAATCCTGTAAGTATAGTGCATCTATTTTTGCAAACCATGCATGTATGCCATGAATTCAAAAATACTCCCTCTATTCCTAAATATTTGTCTTTTAGAGATTTCAACAAGTGACTACATATGGAGCAAAAGGAGTGAATCAACACTCTAAAATATGTCTATATACATCTGTATGTGGCAGTCCATTCCAAATCTCTAAAAAGACTAATATTTAGGAATGAAGGGAGTAAAATGTAAGACATACATGGTCTTCAATTCAATATTTAAAATGATCAGGAAATTGAACCATGAATATTAAGTCTAGTACTACACATGCTAATGTTGTGTTTAGGCGGAGCTATGTAGATCGTCGGGGGTTAATCCCTCGACCTTGGATAAAATTGTGAAGCTCTATTTAGGATTGTTTAGATTATATTTTTCGAACATTATATTTGTCCCCACCCTCCTAAACACCGATCGGTTGTGCACCCCCTCCCCGGGAGAATATCATGTGACTCCACACCTTAGATGCTATATGCTGATAAGAGTTGCTTGGAGCTTGTAGATTTGAGATATAGCAGCTCACATGACATCTTAACATTTTTATAGGAAACCTTAATGAGTTTGAGAATTGCACACAATTTGTATAAAAACTTCTAAGATGCCCTTGGATCTCATATCCAACAACCTCGAAGCTCTTATCACCGTAGCATATAAGATGAAGGAGGACCTCAGATTCTCCTGTATGTAAGAATATCATGTGCTACCACACCTTAGATGCTTTGGTTATACAAGCTCTTCAAAGCCGTTGGATTTGTGATCCAACAAGTCCTTAGTGGCTCAAATGTTTTTTTGCAGAAAAGCCCCCAAATTGTTCGGCCACTTCTTACAAGCACAAAGACTACTCAGATGCCATTGGATCTCAGATCGAACGACCTCTAAGCTCTTATCACTGTAGCATCCAAGATTCGAGAACATCGGATGTTTTCTCGCATGGGAGAATATGAGGTGCTCCCGCACCACAGATTCTATGGTGATACGACTTTCTAGAGATCTAACAGCTCATAGTAGGAATTTTGAATATTTTTGCAGTATACGCCTGAGAGAGTTTGGGAACTGCACAGAAAGTACAAGTACTACGCATGCGACATCTGATCACAGATCATACGACCTAGATGCTTGTATCGCCGTAGTAGCTAATTAAGCTACGGGGAGCACCTAATGTGAGCAACTGGGAGCTGTTGGATCCAAGATGCAGTGGCACACACGAGTCTTGCATGTTTTATTTGCAAAAAAAAACTTGGAGAGTTTGGAAATTGCGCATAATTACAAAGACTACTCCCAAGCCATTGGATCTCAGTTCGAGCGACATAAAAACTCGTATCACCATAGCATCTAAGTTGTGGGGTGGATGTGATATTTTATGCCGCTGTCATTTTTGTTCCTAAACTTGCAAAATAAGTGTAACTCGTGTCATTTCTTGTTTAACCGTGCAAAGTTTTTGTGCAAAAAAAACCATCCTACACTGAAATATCGAAACAATACACGAGGGTCCCACTTGTCATTGATCAAATTTGGACCTAAACTAACAAATCTGAAAGACGATATTCAAACTGGCAACCTGGACTACAAAGCGTAAGGACAGCCTGAAACAACAATGGTTCTTGGCTTTGTCCCATAATAACTTGATTTTATACACTATTACGTTGAGTAGATTAGAGGGAGTGGCTCGTCAACATGTGCTTGACCGTTGACTCACGTACTGGTGGGTCCCATGTCTGCGAGCTCTCTCTCTCCCCTCCATCGTCTCCTTTAGACGCATGGGCGCACACGAAGAGCAGCGCGAGCTTGCCGTGGTGTTATTATAACTAAAATATATGCTTGGAAAAATAGAGGAATCGCCTAGTGTCGGTGTCAAAACCGGCGGATCTCGGGTAGGGGGTCCCGAACTGTGCGTCTAGGCGGATGGTAACAGGAAACAAGGGACACGATGTTTTACCCAGATTCGGGCCCTCTTGATGGAGGTAAAACCCTACGTCCTGCTTGATTAATATTGATGATGTGTGTTACAAGAGTGGATCTACCACGAGATCAAGGAGGCTAAACCCTAGAAGCTAGCCTATGGTATGATTGTTGTTCGTCCTATGGACTAAAGCCATCCGGTTTATATAGACACCAAAGAGGGCTAGGGTTACACAGAGTCGGTTACAATGGTAGGAGATCTATATATCCGTATCACCAAGCTTGCCTTCCACGCCAAGGAAAGTCCCATCCGGACACGGGACGAAGTCTTCAATCTTGTATCTTCATAGTCTTGGAGTCCGGCCGATGATGATAGTTCGGCTATCTGGACACCCCCTAGTCTGGAACTCCCTGACCTAGAATAAGAGATGTTGTGGCTGGTCGATATGGAGCTAACCACACCTATCCTCCATTCCATGTTAGCATGATGAAGCTGTGTGGCTAGTGGCATGTTTTCGACCGACTGTCAGGGTCCCGAGGTCGAACCACAGGTAGTACGTCTGGTATAGTATATTTTTACACACACATTTTTCCTCTGTGCCGAGACGTGGCATTCCCTACCGCGCGGTTTTGGGGTCCTCCCGGGTGGCGCACACATATTTTCTTCCTTGCCGAGACACCCTACCGCGCGTTTTTTGGGTCGTCCTCGGTCGTAGCGCTAAAGCAAGTAAATGAGTCATCAAATCACGAAAGACCACCTTTCCCGCTGAATACATCAGTGAAGCACGGTGGCCAGCTAGTTGGGCTAGTGCGACCAATTAGCTAGGCCACCGCCACATTTATTTTTTCACCCTTTTTTATCTCCTTGCCGGCATGTAAATTTAAATATCCACAGCGGTGTTGCTCTAGTCTTTGGGTGTGGCACGCGCGGCAGGATTTTTATTTTTTGATTGATGGGAGCAGGCATGGTAGCTATTATCACGATGAATCTGCCTGTAAAACCCACTGCTCCCTAATGTGAAAAGTAGTCGACTGGTGTTTTCCCATGGTGAAAACCAAAAGATTCACCCCGCTCCTCAGCTGGCTCCCACTACCTTCCCGTAGATTGCATTGCCTTTCAGCCGTTTCATCCCCTTTGCTTCCTCTCCCCATTGCTTCTACCTGGTTCCATGGAGGCACACCAGATCACAGAGTCTGAGGTGAGGTGCCTAACACAGGAAATCCAGGCCAAGGATGCGGAGCTCATGGCCAAGGACGTGGAGCTCCATGAGTTCAAGGAGTAGAGGAGTGGCATGCTCCTCCTTTATGTGCGGGAGTTCACTGAGCTTCAAAAGCGGCAGGAGTCCACCACAAAGATGCTCAAGGCGTCGGCGGCATTGCTGCAGAAAGCGGGAGATACAGTAGGCGGTCAGGCGAGCCGGCTGGAGTGCGGGCGGGCTGATCGTGACGAGTTCCAGGTTCGCCTCAACCACTTGGTAGACCATGTTGCCACACATGTGTTGGGGCTGCGTGATGCCTACCGTCGTGCCAGCGAGACCATGCCGGACATCAGGCTAAACCTGTTTAACCACACCGTCGACTTCAACAAGCTGTGGCTTCCTGACCTGGTCTCCTTCTTCACCTATATCTCTAAGGAGTTGAGCCGTCTCCATGCGATGGTGGGTGCAGAGCTAGACAAGGAGGGCTTGTGGGATGCCGTCGTCGTTGCCGGGCGAATCCTCTCAGGGCTCTGTCACCGGAATCTGTTCGTGCCATTGGATGCCGTCTTTGACGAGCTGGCTCCCGTCGACCGTGAGCGGCATCTGCGGGCGATGGCACCTTGCATCACCAATGTCGTGCGCCTCGAGAAGCAGAGGAACTTTGGTGGTGTTTAGGCGACCTCTGCATGGGCATGTCCATGTCTCGGCGCAACATGACCGTTGGATCAAACTCAGATGGTGCAGATCAGTCACTGTAGCATGAAGCATGTGGGTGTTTTTTGTTGCATTCTCATCTCAATATAGTTGTTCCCTCTTTGTGCATGCTCATCTCAGCACCCCTCTTCATGCATGCTCCTAGTGTATTTGTGTTAACCTACTAGTGTGGACTCATGCACCCTTGATGCACTCTGCCAAACACCCAAAAGTGGGCCGAGAAGGGAACTTTTGCTCCCATCCCATGCACCCTTAATACACCCTACCTAACACTAATTTGTGCTTCATATGGTTCATGTTCCATGGAGTACTATGGCACCGTACTCTCCATGCGCTATAGACCTAGTTCTGTTAACATTGATCTCACCATTCATTCTCGACCGAACAGTCAAAAAGGGGTACTATGTTGCATTACAGTTCATATAGTTGACATGCGCACAACATCATTTGTTGTCGTCATATTTTACTACACTAGCAAGAAGATTATGTAGTACTGGTGTATGAACCATTGCACATGCCTAGTAGTAGGAGCACTATGTAAGTTCAAGTGGCTGTCGTGCTTTGCACTCCTCTGTCATAAGAGTGGAAACGCTGGCTGTAATCATTTTTTTTCTTCAGAAATAGTGGACACACTCTACCATGCAGATCCTCCTCGACAGTCGTTGGGAACCTTGCTACTCAGTTTTGCCGACATGTGAGACAACCAGCATCGGGGTCCACTAGCCATGCACTAAACTACTCCGTACTAGAGTGCCCAATTGCACGGTAGACTACCCCGATCGAAGTGCCACAGCAATGCCCAATGAGCCGTCAAATCACAAAATCCCCACCTTTCCAACAGTATTTTAGACGGACGAAGCAACCATCATTTCACTCCTCTCCCTCAGATTCCTCTCTTGAAGAAAATACCTACTCGCTTCTCCCTCATCTTGTTCCTCATTTCTTCAAGAAAACCCCGACTTGCTTCTTCCATTGTTCTTATCTCCCAAAGAAGGAACGGTGAGCACATCAATGGTGTTGATTCTGGCCAAGGCCTGGTCTTGCAACCCCAAAGCTGATCCTATAACTCCCTCTCCATTCTTCTTCCGGGTTTGTGATTATGGTTTATTTTCTTTTATTTCTATTTGACAATTTCTTGATGGACCCTGGAGCACCGGCCGAAGTGATGTCTATGTCTCCGGCCAAAACCGTCGAGGCTTAGGGTACGAAGAAGCGCAAGCACCCTGTCGAGACTACCGCAGACAAGCTCAAAGCCATCGCCCTGTCCAAGGCTCCCTTGATCTCTCCGAGATCCCTCATTAAGCAAGTCCAGTTATATATTTTCTTGATGATATTTTTCTCGACCTTGATCATGTTTTTTCGTCTAACACATAGTACTATATACAACTTTCTGGGTGATCTTGCATGTGATTTTTGTGTGCCAAATGACGGTTCTAAATTCCTCTTTTGACCAAAACATGTGAGAGGTTGACACTGATTTCTTATAGATTACTTTCAACTACTTTATGAACATCAATGCTACCTTTGAAGAGAGTATATTAGCCTCAGTAACTTGTGTTATGGATATTGCAAGTAATCCCTCTGCTCTCATGCCTTTGAAGACATGTTCTAGTGTCTTTGTTCACTCATTTCTGTGCATATATGTAGTCTTATATGGAGTAAAATATCAAAAATCATCTCATATTTCTGAACAGAGGTAGTAATAAATTTGGTGTCTGTTTGAATTAGAACCAGGTCTGCGGTGGAGATGAAGTTCTCAAAGTCATGCCGTGTGAACTGGAAGACCTAAGGATGAGTTCTACTGCTAAACTATCCAGTTGTTGTGTCCTTGTCGCCACGTGTCCTGAACTAGTGTTTTCCAGTAGCATTGTTGTCAGGCGTTTTCTCGAGGGTGTACTTGACCACAACAATTTCCTGGCTGTGCCTTCAATTATGAAGGATGTGGTTCTTATAAACCTTCCCGACAAATCTGATGCAGACTATCTTCATCGTCATGTTTATAAGTGGAAAGACCACTCTGTTAGGTTCTCCAAGGTTGACGAGATGGTGATGGTGCTGGTAGGCATCGCTCACGAAGTCCATGGCCTAGTCAGTATGCGGGGCACATCCCGTAGGTCGATGGCAAGAAATAGTCTAAAGAGTTTAATTAGTGCAACTTTGCTTGTCAGTAGTAAGTACTATTGTTCAGTACTTGATTTGTGTGTGTGAACCCTGTATTGTTTAGTACTGCTGCTTTTGTTGTCTGGTGAGTCCTAAGAACAGTCTATGTCAATGTCTGCCAACTCAATTCAGTCTATATATTTTGAAGTATCCAAATCATCTTTTTTGTGAGGATGGTTTATCAATTATGGTTAAACTCCAACATCTTTTTTGCAGGGTTTATCACACCCACTAGGATTCCCATTCCCATGGATGTTCGGTCCATACGATTTGTCAGGACCTTTGGACTGTCCTGCTTGTGGGAGTAAGTGGGGGCCATGCATGCCACACGTAATTGGATGATTAATCTTCTCTTTACAACTTGAACATAGTGATTTCCTGGTAAGGATTCACTCATGCACATCAAGTAAATCAATCATGTTTTCTTACTTTTGCTGCAATTTTACGATGCAGGTTTTGCCATGTTACATTCGTCACAGAATAAACCGTTTGGTTTGCTCTATGATGGTTATTTTTACAGGTTTCAGTTCTTATGACGTGTCAGTAACAAAGGCACTGTCCATCACTTATATTACTGGAAACAATTGGATCAGTCTATTGTATCAATACAATCTGAATCCCTATGATGAACTGCAGTTTGGTTTAACAAACACAGTACAATTAGTCCTTCTCGCGTTTAAAGAAATGAAGAAAAATACTGGATCAAGGTCACAGAGCCTAGTCAAGTTAGAAAGCTGATCATAGCAGACCAGAGACGATCGCTGCTATCTCGCACATTGGTACCACCTTCAGCAACGGATCAAGCACCGACACCTTCTCCGATGGCACTTGGTCTAGCACTGACAGCGGCAATAGCTCAGTCTGATCCACCTGACGATTGGGCACCGACCACATCAGCGGATCAGGCTGATCTACCAGAGGATCGGGCATCGACACCGGCACGTGCTCCGACACAGGCACCAGCTCCACAAGGAGCACCACCTCCGGAAGTAGCAGCGACACTACCAGTCGCATCGGCACGGGCACTAGCAACGGCTCCGGCACATGCACCAACACTTGAAGTTGCACTTGCATCTACTCCGGCCCGTGCAGCGGCAACGGAACCAGTAGGTGCACCGGCAACAGACTGGGCTGCAGTTCACACAGTTTATACCAGAGTCTTTACAAAAACCGACATCTCCACCTTCTTGGTAAGCACTGGTCGCCCAAGTGCTTCATTCTTTTCTCTTTCCATGTTGTTTAACACGATTCACTATGTTGATCTAACTATTTGTGTATGTCTTCTTGTTTACAAACAGAGAATTCCTAGAGCAACGAGGGAGTCGCTCAACAATCCGGGCGACCATGGCCAAGTTTATCTTACCATGCGCAGCCTTGGTGTGAATGAACCTGCTTAATGTACCATAAGTACAAAGGATGGTCTCATGATGATTGATGCTAAAGGATCGTCAAGGTTCAAATCTAAATCAAATCTTGCGGTGGGGGATGATGTCGAAATCGAACTTTCTCGGCAAGGAGAGCTGGTCCAAATCAACTTTGAAATTCTTCAGTAGCAGCACGCAACTGCCGAACTGATCTATCCTACGAGAGATTTTGATGTAATAATATGACATTGTGAAACAAGTGTCTTGTGTGTATAAGTAGTACTACAGTATTATTTATCACATAGGATATCGTTGATAGAATTGCAACTCTGATTGCTAGTTAGGAACTATCGGTCGATTTCATTCTAACAGCTGCTGTGCTTTATTCAATTTTCTGTATTCGCCTTGCGACACCATCTAAAACCTGCGCCGAACCAATCGCTTGTAATATGAAATGCACTGAGGTAGAACACATGGTCCGCCAAACATGCACGCCCACCGGCCTGTGGCCCAAAGTCCAGAACCGTGAGCCTGTCTGAGTATTATATCTCAGCTGAACCCGCATATTATGTTATATATATTCCCCTTGATTTTTCTTATGTATAAAGTTGTGACATAAAAGATTTTTATATTTCTTTATAGAGCGAGTATCTCTCTGTCAAAAATATATTTATGTGTAACTAGTTACTCCTGCCTTTCTACTTCCTTTCGCTGATATGTGGGGCATCCGGCAACAGGGTCCATGTGCCATGCACCAAATTAGAGTGAACAACTGCACGGTAGACTCACCCGGTCGTAGCGCCGCAGTAATTCCCAATGAGCTGTCAAATCACAAAAAACCCCACCTTTCCAGCTTTAGCAGTAAGTTGGACGGATGAAGCAGCAATATTTTACTGGGCATGAATCCCCTTCTCCCTCGTCTTCTTGTTCAGAGAAAACCTCCTCTCTCACTGGGCCTGAATCCCCTTCTCCCTCGTTTTCTTGTTCAGAGAACCCCCCCCCCCCCGGCGATTGCATAAGCTTTTCTCATCGAGAACCAGGTACGAATTCTTCATCCATCCCCGATAAATCCAAGTCCCTTAGTCGCGGGTAATCCTAGGATGGCAGCCGCCATCGTTGATGCATTTTTCTTCCTACTGAATATAGTATGTTTCATTTGCAGTGCCCAAAGTGCGAGGAACCTACAGGTTTCTGCACCCTCGGCGAGACACCACACTTGTTCCTTCTCATCCTAACACAAGATTTTAAAACGCGCACAGTATGTTCCTAGAATCCTCTTTTCTATCCGGGAGGGTGGGGGTTTTGAACATGCTGTTGACTAATTTGGAAATTTGGATTCCTATATTTGGATAAAAGGTACTAGTACCATGGTCAACACTGACGTGAAGGAGGAAATTATTTCTAGATTTGGATAGTGAATACATTGTGTTCTCATATTATTTTTCCTGCAGTGCATTCCTTGCTTTGCCAGAACACATGTACTCAAGATGGTCGGCCTTGCCATAATTGAACACATGATGTCTACTATGCAACCTTCTCCTTGTAGATGTTGTTGGGCCTCCAAGTGCAGAGGTTTGTAGGACAGTAGCAAATTTCCCTCAAGTTGATGACCTAAGGTTTATCAATTCGCGGGAGGCGTAGGATGAAGATGATCTCTCTCAAGCAACCCTGCAACCAAATAATTAAGAGTCTCTTGTGTCCCCAACACACCCAATACAATGGTAAATTGTATAGGTGCACTAGTTCGGCGAAGAGATGGGGTTGCAAGTGCAATATGGATGGTAGATAAAGGTATTTGTGTCGGGGGTTGGGTACGACATATGCCAAAGGATGGCTTATCATGGTGGGAGCGAGTAGAATGTCGCCGGTGCCCGGAAGCGGGATGAGGTGAAGACATGCACACCGGCGGAACTTACCCAGCTTCAGGGCTCTCCGAGGAGATAACACCCCTACTGCTGCTCTGCGGGGTCTCCGCATGGTCACTACGGCAAAGTGGTTACAATGGTGCTCCTGGAGCTATTTCTGGAGGTAGGAGAGGGCAAGGCTAGTTCTCTCCTTCCTATGCTCTAAGGTCTATCTCTATCTGGGTCCGAACCCTTTGCATGGGTTTCCTAGGGGGTTTAGATAGGCCTACCCCCCAGGGGTATAATGGTAATATGATTGGGCGCGGGTCCCAGCCGTCTGTCTCTCAGGTCGTCGTCCTCTCTGCCGACTACTGGGGCCCGCTGACTGGCGGGTCCCACGGACAGGCCTGATACTGTAGCGGTGCTCCTGATGATGCTGGCTTGGTCATGTGGTCATGGCAATAGCGCCGCCGTCTGGCGTGCATTCACTGTCGCCATTCCCCATCTTGTCTGGTTAATGGCGTGCGGGGCCCGTGGGAGGGGTCGGCCGACTCCAGGGGGCCGACTCCCACGGGTCCGTCTTTGGGGCGCTCGTGCCGTCTTCTGTGTACCCACTGAAAGGCGGCCCCGCCGTCCTTGGGTCGTACAGGCAGGCGTCATGGGTGCGCCGCCCACTGTGGCAGAGGTCAGGGCAGGCATGGCAACAGTGCCGCGCCTCGCCGGAGATCTTCAGTGATATGGCTTACTGTAGCCATGCCGGCCCCTCGTAAGTAGGGGGGACGGCCACGCCGTGGCCGTACCTCGCCTCGTCCTTCGAGACGAGGGTGGAGTCACGGGCCGACTCTCCATAGCCGGCCTCTTTGGAAGTCGCCGGCCATGAGCTGACTTATCTTGGAGTCGCCGTCAGGGACTCGGCTTATCCTGGAGTCGCCGTCAGGGACTCGGCTTATCTTGGAGTCGCCGTCTGGGACTCGGCTTATCTTGGAGTCGCCGTCTGGGACTCGGCATAACTTGGAGTCGTCCCTGGGACTCGGCATAAGAGGCGCTACTTATCCCAATGTCTTGAAAGGTTCTGGGCCTCGGGTTTGCCTACCCGTGGCCCATTACTCCGACAGTAGTCCCCGAAGCTGGTGAGGCTCCGTGGATACTGCGTCGTGGGGCCTCAATAGTTTCATTCTTCTAGGACTTCGCTTGCCGTCTTCCTTCAGGCCGACTGTCCGAAAGTCGGATTCGCAGGGGGCCGTTTTGCTTTGTAGAGAGTTCGAAAGTCGTGGCGGGAGACCAGGCGGCGTGCCTGATACGCTTCCCCGCGGCCGCCCGCCACAGTCCTATCGTGTGGTGCCACGCGGCGAGGATAGTCTTCCTACCCACGCGCACGACAGGACCGGCCGTCAAGCGGGGCCGGCCACTACCGAGCCTCGGCACATGAACGGATCCGTTGTGGCCATGCGGACGGTTGGGTTTCCGACGTCGTTACTGCACGCAGTAACTTTGTGGGGTAAATCATGGGGGGCGTGGGGTTCTGCGCACAGTTAATCCCACACCCGCCCCATCGGCTTCTCAGCCCTTAAGGCTATAAGTAGGCGGCGGGGGGGAGCGGAGCGGCAAGCACGCGCGCCCATCTTTCCTGCTCCCCCGCCTCCTCTCGCCTCCTTTCCTTCCTCTTGCTGTCGTCGAGCAAAATCACACGGCACCAACAGCGATGAGCTCTTCCTCCGCGCCGCGGCTCCCGCCGTGCGCTCCGGCGTGTGGGACGGCTCGGAGGTGGATGATGACCACATCGAGTTCCTCCACAGGACATGCCGCCTCCCCAGCACAGACCTCGTGCGCGCGCGCCGCGCCGGCGGGAGAGATATTGCTGGCGCCGGAGGAGGGCGAGCGGGTCATCTTCCGCTTGCACCTCATGCGCGGCCTGGGGCTGCCGGCGAGCGGCTTCTTCCGCTCCTTCCTGGAGTTCCACGGGCTCCAGCCGCACCACCTCACCCCGAATACGGTGGTGCTGCTATCTGTCTTCGCCACCCTGTGCGAAGGCTTCCTCGGTGTCCTCCCCACTATCGAGCTGTGGGGAGAATTCTTCTCCTCCAAGCTCGGCACGCACGTCGCCGGTGTGCCGGCTCAATGCGGCGCCTTCATCGCGATGAGGCGGTCGACGGCCGACAATCCGTTTCCCGCCATTGCATTAATCAAATCGGTGAAGATGTGGCAACGGTCGTACTTCTATGTGAAGAGCGTTGCCCCTGACGGGGACTGGGTCAATCTACCGCCTTATGAAGCCGGCGCGCCGGCTGGGAGGCTCCCCAGCTGGTCTAATCGAGCCAAGACCCTGACTCCCGCCGGAGCCGCCGCCGTGGCGCGGCTCCGAGTTCTGACGCAGTCGGAGGGCCTCGTTGGGGCCGACTTGCTGGCCGCCTTTGTGGTGCACCGAGTCCTTCCTCTTCAAGGCAGGCCTCATCTGATATGTCAGATGAGCGACCACCGGGACCCGAGTCGGATGTGCACCAGGGAAATGCCCCGCGCAGAGGTGGCAAACATGGTGAACCACATCGCGAACTGCGAGCTCGGGGAGGACTGGCAATTCCACAAGGAGCCGTACTCGCGTGCCAACCCCCCTCCAGTGGTAAGTCGCATCTCTTTGTTGCTTTGTCTTCTTCATAGCCGACTCCGACTTCTGATTTTCGTTGGCTTCTCTGAATTAGAACCCCCTCATGCAGCCCGCAGCCGGCATCACGAGACCGCCCCGCGAGTTCGTCCCCGACCGAGCGGAGAGCGACGTTGACGACCCCGACTTGGGGGCGGCGGCGATGGAAGCCGATGCCGAAGGCGGGGGAGGAGGAGCGGGAGGCGGCCTCAGGCCCTCGGCCACCTTCGCCGACTGGCCTGATGACGATGCCGAAGGGGAAGTCGTCCCGCGCCACCAGCCAAGGGTCGGTCCATCGGGCGCGGGTTCCTCCGCCGGCCTGGCCGGCCAAGGCGGCTTGAAGAGGCGCCAGACTGGGACGAGTTTATTCGGCGGCTACCCGAAGAAGCTCAAGGGGGCGGCCGCCGCGACCAAACGGGAGGAGGCGGCCGCGAGGGCCAACCGCTTCTGCAAGGAAGTGAAGGGGCCGCCGCTAGTCTCTGCGTAAGTGTTTCCTCCTTCATCCTTATTTCCTCTCGGTGAATCTCGTCCCAGTTTCTCTTTTTCATTCCTTTTTTGCTTCAGGGCTCCCCTCACCCTTGAGAGGGTCGCCGTCCCCTCCGTCATGGGGTCAGCGGAGACGTCAGCCACCACTCGGCAGGTTGACCCTGCCGCCGACCTCCGGGAGGCGACGGAGCAAAACGCGCGGGAGAAGCACTACGAGGAGGAGGCCGCCCGCTTGGAGAAAGCGGAGGCCGAGAAGGCGGCGGCCTCCGCCCAGAGAAAAGCGGAAGAGGCCGAAGCCGCCGCCGCAGCAAGGTGGCAAGCCGAGGAAGCCGCTCACCGCCAATCGGCGTTGCTCATCATCCCGCTGTCCTTGGCGCCCCCCCCCCCCCGGAGTTTACGGGGCAGACTGGAGAAGCCGGCACCGAGAACCCCGTCGTGGAGAAGGAAAGCGGCAAGGCCTCCATGTCGGACACGCTCGTGCCGCCACCGCCGCCGTCTGGGAGAGCGCACGGCAAACAGCCGGTGGGCCCGCTGACTACGGATGAGTCCGAGGCGAGGCTGCTTCTCCAAGTCGCCTCGCCACTGCGCCACCGTCTTGAGAGGGCGACCTCGGCGCCGCGACCCCGGGAGACCGGCGCCGCTAGCTCGGCAATCCCAAACGCCGAGGCGACGAGCGCCGCGCCCGTTGGGTGGTTGCGCGGAGGCGGCACAGGGCCGCTGAACCAAGCGCTTCTGGACGTCCAGGCGAAGCTGCGAGCTGAAGGCGACGCCCTTCAAAACTGCACCAAGGCACATCTGGCAGCGCGAACGGTCGTTCGGGTATGTCTCTATCTTTTGATTCTTGTTTTTCTCTGTGGGGGCGCACCAGCGCACCCACTGGGTCTAGTCCCCGAGTTTCGGCCGGCTGCCTAGCAGGCGGTTCGGTACTCCTTCTGGCGAGTTCCAAATATTAACTTTGTCTGAAATGCTTTATTGCAGGAGTATCACAACCTCCACGCTACCGCCTTCAACCGCAATGTTGAGGAGCTAGGCAGGCGGACTGCCGACTTGTCGGAGAGCCGGGGTGAGTCCTTCTTCTTTTTCGCGGGGGCGTGCTGGCGCACCCGCGGGCTGTAGTCCCCGAGATTCGGGCCGACTGCTGAGCAGTCGGGCTGGATCTTCTCAGCGACTTTCTTTGTTGATGACTCATCGTCTTTCTTCTTTTTTCTTCTTCAGAGGCCAACACCACCCTTCAGCAGCAGCTGGGTGAGGCCAACACCGCCTTGCGCGCCAAGGAGGAGGAGTGCAGCAAACTCACCACAGAGCGCGACCTGCTGGTTGTGCAGCTGGCCGAGCAGAAGGAGCTGCACAAGAAGGCGCAGGACGAGGCCGAGAAGAAAGAGGCCGCTCTCCTGGCCGAGTTCGAGAGCGAGCGCTCCTCCTGGACTAACAGGGAGGCGATGCTAACCTCCGGCTTCCATGAGATCGAAGACATCGTCGACGGTGAGTTTCCTTCTTCCTTTCTTCTTCGAGCTTCCGACTATAGGTCGGGCCGATTTCTGGTTCTTTCGACTCACTTCTTTTTTGTCTTGGCAGACTTCTTCCCTGGCCACTCGCAAGCGGTCACTCAGGCCATCGAGGCTGACCGCGAGATGCAGAGGGCAAACGGCATGGAGATCGCCGCCAACGCCCCCCGAACCGTCGATTAGCAGCTTCTGAGAATTGAGGCCCGTCTTCGTCCTGCCCATCGGCTGATGCGCCGGCTTCAGCGTGCCGGCGCCCAGGCAGTTGCCGCTTTGTGGCCAGACATGCCGGCCTTGCGCACCGCAAGTCGGACCACCGACTGGCTGGAGGTCGCAACTGGCCGTCTTGAAGCTTGGAAGGGTTCCTCGGCCCGGGCCGGAGCGCGCCGGGCCTTGGAATTCGTCAAGGTGTGGTATCCAGGGCTGGACCTGGACCGGCTGGCCGCGTTCCGGTCAGAGGCCCAGGCAGAACTGGTGGCAGTGGAGGGCGCCCTTGTCGAGCGTGCGACAACGATTGCCGACTACACGGACACCAGTGTCTTCGTCCCCGAGCGGGCTGCAGGCGGCGAGGAGGTGCCGCCAGAGTGGTTCGGGATGAACCCGGACTTCGTTGAGGACTCGGCGGAGGTGATTGACTCCAGCACAGAGGAGGAAGGCGAGGCGGAGGACGAAGGCGAGACGGAGATGCGAGAAGTCGGAGCGGGCGACCAGCCTCAGCTCGATCGTGCTTCCAGCAACGAGCCGCGTCCGACCGGGCCGACTGCCGCCTGTGGCGATCAAGACGAGACTGCCCAGCCGGCCGCCCCAGCGCCTGACACCGCCGTCTCCTCCGACCCTCCGAACCCGTCTGCTGCTCCCTAGGCTGCCTTCTGGCTTTATTTTGTCTGCTCTAGGAAGTCTTTAAAGAACTTGTTAATTTGCACAATTCCACCCGCTGGGTGTAATTTTAACTCCTGTTTGAA
Organism: Triticum aestivum; assembly: GCF_018294505.1. NCBI lineage: Eukaryota > Viridiplantae > Streptophyta > Magnoliopsida > Poales > Poaceae > Triticum > Triticum aestivum. Next base: position 470,408,086 of record NC_057798.1, on the reverse strand, counting down.
GATTCGGCCAAGGGCCTATGCTATGTAAATATTAATCCGCGTTCTATCTTTCCTTGCTTATTGCTCTTTAGGCTTTTTCCCTTTGCCGCCTTCCTTTAGTCGCTACCTTGCCAATTGGACAACCGCTCTGCAGACTGTCGCTGGATCAAATGCTTGGCTACTTTGGGAAGGCAAGTACTCAGCCATTTTAGAGTCTCTTTAACAAGTTGGATAGAAGGCGGCAAGCCAACTACCAAAGAGTCGGCTGTCCTTAATAGATGCTAGTAGAAATCGGCAAGCCGACTACTCATGAGTCGGCTTTTGCTTCAGAGAAGCTGGAGGCCGTCTTACGCTATGTTCGTGCCTTGGGTCCTTAGCCATTTTTCGTGTGGGCGCCTGTTCTTCCTCACTCCTACCCACCAAACAGTCGCTCTGCGAGCTGCGGCTTTGTCAGGAGACGGATTGGGCACCACACACTACTTGTCTGACTGCGGGAAGCTCCTCATAGCGCGAGGCGGCGAGTCCCCGGGCCGACTAGTCGGACCCGGTGCCAAGGGGCATTATCAAAGAGTAATATACTCGAAGGCATAATTCTTATCATACAGATAACAAAAGAAGGCAGTCCCCGAGCTCGTCTCGGGGGGGCCAAAGTCTTGGTACTTTAATACAAAAGGGGAGCGTGATACATACTGCATCAACTGTAAAATCTTCGGAGAAGATTTGCATTCCACGGGCGTTCTGTCTCTTTGCCGGAGTCGTCCCACTTGCGCGCTCGGGGCTTCTGGGCGTCGATCAGGTAGTAGGAGTCGTTTCCCAGCACCTTGCTGATGATGAAGGGGCCTTCCCAAGGCGCCGACAGCTTGTGCTGGCCGGCTGTTCGCTGGATCAGTCAGAGCACAAGGTCGCCCTCTTCGAAAGATCTTGGCCTGACCTTCCTGTTGTAGTATCGACGCAGACTCTGCTGGTAGATGCTGGACCGGCTGAGTGCCAACAGCCGACCCTCTTCCAGCAGATCGACACCGTCTTGACGTGCTTCTTCTGCTTCTTCCTTGGTGTACATAGTGACTCGCGGGGAGTCGAACTCTATGTCCGTCGGGATGACGGCTTCGGCACCGTAGATGACGAAGAAGGGTGTGAAGCCGGTTGACTTGTTTGGAGTCATGCGCAGACTCCAGAGGACGGCCGGCAGCTCCTCAAGCCAGCAGCCGGCCGATCGCTCCAGCGGCACGACTAGTCGAGGCTTGATGCCGGATAAGATGAGGCCGTTTGCTCGCTCCACCTGGCCGTTTGATTGCGGATGGGCAACGGATGCTAAGTCCAGTCGGATGCCCTACGTCGCGCAAAAACGAGCCAAGGCGCCTTTGGCAAAATTTGTGCCATTGTCGGTGATGATGCTGTGCGGGATGCCGTACCGAGTCGTGATGTCGGTGATGAAAGTCACTGCAGTCGGACCATTCAACTTCTTGATGGGTTTCACTTCTATCCACTTGGTGAACTTGTCCACTGCAACAAGGAGATGGGTCAAGCCACCTCGTGCCGTCTTGAATGGTCCCACCATGTCCAGGCCCCAAACTACAAAGAGCAAGGCGATGGGGATGGTCTTGAGTGCGGAAGCTGGCTGAAGCGGCTTGGAATGGAACATCTGGCACCCCTTGCATTTTTGGACTAATTCCTTGGCCTCTTTTAGGGCAGTCGGCCAGAAAAAACCATGCCGGAAGGCTTTGGCGACGAGTGCTCTTGATGCCGCATGGTGACCGCACTCACCTTCATGGATGTCTCTGAGAATTGCTTGGCCTTGTTCTGCCTCGACGCAGTGTTGGTAGATGCCAGTGATGCTGCGCCTGACCAGCTCTCTATTGACTATGGTATAAGCTGCTGCTCGGTGTTGCACTTGCCGAGCCAAGATTTCATCAGTTGGCAGTTCTTTGTTTACTAGGAACTTGAGGATGGGCTGGGCCCATGAGGGTACTTCTATTTCTTCAACTGCCACTGGTGCGACTTGGACAAGGGCGGGTGGGCTGGGAGGCGGCAGGTTGGAGTCCGCAGCCGCTTGCTGACTTGACGAAGTCCCCGGGCCAGCTGGAGCAGTCCCCGGGCCGAGTTCTGGAGTCTTTGTTCTTGCCACCGCAGTCCCCGGGCCGGGTTCTGAAGTCCCCGGGATGGCTTCGACTGTGGCTTTCTTGGAGTCGGATCCGACTTCTTCAGGTGGAGCCGGCACAAAGATTGAATCTGATTCTGGTGACGGCTTGATAGACGGCTTGAGGAGGTGCCGAAGGGCGACGCTAGATGGTATTGCTTGGCGGGTGGTGCCGATTCGTGCCAAGGCGTCTGCTTGGTCGTTGTCGTTCCTTGGCACGTGGAGGAACTCGCACCCCTCGAAGTATCCGCTGAGTTGCTGCAAAAGGAAGCGGTAGCTCGCCATGTTTGCGTCCTTGGCGTCCCAATCGCCAGATGATTGCTGGACCACCAAGTCAGAGTCGCCATAACACAGGATCCGACGAATGCCGAGTTCTTTGGCAAGCCGGAGCCCGTGGATGAGCGCCTCGTACTTGGGCACGTTGTTGGAGGCGGCGAAATGGATCTGCAGCGCATATCTAAGCTTGTCACCCTTGGGGCAGGTGAGGACGACACCGGCTCCCAGGCCGGCGCGCATCTTGGAGCCATCGAAGTGCATCCGCCAATGGGTGGAGTCGGGCGCTGGTGGCAGATACTGGGTCTCGGCCCAATCGACGAGGAAGTCGGCTAGCGCTTGTGACTTGATGGCGGTGCGGGGCTCGTAGTAGATGGTGTAGGGAGCCAAGTCGATGGCCCATTTGGCCACTCGGCCAGAAGCATCTCGGCTTCCGATGATCTCGGCTAGTGGGGTTGTGCAGACCATAGTGATTGGATGCTCTTGGAAATAAGGCTTCAATTTCTTGGCGGCAAAATGCACGCCGTAGCACATCTTCTGGTAGTGGGGGTAGTTCTGCTTGGAGGCCGACAGTACCTCGCTCAGGTAATATACCGGTCTCTGGACAGGTAGCGCCTTGCCTTCCTCCTTGCGTTCGACTACAATGACTGTGCTGACTACCCGGCTGGTGGCGGCAATGTACAGGAGCATGGGCTCTTTGGGAGTCGGAGCCGCCAGCACAGGGGGAGTAGTCAACATTTTCTTCAGTTGGAGAAAGGCCTCGTCCGCCTTGGGAGTCCATTCAAAAAAGGTTGTCTTCTTCATGAGCTGATACAAGGGGAGAGCATTCTCGCCCAGTCGACTGATGAATCGGCTGATGGACGCCAAACAGCCAGTGAACTTCTGCACATCTAACAGTCGTTTGGGTGCTTCCATCCTCTCGATGGCCTTGATCTTTACAGGGTTGCACTCTATGCCGCGTTCGGAGACCAAAAAACCAAGGAGCTGGCAGGATGGTACTCCAAAGACGCACTTCTCGGGGTTGAGCTTGATCTGAAATCGGCGCAGGCTCTCGAAGGTCTCCTTGAGGTCTTCCAACAGAGTCCCAGGTTTTTCCGTCTTCACCACTACATCATCCACGTAGACGTGGGCATTTCTACTGAGTTGCTTGAGGAGGCACTTCTGCATGCAACGCTGAAAGGTGGCGCCAACATTCCTCAGGCCGAACGTCATGGTCAGGTAGCAGAAGGCACCAAACGGCGTGATGAAGGCGGTCTTCAGTCGATCAGCCGGGTTCAGCTTGATCTGGTGATATCCAGAGTATGCATCCAAAAAACTCAATAGCTCGCATCCGGCTGTGGAGTCTATCACCTGATCAATTCTTGGCAGAGCAAATGGGTCCTTGGGACAGGCTTTATTGAGGCTTGTGTAGTCGATACACATCCGCCGCTACTTGTTCTTCTTCAGCACCAGTACTGGGTTTGCTAGCCACTCTAGAAAAAACACTTCCATAATGAAGCCGGCTGCCAGGAGCCGGTCTATCTCTTCTCCAACAACTCTTCTCTTCTCTTTTGACAGGCGGCACAAGGGCTGCCTGACGGGCTTCACATCAGATCGGACATGTAATTTGTGCTCGGCAAATTCTGTCGGTACACCAGGCATGTCTTTAGGGGACCATGCGAAGATGTCTCGATTCTCACGGAGGAAATCGACGAGCTCGCCTTCCTATTTGCTGTCAAGGTTTGTGCCCATGACAGCATACCTCTCTGGGTGCTCCGGGTCCAAAGGTATCTTCTTTGTTTCTCTGGCCGGCTTGAATGATCCTTCTGCTTCCGACTCCTTGGGGTCGGGCGACATCTCGGGCTGCTTGCCGGCCATCGCCACAACCCGATCGAGAAGCCGCTTCTCAGCCGCGATCACCAAGGACTCGGCCAGCTGACTGCTTTCGGCCGCGCAAGCGGACGACTTTCTGTAGTCGCCAGCCACGGTCAGAATTCCCTTGGAACTCAGCATCTTCATCTTGAGGTAGGCGTAGTGGGGGACTGCCATGAACTTGGCCAAAGATGGTCGGCCAAGCAACGCATGGTACGGGCTTTCAAGGTCCACCACCTCAAACCAAATAGGCTCTCGGCGAAAATGATCTTTGTCCCCAAAGAGGACGTCTATCAGAATCTTGCCGATTGTTGATCAGGAAAGGCCAGGTACGATGCCGTGGAACACAGTCCGGCTGCTCTGAAGCTATCTTCGCTTGATTCCTAATTTCTCCATCGTATCCTTGTACAGGATGTTCATACTGCTGCCTCCGTCTATCAGTACTCGCGAGAAGCGAGCGGCCCGCCGGTCTGTGGCGAGCATGGCGCCTAAGACCAAGGCGTAGGAGCCTGGACTCGGCATCACCTCTGGGTGATTGGCTCTGCTCCAACTGATAGGCCTTTCAGACCAATGCATGAACTCTGGAGTGCTTGATGCGACTTCATTTACTTCTTGCTGCTGTTGGCGCCTGCTGCACCGATCGTCTGCCACACTGGTGAACACCACATAGGCTCCGTGCTCATCGGGAAACTCATCTTGTATCGCGCCGACTGGCCTGACAGCCGGCTGCTGGGGCGGCTGTGGTGGAGGCGGCCCAGCAGGCGGGGGAGGGAGTAGACCGTCTCCCTTGGCGATTCTGGTCAGCAAGTGGCATTTCCGGGTGGTGTGGTTTGACGGCTTTGCACCGCTGTGGAACTTGCAGGGGCCATCCAGGGTCTGCTCGTAGGAGAAGGCCGGCAACCAGTTGGACTTGCCTCCTTTCTGCCGCTTTGCCGGAGGCGGCCCTTCCGGCCGTTGGTCTTCGACTGTCGCCACCTGTCGGCTGTTGGAAGCCGGCTGTGGGGCCTTGCGCTTGTGGTCGTTCTGCTGTTGCGGCCGACTGGTGTCCCCAGCCGGAGTTCTTGGAGCCTGATGGGCGACTTTGCCAGTCATGCTGACTTGAATCTCTGCCTTCATGGAGGAGTCGGTCGTGGCGTACTTGTCTGCTGTGATCAACAGTTCATCGAGGGTCTTCGGCTCGTCGCAGAGAAGCTTGTGCTTGAGGAGGGTGCCTTCTCTGCACTCGGAAAGTACTCGATAGCCTGCACCTCGTGCACACCCTCGCAGGAGTTCCGGAGCTCGCCCCAGCGCGTGAGGTAGTCGCGAGTGGATTCGTTGGGGCCTTGCACACACAAGGAGAGTTGGTGAGGCTTGGGAGGTTGCTTGTACGTGCTTGTGAAGTTGGGGACGAAGGCCTCGGTGAAGTCGACCCAGCTATTGATGCTGCGAGGCTTCAGACTGTTCAACCATGTCCGAGCCGAGCCTTGGAGCATGAGCGGGACATATCTTACGGTAGCACGCTTGTTGCCGTTCGCTATATTGACGGCTGTGGAGTAGTCGATCAGCCAGTCCTCCAGCTTCACGATGCCGGTATATTTGGGCGTGTCTCGGGGGAGCGTGAACCCTTTCGGGAAGGGCTCATCTCGGATGCGAGGTCCAAAATAGGGAGGACCCAACTCGTCTTCTTCTTCCACCGCCAGGGATCGGTGGAGTCGGTCGATCCGGTGGCGGGCATCATTCTCTCCGACTCCCTCTCAGCGGCCAAGACGGTCGGCGAGAGTGGGATGTTCCATGGGCGGCGGGGAGACTCGCCTTTCTCTGCGAGGAGGGGGAGGCAGATAGTCGTCCCGCCGTTCCACCGCCTTGGGGCGGCCGTCTTGGTCGCGCTCGATGGTGATGCGAGTCCGACTGTGGCTGACAACCGGCTCCTTGTCCTTCTTTCCGCGGGCCCCGCCAGTCGGCGTCCGAGACGTCGCGCCTTGGTCTCGGCGAGGTGGCGGGTCATCGTTCTGTCGTTGCGGTGCCTCTGCGCGGCAGCCGGCTTCGTTCTGCGCGGCAGCCGCGTCGAGGAGCTGCTGAACTCGCTCCATCATCATGCGGCGCTCATCGCCCTCGAAGTTGTCGAGCTCGTCCGCTGCCGCCTGGGCGGCGCGGATGTTCTCCGCGGGCATGGCATACATAGGGCGATCAGCCCCGAACAGATTGGCGATTGCCACGCCGTGTTGTCGGACCGCGCCTAGGCGGCTAGGCCAAGTCGGAGCCGACGAGCCTCCCATGGCGCGATCCATCTCGTGCTGGTAGGCTTCTGACAAGCGCCTCATGCTTGCCAGCTTCTTTGCGCCCTTGATAAGCTGAAGGCGGCGTGCCTCCAGCGTCTCGGTGTCGGCGTCTCCTGGAATCGGCGCGGCGAGGTCTTGTAGAGCCACGTCGAGCGGGTCATGAGCTCGCTCACCGGAACGCTCACCGTGATCGAGGACGAGAACTTCCGTGAAGGTGCTCCCGCCGCTCCCCGCGCAAGGGAGCGGCTCGTCGTAGACCACCACGTTGGTGGGAAATGCGTCGAGCGACGCCGTGTCGGAGTCGACCAACATCGGGTCGGTGGATCCTATGGACTCTAGGTCCATGGCAGGCTCACCGGCGACGTGGAGTTGGTCGAGGAGACCCGCGAGGAGGCTCTCGGGGCCACTCGTGCCTGCGTCATACGCAGGCTCGTCAGAGAGGCGAACCTCACCGATAAGCTCGGCGAGGCAGCTGGCCGCGCAGGCGATCTCAGCGCCATGCAGCACGTCGGCGCAAGCTCCATCAGGCGTGCCGGGCTGGCTGCGCTCACCAGGGAGGAAAAGGGTTCCCGTCCAGAGCAGGTCTCCGGACGATGGTGCACCTCGCCCCATGGTGGGCGCCAAATATTAGGGGTTGGGTACGACATATGCCAAAGGATGGCTTATCATGGTGGGAGCGAGTAGAACGTCGCCGGTGCCCGGAAGCGGGATGAGGCGAAGACATGCACGCCGGCGGAACTTACCCAGCTTCAGGGCTCTCCGAGGAGATAACACCCCTACTGCTGCTCTGCGGGGTCTCCGCATGGTCACTATGGCAAAGTGGTTACAATGGTGCTCCTGGAGCTGTTTCTGGAGGTAGGAGAGGGCAAGGCTAGTTCTCTCCTTCCTATGCTCTAAGGTCTATCTCTATCTGGGTCCGATCCCTTTGCATGGGTTTCTTGGGGGGTTTATATAGGCCTACCCCCCAGGGGTACAATGGTAATCTGACTGGGCGCGGGTCCCAGCCGTCTATCTCTCAAGTCGTCGTCCTCTCTGCCGACTACTGGGGCCCGCCGACTAGCGGGTCCCACGAACTTGCCTGATACTGTAGCGGTGCTCCTGATGACGCTGGCTTGGTCATGTGGTCATGGCACCAGCGCCGCCGTCTGGCGTGCGTTCACTCTCGCCATTCCCCATCTTGTCTGCTTAATGGCGTGCGGGGCCCGTGGGAGGGGTCGGCCGACTCCAGGGGGGCGACTCCCACGGGTCCGTCTTCGGGGCGCTCGTGCCGTCTTCTGTCTACCCACTGACAGGCAGCCCCACCGTCCTTGGATCGTACAGGCAGGCGTCGTGGGCAAAGTGCGCCGCCCACTGTGGCTGAGGTCAGGGCAGGCATGGCAACAGTGCCGCACCTCGCCGGAGATCTTCAATGATACGGCTTACTATAGCCATGCCGGCCCCTCGTAAGCAGGGGGGACGGCCACGCCGTGGCCATACCCCGCCTCGTCCTTCGAGACGAGGGTGGAGTCGTGGGCCGACTCTCCATAGCTGGCCTCTCTGGAAGTCGCCGGCCATGAGCTGACTTATCTTGGAGTCGCCGTCAGGGACTCGGCTTATCTTGGAGTCTCCGTCTGGGACTCGGCTTATCTTGGAGTCGTCGTCTGGGACTCGGCAGAACTTGGAGTCGTCCCTGGGACTCGGCATAAGCGCCGCTACTTATCCCAATGTCTTGAAAGGTTCTGGGCCTCGGGTTTGCCTACCCGTGGCCCATTACTCTGACAATTTGTAATCTGAAATTATAAAAAAAGCAAGGTAACTAATGATAAATGTGAGTGTAAATGGTATTGCAATGGTAGGAAACAAGGCCTAAGGTTCATACTTTCACTAGTGCAAGTTCTCTCAACAATAATAACATAATTGGATCACATAACTATCCCTCAACATGCAACAAAGAGTCACTCCAAAGTCACTAATAGCAGAGAACAAACGAAGAGATTATGGTAGGGTACGAAACCACCTCAAAGTTATTCTTTCGGATCGATCTATTCAAGAGTTCGTACTAGAATAACACCTTAAGACACAAATCAACCAAAACCCTAATGTCACCTAGATACTCCATTGTCACCTCAAGTATCCATGGGCATGATTATACGATATGCATCACACAATCTCAGATTCATCTATTCAACCAACACAAAGTACTTCAAAGAGTGCCCCAAAGTTTCTACCGGAGAGTCAAGATGAAAACGTGTGCCAACCCTTATGCATAGGTTCATGGTTGGAACCCGCAAGTTGATCACCAAAACATACATCAAGTGGATCACGTGATATCCCATTGTCACCACAGATAAACATAGCAAGACATACATCAAGTGTTCTCAAATCCTTAAAGACTCAATCCGATAAGATAACTTCAAGAGGAAAACTCAATTCATCACAAGAGAGTAGAGGGGGAGAAACATCATAAGATCCAACTATAATAGCAAAGCTTGCGATACATCAAGATTGTGCCATAGAGAGAACACGAGAGAGATAGAGAGAGAGAGAGAGATCAAACACATAGCTACTGGTACATACCCTCAGCCCCGAGGGTGAACTACTCCCTCCTCGTCATGGAGAGCACTGGGATGATGAAGATGGCCACCGTTGATGGGATCCCCCCTCCGGCAGGGTGCCGGAACAAGGTCCCGATTGGCTTTTGGTGGCTACAGAGGCTTGCAGAGGCGGAACTCCTGATCGATCTTCTTCTACGATGTTTTTAGGGTATATGGGAATATATAGGTGAAATATGTCGGTCGGGGGACGCTCGAGGGGCTCACGAGATAGGGGGCACGCCCATTAGGGGGGGGCCCCACCCTCGTGGCTTCCTTGAAGCTTCTCTGACGGGAACTCCAAGTCTCCTGGATCATGTTCGTTCCAAAAATCACGCTCCCGAAGGTTTCATTCCGTTTGGACTCCATTTGATATTCCTTTTCTTCGAAACACTGAAATAGGCAAGAAAACAGCAATATGCGCTGGGCCTCTGGTTAATAGGTTAGTCCCAAAAATGATATAAAAGTGTAAAGTAAAGCCCATAAACATCCAAAGCAGGTAATATAATAGCATGGAACAATCAAAAATTATAGATACGTTGGAGACATATCAAGCATCCCCAAGCTTAATTCCTGCTCGTCCTCGAGTAGGTAAATGATAAAAACAGATTTTTTTTGATGTGGAATGCTACCTAGCATAATTCCCAATGTATTTCTCTTTATTGTGGCATGAATGTTCAGATCCAAATGATTCAAAATAAAAGTTCATATTGACATAAGAAATAGTAATACTTCAAGCATACTAATAAAGCAATCATGTCTTCTCAAAATAACATGGCTAAAGAAAGTTATCCCTACAAAATCATATAGTCTGGTTGTTGCTCTACCTTCGTTACACAAAGTATTTAACCATGCACAACCTCGATGACAAGCCAAGCAATTGTTTCATACTTTAGGAATCTCAATCTTTTTCAATTTTCACACAATACATGAGCGTGAGCCATGGACATAGCACTATATGCAGAACAGAAGGGTGGTTGTGGAGAAGACAAAAAGGAGAAGATAGTCTCACATCAACTAGGCATATCAATGGGCTATAGAGATGCCCATTAATAGATATCAATGTGAGCGAGTAGGGATTGCCATGCAACAGATGCACTAGTGTCACGACCGGGTTTTCAATAAAATACTTATTGAGAAATCGATCTCTTGAGTCCAGTATAGGAGGAGTTATCCTTACTGGTAGACAAATACTTGAATACAGAAGACCAGTAGCATCAAATATATTACAGGGTTGAGCTGAGGCTGCTCAAGAATTTATTACAAACACGCCAATATTGTACATAAGGGAGGTTATGACAGATGGGTGTGGTGACATGCTACTAACTCGAGATAAAAGTGGTGGTGGATAACTTGACTCCTAAACTGGCAGCTCATCGAGCGTCGAGGTGAGGCTCGATGAATTTATTTCTGGGGTAGCGGAAGCAGAAATAATACAATGACCAAATCCAGGGTCGCACGAGACTGACTGGGACTCCTCTAGGCGTCGGACTCGCTATCGAATTCTTCATCCATGAGATCGCCTTCATCAACATCTGGCCAAATCAACAAGCCAGGTGAGTACTTTGAAAGTACTCGCAAGACAGTTCGGACAAAAGATATAACAAATGCATGCATGAATGCGTCATGAGCAAAAATAATGATGCTCATTCAAATAATAAAATCTGCACGACATGGTAAGTAAAACAAACAACTGAAAACCGGTCGGGTGTCTGGAGCAACGCCTCGAAGGGTAAATACAAAAATAATCATGCCGCAGTCGGGCGTCTAAGCGACACCACATAAAGGGCTTATATCAAAAGTAAATAACAAGTGTGCCACAGTCGGACGTCTGAGCGACATCGCAGAAAGGGCTTATATCAAAATAAATGACGAGAGAGCCACAGTCGGACGTCTGAGCGACATCGCAGAAAGGGCTTTTATCAAAAGTAAATAACAAGTGTGCCACAGTCGGATGTCTGAGCGACATCACAGAAAGGGCTTATATCAAAAATATATAACAAGTGTGCCACAGTCGGACGTCTGAGCGACATCACAGAAAGGGCTTTTATCAAAAGTAAATAACAAGTGTGCCACAGTCGGACGTCTGAGCGACATCATAGAAAGGGCTTATATCAAAAATAAATAACAAGTGTGCCACAATCGGACGTCTGAGCGATATCACAGAAAGGGCTTATATCAAAAATAAATAACAGTTTAGTCCATCCACAAGAATAAACTGTTAACCAGACTTAACACTCATGTGGTTCACCGGAGTTTGTCACTGAGACTGACATTTGACAAGATAAGATGATCACAGTACTTGGACATGTACACGATGATTCAAAGGATTTTTGACTCTGCAGAGTCTGTACTAATGTGCCCACAGCCAATGGATTTCCGTAGTCACAAAGGACTAGTTCCATTTACGGTATTTCGGTAGAAACACATCTAACAAGTACACACCCATTCCACCTCACGATGCCAGGGATCACCCTTGACAACGTCCAAGAAAAACTTTGAGACGGGGAGGTCACAACCTCGAATAGCATGGGATCAAATTTCTATACGCGCGCTCTAAGGGGTGCCCCCCTCTCGGTCCCAACCGGAAACACCCATGCCCCCTGACCGGATGACGGGCTTTAATCCAGGGCCATGGAACCCTCATCCCGGCCTCTCTATTTGGTGTGTACCAGGAAAAATGGTTTGCAACTTACTAAGCCATATTCCTTGCGGAAAACATGTGGTAGTACAGGAAAGGAAATGAATGGGAATGTGACTTGATTCACGTTGACACTGAAGTCAAATAGACTGGCATAAGACTGGCATGCCACAACACTGCCATCTTACCCATTCTCATGCCATCACATGGCCATGTAAACTTATATCCAACAACGTATGGATTTCCGAAACTCACTTGCCTCATCTTTGCATGAAATATGACATTTAACGAAATGCTCATAAACATGCCATGAAACTACTAAATGCAAACATGCAACAACCACTCATCATATCAAAAGTTCAAAGATGCTTGCCTGGTTCGGAGTAGTCGGAGTCTAACTTGGCGAAGTTCGTGGCTCCGTCACCTCCTCCGGTATCTACGGTATAAGAAAAATACGTACTTATCGTAAATACCGCGCGTGCACAGAAAATTGTTCCAAATATTTTTCAAATAAATATGACAAAAAACTAGACAGAAAAATAAAGATGACAGAAAAGAATCAATTAAAAATCTTTTTCTGTTTAAAAGTTATAAAGGTTTTAAAACCAGGGACCCATCTGTAATAAAACAGAGAGTTTCCAGGGGGTCAACTGATAAAAACAGAAAACGATTCGGAAAAAGAGAAAACACTGACGAGGGGGTCCCACCCGTCAGGTTTAAATTTTCAAAGGGGGAAAACAGGGCTCGACGGTGCCCGAGAGCTGCGGTGGTCGCCGGCGGCGATCCACAGCTCTTGGAAGCTTTTCTCACAGGTTTCCGTCCATTCAAACTTCTTGTCTTTCTTGAGTAACTGCGTCATTGGCTTTGCTATGGTGGAGAATCCTTTAATAAATCTTCGGTAGTACCCTGCCATTCCCAAGAAACTTCGTACGCCCGTTACGCTGGCTGGTGGTTTCCAGCCAAGTACGGCCTTGACCTTTTCTGGGTCTACTGCAATACCTTCTTGGGTCAGTACGTGGCCCAGAAAACCCACCTGTCTTAGCCAAAATTCACATTTGCTGAACTTGGCGTACAGTTGATGTTTCCTGAGTTCTCCTAGTACAATTCTGAGATGTTCAGCGTGCTCTTCTGGCGTCTTGGAGAATATCAGAATGTCATCGATGAATACTACAACAAACTTGTCCATAAACTTCATAAATACTTTGTTCATGAGGTGAACAAAATATGCGGGGCCGTTTGTTAGTCCAAACGGCATTACTGTGAACTCATATAGTCCATATCTGGAGGTGAAGGCTGTCTTGGGGATATCTTCTGTTCGCACTTTTAATTGATGGTATCCCGACCTTAAGTCAATTTTTGAGAAGACTTTGGCCTGAGCGAGCTGATCAAATAAATCGTTTATTCGGGGCATTGGGTATTTGTTCTTGATTGTGACCATGTTAAGTGCTCGATAGTCTATGCACAATCTCAGTGTCCCATCCTTTTTCTTGGCAAATAAAATTGGTGAACCCCAAGGTGAGGAAATGGCTCGTATGTATCCTTTGTCCAGCAATTTTTTTATTTGCTTCTTCAATTCTACCAACTCGGATGGTGCCATTCTGTATGGTTTCTTGTAAATGGGAGCGGTTCCGGGTGCTAGCTCAATGCTGAATTCTATCTCTCGGTCTGGTGGCATGCCTGGTAGTTCTTTGGGAAATACGTCTGGAAATTCACACACTACTGGAACCTTGCTTAACTCAGAAATGTCCACCTTGTTTAACCTCGGTTGCCGAGATATTTGTCTTTCTTTGGCTGAAACCTTTATTGTCTTCCCGTGCTGGTGGGTGAGAATTACATTTCGGTTGAAGCAGTCAATAAAACCTTTGTTGATGGTTAACCAATCCATCCCTAGGATGACATCTAGTCCTTTACTTTCCAATACAATAAGGTTGGCGTAAAATTTCAATCCTTCGAATTCAATAACCACACCTTAACAGTAACTCTAGGTCACTTGCTTAATCCCAGGGGACTTGATGATCATGGATTTTTCCAAGGGAAACATCGAAAAATTATTTTGCAAAGCAAAACTCTTCGAAACGAATGAGTGAGAAGCTCCAGAATCAAACAAAACCATGGCAGGTATTGTGTTGACAGGGAACATACCGAGTACGATATCTGGGGCATTCTGTGCTTCCTCTTTGGTCACGTGGTTCAGATGACCCTTCCTGTGGTTGTTATTGGGGTTGAAATTGTTTCGTTTGGGCGCTGAATTATTGCCACTATTGTTTGGCTTTGGGGTTGAGTTCCTTGGCTTGGGGCATTGCTTGGCATAGTGCCCTTCTTCTCCACAAGCGTAGCAAGTAACGCCTGGGCGATACGTGAACTCTTTGTCCCTTGCATGGAAATTCTTGATTGGGCGTGAGTTATTCGTCGTGGGTTTGTGTGTCCCACCTTTCTGAAATTCCGTCTTGCTTCGGTGGTTTCGAGCCTGAGTAGTCTGGTCCCTTTTGCGTTTGCGGAAATCCTCCAAACTGTGTCTCTCATTTTCCAAGGTAATGGCCTTATCCACCAGTGTTTTGAAATCTGGGAAGGTGTGTACGACCAGCTGGCATCTGAGCGTGGGTGCCAGGCCTTCCAAGAATTTTTCCATCTTCTTGCTCTCAGTCATACGCTCTTCGTTGGCGTAGCGGGACAGTAGAGTAAACTGGCTGTTGTATTCTGACACCGTCATGGTTCTTTGTTTGAGGTCATCAAATTCTCTCTTCTTGATCTTCATAACACTTTTAGGAATGTGTGCCCCATGAAAACTTTCCTTGAATTCCTCCCAGGTTATTTCACTTTCATTGGGGTGCATGTGTAGGAAATTTTCCCACCACGATGCAGCTGCTCCCGTGAGATAATGCAGTGCATATAGTACTTTCTCACAGTCTAAACACTGTGCAATAACTAATTTTCTCTCCATGTCTCAAAGCCAGTCGTCGGCCTCAAGAGGTTTGTCAGTATGAGAAAATGTTGGGGGACGCGTCTTCTGTAGCTCAGACAACTTGGATTGCTGCTGATACTGTCCATGGTGATTTCCCATATTGATGACTTGGTTCATCATTTCCTGATGTTGTTGCTGACTCTGTTCATAAAGGCGACACACTTGGGTAAATGCTGTTTCGCTGTCCTGTTGACTTGACTGCTCCTGTGTGAAATTGTTTGGTGGTGTACCATTATTTTCCTCTGACGGAATTGGCATGGAGCGCGTCCAAGGACGAGACATCTTTCACTCTGGGGATATATTTTGTAAAACTCGTAAGAAAAGCAATTGAGTCGCAACAGCCAATAAATTTACAAATACAGAAATTTTTAAAAGCTCCAGAGTTTTTCAAGAAAAATCAACGATTGCGCACGGAGAAGGACTATTACATATCTTACATGCGAGCAGTAATTATACAATACATCACTCAGGATATGCGTACATAATCCTGACATGTTATTGAGGCTAGTGCACTTCTCCAGACCCTACATGATGCACGAACAAGCTACTTCTCACAACCTATGTACATATAAACATATAGTACAAGTCGGTACATCGCATGACGGCTCAGCGTACTCAGTCGGAGATGGTGAGGATCTCCCTTGGCCTACTGAGGGTGAGGCGCATAGAGGCGGGGGACTCAACTTCCTCCTCGCTAATAGGCTCCAGACGTGAAGCGCTACTCTGAGCTGGTGGAGCGGGTGCCATAGGCGGAGTAACACGAATAGAAGTGGGCGCAATGGGCGGAGTAACACGAATAGGAGTGGGCGCAATGACTTGGTTGAATTCCTCGGTGGTAGGTAGGCGACGAGCAGTGGCGAGAATGGTAGGTGAATGAGATGCCGAGGACGAGATGAAAGTCAGCGGTGTAGCGGTGTGCAGGAGCTCCCTCCTGTTGGCGGCACAGCCATGGACCGAGTCCATGCGGGCAGCAACAAGGTCGTCCACCATGCTGTCGAAGGCTGCCTCCAGATCTCGGAGGTACTCGACAAGCATCTCAAAGGCCTCGGCACGCTCTCCTCTAGGGCAAGCGAATGATTAATGACAGGTGTATGTCACGTGGCATGGAAGGTAGCGGTAGCGACGAGTCTTCATTGAAGGAAGGACATCCCGTAGACGAGCTATCGCCTCACGGGCAGCCATCTGCATAGCATGCCTCTCCGTAGGCATGGCTCTGCCCAAGAACCGGAAGCGGCGTAACTTAACACGCCCTCCCTTGAATTGCACCGAAGCCTGGTGCATGGTCAGACTGTCGTTGATCTTGTGTGGGTAGAGTGTGAAGACTGGGCACACTGATGGCCCCATCGCGACCTGGACGATGAAGGAGAGGAGCTTGACGAACCCCTCAGGCACGTTGGCGAACACCTGTGACTCACAGTCGTTGCCAGCCATCTACAAAAGTAGCCAAAAATTCTGAATGGTCAGATCATAAATTTATGTTGACTGTCACAAAATGACTACATTTGTAACAATAAGAATGAACTCTACTATTCTAATAACCGATTAGCGATCGCACCTAGTGGCTTCCTACAGTAAGCTTGGCTCTGGTACCAAATTTGTCACGACCGGTTTTTCAATAAAATAATTATTGAGAAATCGATCTCTTGAGTCTAGTATAGAAGGAGTTATCCTTACTGGTAGACAAATACTTGAATAGAGAAGACCAGTAGCATCAAATATATTACAGGGTTGAGCTGAGGCTGCTCAACAATTTATTACAAACACGCCAATATTGTACATAAGGGCGGTTATGACACAGGGGTGTGGTGACATGCTACTAACTCGAGATAAAAGTGGTGGTGGATAACTTGACTCCTAAACTGGCAGCTCATCGAGCGTCGAGGTGAGGCTCGATGAATTTATTTCTGGGGTAGCGGAAGCGGAAATAATATAATGACCAAATCCAGGGTCGCATGAGACTGACTGGGACTCCTCTAGGCGTCGGACTCGCTATCGAATTCTTCATCCATGAGATCGCCTTCATCAACATCTGGCCAAATCAACAAGCCGGGTGAGTACTTTGAAAGTACTCGCAAGACAGTTCGGACAAAAGATATAACAAATGCATGCATGAATGCATCATGAGAAAAAATAATGATGCTCATTCAAATAATAAAATCTGCACGACATGGTAAGTAAAACAAACAACTGAAAACCGATCGGGTGTCTGGAGCGACGCCTTGAAGGGTAAATAAATAAATAATCATGCCGCAGTCGGGCGTCTAAGCAACACCACATAAAGGGCTTATATCAAAAGTAAATAACAAGTGTGCCACAGTCAGACGTCTGAGCGACATCGCAGAAAGGGCTTATATCAAAATAAATGACGAGAGAGCCACAGTCGGACGTCTGAGCGACATCGCAGAAAGGGCTTTTATCAAAAGTAAATAACAAGTGTGCCACAGTCGGACGTCTGAGCGACATCACAGAAAGGGCTTATATCAAAAATAAATAACAAGTGTGCCACAGTCGGACGTCTGAGCGATATCACAGAAAGGGCTTTTATCAAAAGTAAATAACAAGTGTGCCACAGTCGGACGTCTGAGCGACATCACGGAAAGGGCTTATATCAAAAATAAATAACAAGTGTGCCACAGTCGGACGTCTGAGCGACATCACAGAAAGGGCTTATATCAAAAATAAATAACAGGTTAGTCCATCCACAAGAACAAACTGTTAACCGGACTTAACACTCATGTGGTTGACCGGAGTTTGTCACTGAGACTGACATTCGACAAGATAAGATGAACATAGTACTTGGACATGTACAAGATGATTCAAAGGATTTTTGACTCTGCAGAGTTTGTACTAATTTGCCCACAGCCAACGGATTTCCGTAGTCACAAAGGACTAGTTCCGTTCACGGTATTTCGGTAGAAACACATCTAACCAGTACACACCCATTCCACCTCACAATGCCAGGGATCACCCTTGACAACGTCCAAGAAAAACTTTGAGACGGAGAGGTCACAACCTCGAATAGCATGGGATCAAATTTCTATACGCACGCTCTAAGGGGTGCCCCCCTCTCGGTCCCAACCGGAAACACCCATGCCCCCTGACCGGATGACGGGCTTTAATCCAGGGCCATGGAACCCTCATCCTGGCCTCTCTATTTGGTGTGTACCAGGAAAAATGGTTTGCAACTTACTAAGCCATATTCCTTGCGGAAAACATGTGGTAGTACAGGAAAGGAAATGAATGGGAATGTGACTTGATTCACGTTGACACTGAAGTCAAATAGACTGGCATAAGACTACACTGCCATCTTACCCATTCTCATGCCATCACATGGCCATGCAAACTTATATCCAACAACATATGGATTTCCGAAACTCACTTGCTTCACCTTTGCATGAAATATGACATTTAACGAAATGCTCATAAACATGCCATGAAACTACTAAATGCAAACATGCAACAACCACTCATCATATCAAAAGTTCAAACATGCTTGCCTGGTTCGGAGTAGTCGGAGTCTAACTTGGTGAAGTTCGCGGCTCCGTCACCTCCTCCGGTATCTACGGTATAAGAAAAATACGTACTTATCGTAAATACCGCGCGTGCACAGAAAAGTGTTCCAAATATTTGTCAAATAAATATGACAAAAAACTAGACAGAAAAATAAAGATGACAAAAAAAATCAATCAAAAATCATTTTCTGTTTAAAAGTTACAAAAGTTTTTAAAACCAGGGACCCATCTATAATAAAACAAAGAGTTTCCAGGGGGTCAACTGATAAAAACAGAAAACGATTCGGAAAAAGAGAAAACACTGACGAGGGGGTCCCACCCGTCAGGTTTAAATTTTCAAAGGGGGAAAACAGGGCTCGACGGAGCCCGAGAGCTGCCGTGGTCGCCGGCGGCGATCCACGGCGAGGCAGGGGGATCGGGCGGTACCTATGTGTTCAGTGAGTCCTTCCGCGTCGATGGGTGGTGGTGGTGGTCGTCGGCGAGCACCACGTTGACGGCGGTCCTTGCTCCGGCGGACGGCGGCTCGGGTGGAGTTGTATCTCGTCGGGGAGGGCTGCGAAGGTCAAATCGAAGCTTGGGTTAGCTCACTGGGTGCTCGAGGTGGCTACTGACGAGGTTTGGGCGTCGGGGATGGCCTCACCGGAGTGAATCGAGCTGGTGGCCGAGGCGGATCGGGGCGGCCGGAGTTGGGGGAGGAGACCTCCTCGAGGTTCTCCTAGTGGCTTGGCGGAGTGTTGGCGAGGTGCAGTGGTGGTGCGTGCTCGAGGGCGAGCTCGGAGCTCCTTTTTATAGGCGATCCGAGGCGGTGACCGTGAACGGAGTTCTCCGGCGATGGTTACGGCGGCACAGAGCTTGGTCGGGGAGGTTTAGGGAGTTGGGCGTCAACATGGAGTTCCACTGGTTCTGTTTTGACGCTAAACGAGCTTGGATTAGGAGTCCTGGGTGGATTCGATGGAACGGGGCGGCACGGGCCCGTCAGCGGCAGAGGGCGCGCCCTATGCTTGCCGGGCCATGGCGACGGTGCTGCGGGGGTGCGCTGGCATGCGTGAGCCATGCGGAGGGCTAGGGAGCAATGGGCGGCGCAGAACGGCGTAACGGGCCCGTGCTGGCTCCGTTTGTCCGCCACGGGTGGCTCTGCCACCGCAGAGGCTGTCGGCGTTGAAGATGCTCGCCGCCACCGACGCCTGCGTCCGTCCAAGCGGGCGTGCGGTGCTCTGGCCAGGGGGAAGAGGCTTGCGCAACGCGCCAGGGCGCACGGGTGATCAGTGACAACTCCCTGACGAAAAACGACACTGCAAATCTGAATTTTCTTAACTTTCTGAAAATGCACATGAACAGTGCCGGCCAAGTGTTCGACGAAATGATTTTGGCTTGTGGGGATTTTATCTGGAGCTGATCTTTGGTGTGGTGGTCTCTCATTGCATCTGAGGGCTGCCTGAATTTTGGTAGAATTTTTGGGGAAGAGGAGATATGAATTTCATGAAATTTGACAAATCTGATCCAAACTTGCAGAGGATGAAATTTGAAATTTTTGAAAAGAGGAAGAGTGGATCTTGATGGTTCTAGGTTGTGGGTGCTAAGGACTATCCAGAGGAGTTGGTTTGAGATCAAAACTCAAAGGGAATTAGGTAATTGCTTTGCAAATCACCTAGGCCTAAAATAAATGACAGAATTGTTTTGGGGAGAGAAATAAATGGAATAAAATCCAAAAATGGATTTAACTTGTTGGGACAGAATGTTTGGATTGCCCCAAAGTGGAGGGAGGGGTTTTGGGAGGATTTACCACAAGAGGCATGGTAAAACCAAGGATGGTTCAACACAAAAGAGTAGCTCAAAATCTTTTGGGTTTCTTTTTTAAAAGAAAGTAAATTTCCAAGAAATGTTTTTGAGAAAGGAAACTCAGCGGAAAGGTTTTTAACAACAAAACACCAGGGTTGCAAAGGATGCAAAAATCAAAGCCCTTGCCAAGGGAAAAGTTTTTGAGAGAGAGAGATTTTAGAAAGGATTTAAAAGACCTTTTTCAAACCAAGCAAGGTTTTTGCTGAAAACAAAAACAAAATTTTGGAGTGTCACAACTAGAGCTATAAATGTATGAAAGCTCAACAAAAGAAACGAAGTGGGTGTGCATCCAACTTGCTTGCTCACGAAGACCTAGGGCATTTTGAGGAAGCCCATCATTGGAATATACAAGCCAAGTTCTATAATGAAAAATTCCCACTAGTATATGAAAGTGACAACATAAGAGACTCTCTATCATGAAGACCATGGTGCTATTTTGAAGCA
This sequence comes from Triticum aestivum, assembly GCF_018294505.1. Taxonomy (NCBI): domain Eukaryota; kingdom Viridiplantae; phylum Streptophyta; class Magnoliopsida; order Poales; family Poaceae; genus Triticum; species Triticum aestivum. The sequence continues at coordinate 470,387,620 of NC_057798.1, read as the reverse complement.
CAAGTGTGGAAAAAGAGATAGTAGCATTGTCCCTTCTCTCTTTCTCTCTCATTATTTTTTCTTTTTCTTTTTTTCCTTTTTTTCTTTTTTCTTCCTTTTTTTTCTTTTTTCTTTTTAGTGGGATTCTTTGGCCTCTTTTTTTCATGGGCTTCTTTGGCCTCTTTTATTTTTATAAAGTCCGAAGTCTCATCCCGACTTGTGGGGGAATCATAGTCTTCATCATCCTTTCCTCACTGGTACAATGCTCTAATAATGAAGATCATCACACTTTTATTTATTTACAACTCAAGATTACAACTCGATACTTAACAAGATATGACTCTATATAAATGCCTCCGGCGGTGTACCAGGATATGCAATCTATCAAGAGTGACATGTATGAAAAATTATGAGGTGGCCTTGCCACAAATACGATGTCAACTACATGATCATGCAATGGCAATATGACAAAGTAAAGTATGTCATGATGATGATGAACGAAAATGGTGGAAAGTTGCATGGCTATATATCTCGGAATGGCTATGGAAATGCCATAATAGGTAGGTATGGTGGCTGTTTTGAGGAAGATATAAGGAGGTTTATGTGTGATAGAGCGTATCATATCACGGGGTTTGGATGCACCGGCAAAGTTTGCACCAACTCTCAAGGTGAGAAAGGGCAATGCACGGGACCGAAGAGGCTAGCAATGGCGGAAAGGTAAAAGTGCGTATTATCCATGGACTCAACATTAGTCAAAAGAACTCATATACCTATTGCAAAAATTTAGAAGTCATCAAAACCAAGTACTACGCGCATGCTCCTAGGGGGATAGATTGGTAGGAAAAGACCATCGCTCGTCCCCGACCGCCACTCATAAGGATGCACAAGCCAGGTACACTTCATGTTTCAAATTTGTTACACAACTTTAACCATACGTGCATGCTACAGGACTTGCTAACTTAAAGACAAGCATTCTTTAAATTCATAATCACCCAACTAGCATGACTTTAATATCACTACCTCCATATCTCAAAACAATTATCAAGTATCAAATTGATCATAGCATCCAATTCACTTCCTATGATAGTTTTTATTATACCCAACTTCGATGCCTACCATTCTAGGACCAATTTTATAACCATAGCAAATGCCATGCTGTTCTAAAAGACTCTCAAATAATATAAGTGAAGCATGAGACACTAGCAATTTCTTAAAAATTAAGTCACCACCGTGCTCTAAAAGATATAAGTGAAGCACTAGCACAAAAACTATCAAGCTCAAAAGATATAAGTGAAGCACATAGAGTATTCTAATAAATTATAATCAAATGGGCTTCTCCCAAAAGGTGTGTACAGCAAGGATGACTGTGGTAAACTAAAAAGCAAAGACTAATATAATACAACGCCTCCAAGCAAAACACATATCATGTGGCGAATAAAAATATAGCTCCAAGTAAAGTTACCAATGAACGAAGACGGAAGAGGGGATGCCTTCCCAGGGCATCCCGAAGCTTAGGATTTTGGCTATTCTTGAATATCTTGGGGTGCGATGGTTGTCCCCAAGCTTAGGCTCTTGCCACTCCTTATTCCATAGTCCATCAAATCTTTACCCAAAACTTGAAAACTTCACAACACAAAACTCAACAGAAAATCTCATAAGCTCCGTTAGTGCAAGAAAGAAAAACCACCACATAAGGTACTTTAATGAACTCATTTTTTTATATTTGTGTTAAACCTACTGTATTCCAAGTTCTCTATGGTTCGTACCCTTACATAGTAGCCATAGATGCATCAAAATAAGCAGACAACACACGAAAGGCAGAATCTGTCAAAAACAGAATAGACATTAGTAATCTGTATCAAACGTATACTTATGTAACTCCACAAATTCTTAAATAAATTTGTGGACCTGAGTAATTTATCTATTAATTATCTTAAAAAAGAATCAACTTAAAAGCACTCTCCAGTAAAAAATGGCATCTAATCTTGTGAGCGCTAAAGTTTCTATTTTTTACAGCAAGATCATATAGACTTCACCCAAGTCTTCCCAAAGGCTCTACTTGGCACAAAAACTGATTAAAACATAAAACCACATCTAACCAGAGGCTATATGAATTATTTATTACTAAACAGGAACAAAAACAAAGGACAAAATTAAAGTTGGGTTGCCTCCCAACAAGCGCTATTAACGCCCCTAGCTAGGCATGATGATTTCAATGATGCTCACAGAAATGATATGAATTGAAACATAAAAAGAGCATCATGAAGAATATGACTAGCACATTTAAGTCTAACCCACTTCCTATGCATAGGGATTTTCTGAGCAAACAACTTATGGGAATAATAATCAACTAGCATAGGAAGGCAAAACAAGCATAACTTCAAAACTTTAAGCACATAGAGAGGAAAATTGATATTATTGCAACTCCTACAAGCATATGTTACTCCCTCATAATAATTTTGAGTAGCATCATGAATGAATTTAACAATATAACGAGCACCTAAAGCATTTTTTCATGATCTACAAGCATAGAAAATTTACTACTCTGCACATAAGCAAAATTCTTCTCATTCGGAATGGTGGGGGTATCATAAGAGACTTGAATACTGTAAATTATTTCCACATTAAAAGAGTAATGTTCAGAAATAGGGTAATCATAATCATGACAAGTTTTATAAATATAATCATCACTACTTTTTATTGCATAAGTTTCATCACGATAATCATCATAAGTAGCAACTTTGTTCTCATCATAATCGATTGAAACCTCTTCCAAGATAGTGGAATCATCACTAAATAAAGTTGACACTCTTCCAAATCCACTTTCATATTCATCACAATAAGATTCAACATCCTCTAAAATAGTGGGATCATTACTTCCTAAAGTTGACACCCTTCCAAACCCACTTTCATCAATATAATCATAAGTAAGAGGCATGCTATCATCATAACAACTTTGAATATCAAAACTTGGGAGGCTAAAAATATCATCTTCATTAAACGTAGCATCCCCAAGCTTGGCACACACATTAATTTCACCAAATATATTTGAGGGAGTCCTGGATTAGGGGGTGTCCGGATGGCCGGACTATGACCTTTGGCCGGACTCCCGGACTATGAAGATACAAGATTGAAGACTTCGTCCCGTGTCCGGATAGGACTTTCCTTGGCGTGGAAGGCAAGCTTGGCGATATGATATGAAGATCTCCTCCCATTGTAACTGACACTATGTAACCCTAGCCCTTTCCGGTGTCTATATAAACTGGAGAGTTTTAGTCCGTAGGATGAACAACAATCATACCATAGGCTAGCTTCTAGGGTTTAGCCTCTCTGATCTCGTGGTAGATCAACTCTTGTACTACCCATATCATCAATATTAATCAAGCAGGTGTAGGGTTTTACCTCCATCGAGAGGGCCCGAACCTGGGTAAAAACATCGTGTCCCTTGTCTCCTGTTACCATCCGCCTAGACGCACAGTTCGGGACCCCCTACCCGAGATCCGCCGGTTTTGACACCGACATTGGTGCTTTCATTGAGAGTTCCTCTGTGTCGTCACCTTTAGGCCCGATGGCTTCTTCGATCATCAACCACGACGCGGTCCAGGGTGAGACTCTTCTCCCCGGATAGATCTTCGCATTCAGCGGCTTCGCACTGCGGGCCAATTCGCTTGGCCATTTGGAGCAGATCGAAAGCTACGCCCCTGGCCATCAGGTCAGATTTGGAAGCTTAAACTACACGGCCGACATCCGTGCGGACTTGATCTTCAACGGGTTCGAGCCACGGACGAGCGTGCCGCACTGTCACGATGGGCATGATCTAGCTCTGCCACCGGACAGCGCCCAGACCGCCGCTCAGGTGTCCGCTCCGACCCTTAGCTCGGAGCCGACCACGCCAGTCAGGGACGGATGGTTGGACGCCGCCACAGGAGCCGCAATTTCTACGGCGATCGAGCCGGATACCGGCCTAGTCCTTTGTGAGGCCTGTGACTCCAAGGTGCCGGACTCCTCTCCGGACTCCGAATCTCCCGCACCCCTTCCGATCGAACCCGATTGGGCTCAGATCATGGAGTTCACCGCCGCGGACGTCTTTCAGCACTCGCCCTTTGGCGACATCCTGAATTCACTAAAGTCTCTCTCTTTGTCAGGAGAGCCCTGGCCGGACTATGGTCAGCGAGGTTGGGATGCGGACGACAAAGAAATTCGAACCCCGCCCACCACCCACTTCATAGCCACTGTCGACGATCTAACCGACATGCTCGACTACGACTCCGAAGACATCGACGGTATGGACGCCGATGAAGGAGACAATCGAGAACCAGCGCCTATAGAGCACCGGACAATCACCTCATCACACGATGTATACATGGTGGACACACCTAAAAGAAGCAACGACGAGGATCAAAAGGGCGCAACCAGGGATCGTTCCCTCGAAAAACAATCAAAGCGGCGGCGTAAGCGCCGCGCCAAGCCCCACCTCGACAGAGACCCAGCCATAGAGCAGGGCGAATCAACGGAAGACGAACATGCCATCGAGCAACCGTCCAAACAGGGCGGACAAACCGAACAATCCGTCCCCGGCAAAGATAATAGTCCGGACGACCTCACGCCGGACAAGTCGCTGGAGCACCAGAACCTCCACCAAAGGCTCGTCGCCACTGCGCGTAGCCTGAAAAAGCAGAAGCGGAAGCTCAAAACAGCGGAAGATGCACTCAGAATCAGATGGGGCAAAGTACTCAATACCGCACACAAGTACGGCAACAGTCATCACACAAAGAGCTATCCGAAGCGGAAATTACTACCGGAATTTGATGAAGAGGCCTTAGAGCCCCCACAGTCAAAAAACAAGGAAGCCACCAGGTCGGATAGACGACCCCACGATCGACCTCAAGCGACAAAGGGCGCCGCACTCAATACGGCACGCGATCCGCCCAAGGATTCGCATCAAAAAACCGGTCCAACCAGATCCATCTACGGGCCAAGAAAGCAAGCTCCAGTGAGCAATGCAACGCAAAAAATATCCGAACATCGCGGCACACCTACATACAGGGGCGCCGCACATCCCCTATGTTTCACCGATGAGGTACTGGATCATGAATTTCCAGCGGGATTCAAGCCCGTAAACATAGAAGCATACGACGGAACAACAGACCCTGGAGTCTGGATCGAGGATTATATCCTCCACATACACATGGCCAGAGGAGATGACCTTCACGCCATAAAATACTTACCCCTTAAGCTCAAAGGGCCAGCCCGGCATTGGCTTAAAAGCCTTCCCGAAAACACCATAGGAAGTTGGGAAGAGCTCGAGGATGCTTTCCGGGCAAATTTTCAAGGGACCTATGTCCGACCTCCGGATGCAGACGATCTGAGTCATATAACTCAACAACCCGGAGAGTCAGCCCGGAAACTCTGGAACAGATTTCTTACTAAAAAGAATCAGATAGTCGACTGTCCGGACGCCGAAGCCCTAGCAGCTTTCAAACATAGCGTCCGAGACGAATGGCTCGCCAGACACCTCGGCCAAGAAAAGCCAAGAACAATGGCCGCATTAACAAGCCTCATGACCCGCTTTTGCGCAGGAGAGGATAGCTGGTTGGCAAGAAGCAGCACCAGCGACCCAAGTACATCCGAACTCAGAGATGGAAACGGGAAACCGCGCCGTAACAAAGAACAGCGCCGGATCAAGGATAACAGCCCGATGAGCACGGCAGTCAACGCCGGATTCAAAAGCTCTCGGCAAAATCAGAAAAAGCCGCCCCCCAAAGATGACAGGGACGAGCTATCTAACCTCAACAAAATCTTGGACAAAATATGTCAAATCCACAGTACTCCCGGGAGACCTGCAAACCACACCCACAGAGATTGTTGGGTCTTCAAGCAGTCCGGCAAACTCAACGCCGAACACAAGGGGCTCGACACACCAAGCGAGGATGACGACGCACCCCACAAGCAGAACACCGGAGAACAAAAGAAGTTCCCACAAGAAGTCAAAATAGTAAATTCACTTCAGGTGACAAAAGGGAAAAACAGAATGGCGCCTGCGAAGATATGCGCCATATGGCCTGCCCCAGAGGAGCCCCGCCACTGGTTGTTACAGCCAATCACCTTCGATCATCAGGATTACTCCAGAGGTATCCGGAACGCAGGCTGGACTGCCTTGGTCTTGGATCCGATTATTGACGGACTCCAATTTACACAAGTCCTAATGGACAGCGGTAGTGACCTAAACCTGTTATATCAGGACACAATCCGCAAACTGGGGGTAAACCCAGCAATAATTCGCCATGGCAACACTTCCTTTCAAGGAGTCACGCTGGGCCCAGATACCCAGAGTATGGGTTCCCTTTCGTTAGAAGTCATGTTCGGCTCACGCGGCAACTTCCGAAGCGAAAAGCTAACCTTCCACATCGCCCCGTTCATAAGTCGCTATCAAGCGCTACTGGGACGCGAAGCTTTCACCCGCTTTAACGCAATACCGCATTATGCATCCCTTACACTCAAAATGCCCGGTCCACAAGGCATAATCTCATTAAAGGGAAATATCAATTGATCCCCGAAGTACGGGTAATGGTGTGGCCGCCTGGATAGCTGCACACTAATCCAGCCCTACTACCCCGGACACGGCTCGACGAGTCCGGCGTAAACATACAAAGGCTTAATAGTCGCATAACCCTGCACAAGGGGCTCCACGTGTTTACACCAGGAGACAATACAGCTCAATTTTACTCATGTCTCTGTATTATATTTTGTTTATTTTAATATAGATTTCTCGCACGATTATTTTTCACTAAGTTCCTCTCTTTCGCAGACGAACACCGTGCTACGCCCGTCCAGGATACGGCACAATGGAGACACAGGCGCAGACGTGTAGTAGGGACCCGTTTTAAGGATTCTTTTCAGATTAAGACCCTGCGTAAACCTTTTTTACTGTCTCTTGTTGATAACATCCCCTGGTTTTCGCTATAACAGAGGAGGAGGCTGGCGTCTTGGCATGTGGCTAGGCCAGAATTTTGCGCGTACCTGGACACCAGGGTTTTTTTTACCAAGGGCTTTTGTTCGGCCCATTTTCATAAAGACCGAATACCTTAGGGAGTGTTCGGCGTCGCGAGTTTGGCCTTATATGCATCAGCTCCGAATCATGTCTTTGGTCAAATGTTGGGTTTGCCCGGCTCCTGCGTTTTGCTGCCTTACATTCCGCTCTATCGGCTAAGGCGGCACCAGGAGAACTACTGCGATTGTGCCCCGGTTCGGCCAGGCGAGCACCTCAGTAGAGAAAGCCGAAAACTGACTGTCATGATATAGCGAGAGACTGGTCAACCACTCGATGACTTTCGGAATCTTTAGGATTCCTCCGCATTAACGAAGGGCCGCTTCCCGGTCAGGCACACACGCGCCCCGAATTCGGGCGAGCGCGGTGCCCCTAGGGGCTATTCAGTAGCCCCACTGTCAAACTCCTATGGCTAAGTGAAAGTGATAAAGCATTATAGTCCGTTTGCCTAGTTCGCTGCGCTATCACCTCCTTTATAGGACCAAGACGTTGGATTAAGTGTGAAAAGGCGCCTTTTCGCGAACACCCCCGCATTATATGCGTGGGGGCTGAAGCCAACGACTGCCATCTTTCAGGTTATATACACATATACATTAACGGCCGCACAGGAGGCATTATAATTCTTGCAAGCACAAGTATAAAAAGCTTTTATATTCTATCAAAATATTTGTTTTACAATAGCATATGCTATTCGAACACAACATCCTTCGAGCACTGCGCTTCTATTAAACGAGCGCCCTGAAGAACTTCCTCAAAGTAGTGCTTGGCAGGTACTCGGCTTTCGTCCGAATCCCGGGATGCAACAACACTGGCCTTCATATCCGCCCAGTATGTTTTGACACGGGCAAGAGCCATCTGTGCACCCTCTATGCACGCCGACCTCTTCATTGCATCAACATGCGGCACCCAACCAAGGAACTGCTGCACCAAGCTAAAATAACTCTTCGGCTCTGGCTCTTCCAGCCACAGATGACTCGCAACATACCTCATGGCGAGTCCGGATAACCTGTTCAGCTCCTCCCAGGTGGCCAAATGGTCGGATACCGAAAGTGGGCGTTCTGGATTGTGGAACTGCGACCAAAAAAGTTCTTCCAATTCATGGACACCTCGACCCCGGAAGTCTTCGGTCGCGTCTGCCGCACTCGCTGCCAAATCCAGATAAGTGCTCTCCGCACTCCACTACTGGTCTAACGGAGCATACTTAGGATCCCCGAACTTCATCCGTAGCATATAGGGCTTTCCAGCCGTGATATCTCTGGCCTGACGTAGCTCCTCCTTCATCGCTCTCATTGCAGAGCGAGTATCCTTGGCCTCGGAAGTGATCTTTTCAAGGTCCTTCTGAGCCGCCCTATCTTCTTGTTCAAGAAATTTACAGCGGTCGGCAGCATCCTTCAGTTTTATAGCCATCTCGGCTATTACTTTCTTGCTCTGGCAGTGAGAAGCCTGTTCGGCTTTTAGCTCTTCAGCCGCCTTAACGGCAGCCGCATCACTTTTCCTTGCTTGATCCTTCGCTCGGGCAAGTTCCGCCCGAAGGTTCTCCACGGCAGCAGCACCATCTACATTAAGCACATATCTTATAAGGCACGACCATCGAACTCCTCTTATCAGATGTCTCTGGAACATACCTTGTGCCTCGTCTAGCCGCTTATTTACAAGAGCGATGTCGGCGTCTGCTACGTCAAGTTGCCGCTTTTAGCTCATCAGTCCGGGTAGCCACCGAATTCCTCGCCACCTTCATAAAAAAGGTGACATATTATACCTAGGGTTAGGATCCTCTGTGCGCCGTCACTTTTGACAACACACAGAGTCTCAGGGGCTACTATTTATACAGGGCGCATTTTATATATGCGGCTCTACCAAAAGGTACACCTTTTCACGTACCTCAAAGCCTGTCATTAAACTCCTGGCAGCCTCGTACAATCCGCTTTCCGCGGATGAAATCCTTCCAATCACCGTGTTCATCAACATACAGTGTTCTTCTGAGATAGACGCTCGCCCGAGCAGATCCTTCAGCCCCTCCGACCGTGCACCAGAGGGTGCCGGACTAGCCTAACGACCTTTTTCAGGGTCCGGACTTGGAAAAACCCTCCGAGATGACACCTCAGGGTCGCCTGCCTCGTAAGACGGTGCAGCTAGGGGAGGCGTTTCACTCTCCATCATCTCCGGACGAAGATCCCCTGAGGATGAGCTCTGCTGAGAAGGGTTGAGATCCGAACTGCAAGGTAATATTTCGGTTATCTTCCTCAGAAATAAAACAGGGATGTCACGCATTTTGGAACCCCTCTCTTTACTTACGGCTCGGTAGAGAGCTAATCCCCTTGGGAGCGCGGCCGGGGCATTCTCCAGCGCCGGATCCTCTGGCGAAGATTTCTTCCCCTGTTTTGAGGCCATCCCTTCCGGGTCTTTAGAGGCAGTCCTTTTTCCCCTGGTTGGGGGAATTCTCGATTCCTCCCTTTCTGACAGCCTCCTTCACAGAGGTGGTAGCTCCTTGGTTCCCCTCTTCGCCTTCTGCCATAGGCGCAATCTCCAGCATCCTGGTTAACACGGGATCCGGCGTGGTCTCAGGTAGGGGGGCTGGACACCTGATAAGCTTTTCTTTCGCTATCCACTCCTGTTCAAAGGATAGCTCTATTAAGGGCAATTTTATGATAAAAATATGGATGGCGTGTCCAAATACGGGGCTACTTACTTGGGCATCCGGGCGATTGCAGCTCAGACCTGCGTCCTCAAACAAGTCCGGACACCTTGCTTGTGATCCGAAGAACAATTTGTACATATCCATGAGCGTCGTGCCCATAAAGTGTTGGAGTACTCGCGGTCCCTCCGGATTAAATTCCCACAGGCGGAGAGGGAGACGTTTCTAGGGCAGCATGCGGCGAATCAGCATAACTTGCGCCACTACGGTCAAGTTGATATCTCTTTCTAGGAGATCTCGAATGCGGCCCTGCAGCAAGGGCACGTCTTTGGACGGCCCCCAGATAAGCCCTTCATTGACCCATGACGCTAGCCGTGGTGGAGGACCCGCGCGAAAAGCAGGTGGCGCCACCCATGTGGTGCCCCTGGGGGCTGTGATGTAAAACCAGTCCCGTTGCCATAAGCCGAACTCCTCTTGGAAAGAGCCCTCGGGCCATGGAGCGTCGGCCATCTTGCTTATGATAGCTCCTCCGCACTCAGCGTGCTGCCCCTCGATCATCTTCGATTCTACCTTGAAGGTTCTAAGCCACAATCCGAAGTGAGGAGTAATATGGAGGAAGGCCTCACACACGACAATGAACAATGAGATTTGGAGGATGGACTCCGGAGCTAAGTCGTGAAATTCCAGCCCGTAATAAAACATAAGCCCCCTCACGAAGGGATCAATCGGGAAGCCTAGCCCCCGAAGGAAGTGAGATGCGAACACCACGCTCTCACCGGGCTGGGGAGTGGGAATGGCCTGCCCTTGAGCAGGCAGCCTATGCGAGATTTCGCCGGTTAGATACCTGGCATCTCTCAGTTTTCGCACGTCTTCTTCCATAACGGAGGAAGGCATCCACCAGCCTTGAAGGTCGGAGCCGGACATCATCGAAGGTCCGAAGCGCCTAAAACTAGGAGCTTTGGGTGTTGGAACTCGAGGTGAGGGGTGGATTCGATTGAATTGAAAAGAAAGGAGTCGAGCCTTGGTCTCTTTATAAAGAGGTTGAATACCAAGAGCCCTCCCCGTAACCGTTTGGGACTCGCTTTCAATTAGGGAGTCGTACCAAAGGCACCGTTGGGTTACCCAAGCTCGTATTGATGAGAATCCCGGAATAAGGGGAAACGATCTCTGCTTTGACAAGACGTGCCAAGGAAACCGCCTCGCTAAACGCGCTGAGGTGAAACAGTAAAATGATTCGAATAAAGGCTTGGCCATGGCGTGATGTCACGCTACGGAATACGTCAGCAGATTAGATTTGTGCAGATATTATTCTCTCTATGGTGGTATGTGGAACTTATTTTGCAGAGCCGGACACTATCCTTGTGTTCAACATCTTCTATGAAGTATTCGGAGGAGGAACCCGCCTTGCAATGCCGAAGACAATTTGCGCGCCGGACTCGTTGTCATTGAAGCCTGGTTCAGGGGCTACTGAGGGAGTCCTGGATTAGGGGGTGTCCAGATGGCCGTACTATGACCTTTGGCCGGACTCCCAGACTATGAAGATACAAGATTGAAGACTTCATCCCGTGTCCGGATAGTACTTTCCTTGGCGTGGAAGGCAAGCTTGGCGATATGATATGAAGATCTCCTCCCATTGTAACCGACTCTATGTAACCCTAGCCCTCTCCGGTGTCTATATAAACGGGAGAGTTTTAGTCCGTAGGATGAACAACAATCATACCATAGGCTAGCTTCTAGGGTTTAGCCTCTCTGATCTCGTGGTAGATCAACTCTTCTACTACCCATATCATCAATATTAATCAAGTAGGAGAAGGGTTTTACCTCCATCGAGAGTGCCCGAACCTGGGTAAAAATATCGTGTCCCTTGTCTCCTGTTACCATCCGCCTAGACGCACAATTCAGGACCCCCTACTCGAGATCGGCCGGTTTTGACACTGACAATATTCTCAAATATTTCATCCTCATCAAACATAGCTTCCCCAAGCTTGGGCCTTTTCATATTATAAGCAGAATCACTCTCATCATTAATAGTATGGATAGCATCAATAGTATAGCAATTATCATCATCACAATGAGTAGTAGGAGCAACATCATTTGGGAGGGATACCTTTTTACCTTTGTTGCTCCTTCTCTTCCTTTTCTTCTTCACATTATGTGTGGATTCAACCTTCTTCCTTGAGCTCCTTATTAATGAGATTGGTTCAATATAAAGTTCCTCCTCGTTACCTGATTCATCATAAGAAATACTAGGAGGATATTGGGAAGTCTCTTCCCTTTCATTAGTATTCTCTTCATCTTCCATTTGCTTTCTTTTCTTTAGGTAATTGGCAATATAAGGATTTTCAATGCAATACACCGCACAATACAAATAAATTTTCTCTAAATCAAAATCAAAGAGTTTCTCAAGGACAAATTCTGGAAGATTCTTAGTTAAACATTTCATTTCTTCATAACCCAAAAGCAAACTAAGTTCATTATAATGTGCAAGGGAAATCAAGTCATCACAATTTTTGGACACGATTCGATCATGAAACAATTTGCATCGGAGATTTAAATGACCACGTTCATTGCAAAGTTCACAAGTACGGCAAAGGAAATATAAATTTTCAGCATTCTTATCTAGCCTTTCTGGCAACAATTTAGTTTCTAAATGCTTATGCCTCTTGCAATATCTATCTTCTCTATTTGGTGTGTACTTGCAAACCCAATCCACTCCAAAAAAAATCGACATGCTTATAAGAGATGTGTTCATCATGACTAGTGCAATCATCATTAGTACTATGGATATTCAAGGAGTTCATACTAAGAACATTGCAAGCATGCTCATCATTCAAAGTTTTAGTGACAAACATTTTATGGATTTCTTCTTCTAGCAGTTGAGCACAATTTTCCTTTCCATCATTTTCACGAAAGATATTAAAAAGATGAAGCGTATGAGACAAACTCAATTCCATTTTTTGTAGTTTTCTTTTATATACTAACTAGTGATAAACCAAGAAACAAAAAGTTTTGATTGCAAGATCTAAAGATATACCTTCAAGCACTCACCTCCCTAGCAACGGTGCCAGAAAAGAGCTTGATGTCTACTACGCAACCTTCTCCTTGTAGACGTTGTTGGGCCTCCAAGTGCAGAGGTTTGTAGGACAGTAGCAAATTTCCCTCAAGTGGATGACCTAAGGTTTATCAATCCGTGGGAGGCGTAGGATGAAGATGGTCTCTCTCAAGCAACCCTGCAACCAAATAACCAAGAGTCTCTTGTGTCCCCAACACACCCAATACAATGGTAAATTGTATAGGTGCACCAGTTCGGTGAAGAGATGGTGATACAAGTGCAATATGGATGGTAGATAAAGGTATTTGTAATCTGAAATTATAAAAACAGCAAGGTAACTAATGATAAAAGTGAGCGTAAACGGTATTGCAATGGTAGGAAACAAGGCCTAAGGTTCATACTTTCACTAGTGCAAGTTCTCTCAACAATAATAACATAATTGGATCACATAACTATCCCTCAACATGCAACAAAGAGTCACTCCAAAGTCACTAATAGCAGAGAACAAACGAAGAGATTATGGTAGGGTACGAAACCACCTCAAAGTTATTCTTTCGTATCGATCTATTCAAGAGTTCATACTAGAATAACACCTTAAGACACAAATCAACCAAAACCCTAATGTCACCTAGATACTCCATTGTCACCTCAAGTATCCATGGGCATGATTATACGATATGCATCACACAATCTCATATTCATCTATTCAACCAACACAAAGTACTTCAAAGAGTGCCCCAAAGTTTCTACCGGAGAGTCAAGATGAAAACGTGTGCCAACCCTTATGCATAGCTTCATGGGCGGAACCCGCAAGTTGATCACCAAAACATACATCAAGTGGATCACGTGATATCCCATTGTCACCACAGATAAGCATGGCAAGACATACATCAAGTGTTCTCAAATCCTTAAAGACTCAATCCGATAAGCTACTTCAAGAGGAAAACTCAATTCATCACAAGAGAGTAGAGGGGGAGAAACACCATAAGATCCAACTATAATAGCAAAGCTTGTGGCCCCACCCTCGTGGCTTCCTCGAAGCTTCTCTGACGTGAACTCCAAGTCTCCTGGATCATGTTCGTTCCAAAAATCACACTCCCGAAGGTTTCATTCCATTTGGACTCCGTTTGATATTCTTTTTCTTCGAAACACTGAAATAGGCAAGAAAACAGCAATATGGGCTGGGCCTCCGGTTAATAGGTTAGTCCCAAAAATGATATAAAAGTGTAAAGTAAAGCCCATAAACATCCAAAACAGGTAATATAATAGCATGGAACAATCAAAAATTATAGATACGTTGGAGACGTATCAACACACCAGTTTAATGGTCACACTGAAGACAAGCCATGGATATAAGTTCCGAGTTGGGTTCATGAACCAAGAAGGCCGCTGCTTTTTTTATGGCCGAACTTGGATAAACTTTCTCAAGTGTTAGAGATTGAAACTTGGTGCACGAATGTTGATGGAAATAGCAGAACCTGGTCTCATATTCACTGTGATCTTCCACCCTGACGTTGTTCCAGTAGTTCTTCCATGTTAGTTTTGTATCTCGTTCTTGCTTGTTGTCTCAATTACTTCTTAATCCACATATTCTGTCTAACTAATCACAATTTAACTTTATAAGTAGCAACGATTTGTGATTCCCTTCTCTCTCAAAGATGCTACTTCTAACTGATATTTCTTATAATTCGTGACAGGTGTAGGTTATTTCAAAGTTAAGCATGCTACTCATTTGTTATTCTATAAGAACTCGACTGTTACTGATGACAATGAAGTTGAATGGGACGACATCCACAAGTTCCTACACTTTATTGATCATCTTAAGGTCCTTGTGGGGCATTTCAATGGTGGAAGGCCACGTGGGATGTGTGCCACTGGTGCACACGTTGAACAGGTCCAACTGTGTCGAGAAACTTATGGTACGAGCTGTTTTCTGTTATATATGTTGTTCATAAACTCTTGCTTATACACAGTTTTACAGTTGTGATCTTCTTAAAACAAAAACTGCCAAGTTCTATTGTTCCTATACAGATGCCTGACCATGATCGGGTCAGGCTTGCGCTTGGTCACAACATTATGTTTATGTTGACCTACTCCATTCCCCTTGGAGGTGAAAAGATACTTATTCATGGGTGGTCACAAATAATGAAGGCCCGTCCATCTTGGAGAATCGGACAGAAGGTTTTCTCATGCTTTTCCATGGCTCTAAAGCGAATATCCTATTTATTGACCATATTGTGAGATGAAGCTGCTTTCAAAAGGTTGTGGATGCGCGGGGTGGCGCCTGTGCCTTCTCCTGGGGCATGGTGGCCTCACCCTTGGTTAACTATAGGAAAAGTAGCACTGTTCGAGGCGTGCTTTGTACGGTTGAACATGTATAAGTACTTATACTGCTTTCAGCTATGGTTGTTAAGTGCCCCTGTTGGTTTCAGTTAAGGTTATTAAGTACCCATGTTGCTTTAACAATATGTCGTGTTTCTTCAGTCTCATCTTCTTCCAGCCGCCAAAACCAAACCAGCGCCGGCACGGCTGCCTGATTCCGCCTCCCATGACTGGCTGCGCCTCAGCGCATGCATCGCCGCCCCACCATCTCCTAAATCGTTAATGCCGGTTTCTGAGGCCTTGCCATCGTCCTCGCACGCTTTGGTGCGCTCACCGCGGTGCTACCCTCTTGCATTGTCAACATGGTCAACAAACAAGAGGAATCGGGAGAGGATTGTACGTGGAGAGGATGACAGTAGGGACCCATCATGTCCATGGCCGTACGCAAGCAAGTTACTCATTTTTTATATTCTCCATTGTCAGCGTATAGAAAAAGAAAATGCTTCCTCCTAGTGGTTTCCTGACATCTGGGACCCACGATATTGTCAACGTATATAGTCAATAGATAAGATAACAACACAAGATCGGCTAACACCTCGGACGTAGCTGCTCGAGCAGTATTTTTTTTGTTATTGTTGAGACGGAGCAGGGTTTCAACTGAGTTGTGGCCCGTCTAGCCTAGGCTTATATTTTATGTTCACCACATGACCAGCCCAGCTATTTTTCCTTTTTGAAACTGAGCCCAGTTTATTTTTTCTGAAGAATACCCAATCCAGGCATACTTATTTTTCTATGCCCCGATGGGCTGCAACTCTTTCAAGACAGCTGCAAATCTTGAAAGTAATAAGAAATGGGATGTAAATATAAAAAACAGATGACAAATTGGCAATTACTTTATAATTTCTGAATTTTTTCACATTGTCAGATTCCAATTTCACTGGGCATTAACCTCATTTAAATATAACTTCAAAGTACTTTAAATCTGGCTCGACATTTCGGTATTAAAATTAGTTTGGACCCCACCGAAATATGTGAAATTTCGTTTAAATTTTTAACCCTGGCTCTGGCCAACAAAAAAACGGACTGCAATAAATTGCATAAGAAGTTACAATGAGCTCTAAATTATTTAAAAAAATAGGGAATGGTCTGACTTGTGGGCCTATTAAGTTGATGTGTATGCAAGATTTTTTTACTTATTATATACATCAACAAACGTAACCATTCGATGTTAATCCAATGGCTATCGTGCTTCTTCAATCTCTGATCTTCTTGCTCCAGCCACCAAATCCAGCGCTAGAAGGACTGCCTGCTCCCGCCTCCAGTGGCCAGCTGTGCTGCTGTGTAGGCCTCACCGCCCCCTACTACTCCTACCGATGGCACGACCGTCCCTCTACTCACCCACATCCTCCACTGTTGTGGCTTCGCCACCTCCGGGTCATTCCCTTCCAAGGTCTCGTTGTCATCCATCACGTTGGTGTTCTCGGCACGGCGTGGTCAACATTGCCAACAAACGACAACATCAGAAGAGGGATGTACATGGAGAGGCCGACAGTTAGGACCCACATGGTCCATGGCCGCACGCAAGCAAGTATCTCCCAATGACAACTAGGACCCACCAGCTATATCTTGGCACGGAAGGAAGTGCCTCCTTATTAAGCGAAAAATAACGAGTGCTCCCCGTGACAGTTGGGGCCCACCAGCTTTGGAGGCTGACTTGTGGCCCTACTAAGTTGACGCGTACGGAGGGCTTTGTCAACTTAGTCAACAAACGATCCTATCACGAGTGGCCATTTGATTGTTAACATCCAATGGTCCTCCTGCTTCTTCAACCTCTGATTTCCTTGCTCCAGCCGTCCAAACCACCGCGTGCTCCTGCCTCCCATGGCCGACTGTGCTACCGTGGAGGCCTCACCGCCCCCTACTACTCCTGCCGCTGGCCAGGCCATCCCTCTACTCACCCACACCCCCTGTTATTATGTGGTGACGGTAGCCTCACACCGCAGCCGAACCAGTCAACCCTCATACTACCCTCCACATGTTCCCAGGCTCCGCGTTGTTCCCTGCCTCACCGACGTCCATCGCCTGGTGTTGTCCGCCCGGCGTGGTCAACGTGGTTAACGAACGATAGCCATCAGAAGAGCACTATACGTGGTGAGGCTGACAGATGGACCCACCAGTGACATCTTCGCACGCAAGGAAGTGCCTCCTTATTACACGCAAAAAAAGAATCCTCCCCTGTCAGCTCGGACCCACCAGCTACATCTTCACGCGCAGAAAGTGCCTCTTTATCCTCCCTGGCAGCCGGGACCCACCCGGTGAAGCTATGTAGCATTGTTATTCTTGTCGCAAACGTGTATGTACATATTGGTCCATCGGTCTTTCTGCCATGATGAACCGTGGCCCAGTAAGGAGCGGTAGCTGTTCAGGCAGTTCCATCTATATCGTGTACACGTATGTACGTACATATGGGTGGGGTCTCTAATGCCTACTCACGCATACGTACGGCCAGGGCTCGTGTACATGGATAGGCAGCAACGGCGTCCTGTTCATTGGCAGCCAACCGACTGGGTCAGAACGAACGAAACAACATCATGTTCGTCGGGAGCAAAGTGAGTGGGTCGGAATGTGTCCTATTCATTGGAAGGAAACAAACTGGGTCGAAATGGGTCGTGTTCAATGGGAGCCAACTGGCTTGGACGGAACAGCCGGAACAGGGTCTGGCGTACCGCAAAACGAAGGAAAACAGCCTTGTGTTCGACTGTGTACAGTCTAAACGGGGTCCTGTTCATTGGGAAGGGTCTGGCGTACCGCAAAATGGAGGAAACGGACCTGTGTTCAAGCTCCTACGGTCAAAACGGGGTGTTGTTGATCAGGAGGGGTGTGGCATACTGCAAAACAGAGGAAACAGACTTGTGTTGGAGCGCCTACGGTCAAAACGGGATCCTGTTCATCCACCATCTACTGCCTCACTCCAGCCTCCACGGGCTACTGTTCATCCACCGTCGACCTCCTAAAGCCTCCACCTGCGACTGTTCATCCACGATGTCTCCCTCCTACCTCCACCAGCTACTATTCATCCACGGGATCCTGTTCATCCAGCCTCCACCAGCTACTGTTCAACCACCCCTCCACGGGCTACTGTTCATCCAACCCTCCACCGGCTACTGTTCAACCAACCCTCCACGGGGTCCTGTTCATCCACCCCAACCGGCTCGATCGGAGTCATGTTCATCCAGTGGCAACGGCCTCTATTACCACGGGGTCATGTTCATCCAACCCCCACCGGGAACTTTTCATCCAACCCCCAACAACACTCACTGTTCATCAAGAGGCAGCAGGTCGATGGCTTCAGTTAGCAGCAGTAGCGAAGGAATCGCTCGATCGGGTTCAGTTAACAGCCAGGGATCAATTGATCGCTCGGGTTCAGTAACGCGTAGCCAGTGCAATCGCTCAGGTTCAGTAGTCGAACGCCTTGCTAGGGTTCAGTTAGAGCCCAACGCCTCGCACCCACGTGTGTACATGTACGAGACAAAGGTGCAATCCCTTTGTGCATTGCTCGCCCCGACCACCCACCGTAACTGGGATCTCCCTGATATTTTCCTCGCCCTCGCTTCCTTGGTCTTTTCCATCATGGACGGCCCAAAGAATGTCATGCAGCTGTGTCTCCGGCCCGCCTAGGACGAAAAGCCCATTTTCTATCATGAGTTTTTGTCATAGAAGTAGGATCCCACCACATCTATGATGATACCGAGTTTTGTCACAACTATCGTCATAGAAGTGTCATAAGCATGACAGAATTTTTTCGTTCGGCCCAAAATGTCACGGATGTGTCTTTTTTTTGTAGTGAGGAGATTCTTGGTTAATGAATACTAAGCTAAAAAAGAGGAACCAGAGAAGACCATCAAGGGTGACAAGGTCAAGGAAGTCACACAAGAAGAGGGGCAAGCCGTTCCAGTGGCAGAAGAAGAAGACATCCTTCGGCCTTACTATGATCATCTTACCCCTACTGAAATTGAAGCTTTTTAGGATCATTGAAACGGTTCGTGTACAGATTAAATATCTCACTCGTGAAAATATTTTGTTGCAAGAGCATGACATCGCCCTCTAGATCATTATTCGTAGATTGGAGCACCTCTTGAGCATGAAGTGTGAGGCTACCTCATCTACACCACCACCTTCTTCACCATTAAAGGATACTTGAGTTCATGGTATGGGCACTCCCCTTGGCTTGTGCTAAGCTTGGGGGAGGTGCCCCGGTATCATATCACCACCACTATCTTTGCCTTTATTTGCTTTAGTTCGATCTTTAGTTATCCTATGATTTAGTTGAATAAAAGTTTAGTTCGATCCTTTCTTTATGAGTGCTTGAGATATATAATAAAGAGTAGTTTGAGTTTTGTTTCTTTACCCTTATTGTTTCAATAAAAAGAAAGGAAAATAAATGAAAAAGATCATATGCTAATCTTATGGTAAGTAATGACATCACATAAAAATTACAAATGGTAAAATTTATTGGAGATTGACAAACATAGCATTGGTCAATGATGCAATTCATGAAAGAATTAATAAGGGAAGAGAAGATTCACATGTAAATACACTATCTTGGACATCTTTTATGATTGTGAGACCCATTAAATATTATGTGTCAAAATTGTTGACGTTGGACAAGGAAGACAATGTAATGATTTATGTTTGTTCATATTCACATAGAAGTTGTATTGTCATAGATCCTTCAACATGTGGTGCTTGCTCAGTGTCTTTGCTAGACAAAAATTTCACACTAAGTAGAGATACTACTTGTGCATCCAAAAACCTTAAACCCAAAATCTTATTTTGAGATTCCACCGTACCTACCTATGGATTGAGTAAGATCCTTCAAGTAAGTTCTCATCAGTGCATTAAGGCAATAAAATCTATGAGAAAATTGAGCGTTGTATGAACTTGTGATGGCAAAATAATAAAAGCGGCAGACTACATAATAAATGTTGCTATCATAAGGGGCAATACAATGTGACATTCTTTTGCATTAAGGGATTTGGCATACAAAAAAAAGCGCATGTCAACCTCTGCTTCCCTCTGCGAAGGGTCTATATTTTACTTTTATGCATTTACTTTTATGTAAGAGTCAAAGTATTCTTCCATATTCCTTTTTTATTTTCTCTTTTTGCAAGCATCATGTGGTGAGGAAAGATCTAGGCACATATATCCAGTTGGATATGAGTGGGCATGAGTTATTATTGTTGACATCACCCTTGAGGTGAATATGTTGGGAGGCGAAACTATAAACCCCTATCTTTCTATGTGTCGGTTGAAACTTTTTGTTCATGGGTATGCTGTGAGTGTTAGAAATCATAAAAGGTTAAATGATGGTTGAGTATGTGAACTTGCCAAAAGGCTCCGACACATGACCCTTCCTGAAAATATGATGAATTGTAGTTGCAAAGTTGACTGAGAACATAGTTTGTTGTTTTTAAATAATGTTTATGCTTTATACTTCAATGTTGTGATCAATTGTTACTTGTTCATGATAAGTTATATGATAAAAGTTGTATGATAAAGTTTATGTTAAAAGTTCTTTGTTGTTATAATAATAAACATGATGCTTCTATGTCCATATTTTGTTTTTATCGACACCTCTCTCTCTCTAAGCATGTGGGCATGTTTTTCGATTTCATTTTTCGCTTGAGGACAAGCGAGGTCTAAGCTTGGGGGAGTTGATACATCCATTTTGCATCCTGTTTTCCTACTGTTATTTATAATGTTTTAATGCATAATAATGCTTTTTGGAGTATTTCTAATGCCTTTTCTCTCATAATATGCAAGGTTTGCACCAAGAGGGACAATACCGGCAGCTGGAATTCTGGAGCTGAAAAAGCTACGTCAGAGTTACCTATTCTGCACATCTCTAAATGAGCTGAAAATTCATGGAGAATTATTTTGCAATATATGAAAAATACTGGAGCAAATAACTACAGGAGGAGACCCACCAGGTGGGCACAACCCACCTAGGCGCGCCAGGCCCCCAGGCGCACCCTGGTGGGTTGTGCCCTCCTTGGCCCCACCTACAGGGGCACTTTCGGGATGAAGCGCCGCCTTCTCGAGGTGGAACTTGGGCAGGAGCACTTTTACCCTCTGGCGGAGCGATTCCGCCGGGGGGAACTTCCCTCCCGGAGGGGGAAATCCTCGCCATCGTCATCACCAACAACTCTCCATCTTTGGGAGGGCAATCTCCATCAACATCTTTAATAGCACCATCTCCTCTCAAACACTAGTTCATCTCTTGTGTTCTATCTTCGTACTTGTGGGTGACTAGTATTGTTGATGACATCTTGTAGTTGATTACTATATGGTTTATTTGGTGGAAGATTATATGTTCAAATCCATTATGCTATTTAATACCCCTATGATCTTGAGCATGATTATCATTTGTAAGTAGTTGATTTTGTTCTTGAGGTCACGGGAGAAGTCATGTTGCAAGTAATCATGTGAACTTGATATGTGTTCAATATTTTGATCATATGTATGTTGTGACTCCCTTAGTGGTGTCATGTGAACGTCGACTACATGACACTTCACCATATTTGGGCCTAAGGGAATGAATTGTTAAGTAGTTATTAGATGATGGGTTGCTAGAGTGATAGAAGCTTAAACCCTAGTTTATGCGCTACTTCGTAATGGACCGATTTGGATCCAAAAGTTTAATGCTACAGATAGATTTTATCCTAATAATTTTCTTGTAGTTGCGGATACTTGCGACGGGGTTAATCATAAGTAGGAGGTTTGTTCAAGTAAGAACAACACCTAAGCACCGATCCACCCACATATCAAATTATCAAAGTAGCGAACACGAATCAAGCCAACATGATGAAAGTGATATGGTGAAACTCCCGTGTACCCTCAAGAATGCTTTGCTTATTTTTAGAGATCGTTTTGGCCTATCCTTTGCCTCAAAAGGATTGGGCTACCTTGCTGCACTTTATTTACCATGACTATTACTTGCTTGTTACAAATTATCTTGCTATCAAACTACCTGTTACTGACAAGTGCTTGCAGACATTACCTTGCTGAAAACAACTTGCCATTTCCTTCTTCTCCACATTGGGTTTGACACTCTTACTTACCGAAAGGACTATGATTGATCCCATATACTTGTGGGTCATCAGGATCTCACGAGGTCAGAGGCTTGCGGCAGCGAAAAAGTATTTTTGTGGCTGCTTCTGGTGGTTTGGGAATATTTGGGAATTTATAGAGGTGGAACTAGGGTTAGGAGACCTCCAAGGGGCCCACAAGCAAGCGGTCGCCCCCTTGGGCATGCCCTGCAGGCTTGTGGCCTCCTCGGGAACCTTCTGGCACTCTCTCCAAGTTATGCAGGTGTCTTTTGGTCCAAGAAAAAACATCATGAAAGTTTTATTCCGTTTGGACTCCCTTTGATATTCCTTTCTGAGAAAGCCAAAAACAAGGAAAGAACAACAACTGACACTGGGCACTAGGTAAATAGGTTAGTCCCAAAAAATGATATAAAATAGTATATTGATGCATATAAAACATCCAAAAAAATATAATAGCATGGAACAATAAAAAATTATAGATACGTTGGAGACGTATCAAGCATCCCCAAGCCTAATTCTTGCTCATCCTTGAGTAGGTAAATGACAGAAACAAAAAAAATTGATGTGGAATGCAACCTAACATATTTATCAATGCAATCTTATTTATTGTGGCAAGAATATTCAGATCCATGAGATTCAAAACAAAAGTTTAATATTGACATAAAACAATAATACTTTAAGCATACCAATAAAGCAATCCTGTCTTCTCAAAATAACATGGCCAAAGAAAGTTATCCCTACAAAATCATATAGTCTGGCTTTGCTCCATTTTCATCAACAAAGTATTTCATCATGCACAACCCCGATGTTAGTTAAGCAATTATTTCATACTTTAATGTTCTCAAACTTTTTCAACTTCCATGCGATACATGAGCGTGAGCGATGGATATAGCACTATGGGTGGGATAGAATATGGTGGTTGTGGAGAAGACAAAAAGGAGGAGAAAGTCTCACATCAACTAGGAAAATTAATGGGTTATGGAGATACCCATCAATCGATATTGACGCAAGTGAGTAGGGATTGCAATGCAACGGATGCACTAGAGCTATAAGTGTATAAAGCTCGAAAAGAAACTAAGTGGGTGTGCATCCAACTTGCTTGCTCATGAAGACCTAGGGCAATTTAAGGAAGCCCATCATTGGAATATACGAGCCAAGTTCTATAAAGAAAAATTCCCACTAGTATATGAAAGTGACAAAATAGGAGACTCTCTATCATGAAGAACATGGTGCTACTTTGAGGCACAAGTGTGGAAAAAGGATAGTAACATTGTCCCTTCTCTATTTTTCTCTCATTTTTTTCTTCTTTTTTTCTCTTTTTTTCTTTTTTTTTTGTTTGGGCTTCTTTGGCCTCTCCTTTTTTTATATTTGGGCTTCTTTGGCCTCTCTTATTTTCTTTTAAAGTCTAGAGACTCATCCCCACTTGTGAGGGAATCATAGCTTCAATCATCCTTTCCTCACATGGGACAATGCTCTAATAATGATGATCATCACACTTTTATTTACTTACAACTCTAGAATTACAACTCAACGCTAGAACAAAAATATGACTCTATATGAACGCCTCATGCATATGAGAACAATATAACAATGATGGTGTGTGTCATAATAAACGGAATGGTGGAAGTTGCATTGCAATATCTCTCGGAATGGCTATGGAAATGCCATGATAGGTAGGTATCGTGGCTGTTTTGAGGAAGGTATGTGGTGGGTTTAATGCACCGACAAAATTTTCATGGTACTAGAAAGGCAATAGTGGAAGGATGAGAGTGCGTATAATCCATAGACTCAACATTAGTCATAAAGAACTCACTCACTTATTGCAAAAGTTTATTAGCTATCGAAACAAAGTACTACATGCATGCTCCTAGGGGAGAGGTTGGTAGGAGTTAACCATCGCGCGCTCCCGGCCTCCACACAAAGGATGACAATCAAAAAAATAAATCATGCTCTAACTTCATGATGTAATGGTTCACCATACGTGCATGCTACAGGAATCACAAAATATTTCTACCAATGCACAATTACTCACTAGCATGACTCCAATATCACCATCTTTATATCTCAAAACAAATGCAAAGAATCAAACTTCTCATATATTCAATGCTCTTTATATGAAAGCTTTTTATTATATCCCTCTTGGATGCCCATCATATTAGGATTAAATTCATAGCCTAAGAAAATTACCATGTTGTTTAAGACTCTAAAAATAATATGAGTGAAGCATGAGAGTTCATCAATTTCTATAAAATAAAACCACCGCCATGATCTGAAAAGATATAAGTGAAGCACATAGAGTATTATAATAAATTCACGATTAATGTGTGTCCCTCTCAAAAGGTGTTTACAGCAAGGAGGATTGTGGCAAACTAACAAGCAAAGACTCATATCATACAAGACGCTCCAAGAAAAACACATATCATGTGGTGAATAAATATAGCCTCAAGTAAATTTACCGATGGATTGAAGACGAAAGAGGGGATGCTATCCGGGGCATTCCCAAGCTTAGATGTTTGGTTTTCCTTGCATATTACCTTAGGGTGCCTTGGGAATCCCCAAGCTTTGGCCCTTGCCACTCCTTATTTCATAGTCCATCAAATCTTTACCCAAAACTTGAAAACTTCACAACAAAACTCGTAAGATCGTTTAGTATAAGAAAAGCAAATCACCACTTAGGTACTGTTGTGAAATCATTCCAAATTTATAATGGTGTTATATCTAGTGCATTCCAACTTCTCCATGGTTCATACCTCCCGATACTACCGATAGACTCATCAAAATAAGCAAAGAACACGATAAAAACAGAATCTGTCTAAAACAGAACAACCTGTAGTAATAAGGAAACTTTGTATACTTCTGTAACTCCAAAAATTCTGAAAAAATAGGAAAATATATACAATTTGTATGTAAATCGTGTGTAAAAAATTAAGAACCAGACCACTTTCCTATGAATTATCAAAATTCTGCTCCTGGACACAAAAGTTTCTGATTTTTAGCAAAATCAAATCAACTATCTTCCAAATCATCCCAAAGGTATTACTTGGCACAAGCACTAATTTAAAACATGAAAACACCTCTAACCAGAGGATAGAAGATATATTTATTCGAAAACAGGATCCAAAAAGTAAAAACAAAAATAAAATTGGGTTGCCTCCCAACAAGCGCTATTGTTTAACGCCCCTAGTTAGGCATAATGCAATAGATCTAGGTATTGTCATCTTTGGTATTTAGTCCATAAGTGGCCCTCATAATAGATTCATATGGCAACTTAATTTTCTTTCTTGGAAATTCTTACATGCCCTTCCTTAACGGAAATTGAAATCTATCATTTGCTTCTTTCATATCAATAATTACACGAATCGTTCTAAGGAAAGGTACCAAGAATAATAGGACATGTAGGATTGCAATCTATATCAAGCACAATAAAATCTACGGGCACATAATTCCTATTTGCAACAATAATAACATCATTAATCCTTCCCATAGGTTTCTTAATAGTGGAATCCGCTAGGTGAAATTCAAAGAACAATCATCAAATTTGTGGAAACCGAGCACATCTGTGACAGCCTAGTTTTTGCCCTCTTCTTTCTTCAGGTTTTCAGTTGGATTTATTTGAATTTTGAGTTCGAATCATTTCAGTTGGACTTATAACACTTGGGCATCACCTTGGCTTTCACCCAAGTGACTCACCCCTCCTCCAAACCATCATTTCCTCTCTGTTATACCTCAAAATAATGTCATGGGTATTTTTCTTTAATGAAAAATATTCATTTTCCTCTCAAAAACCCTAAACAGAAACTTGTGCTCCAAAGCCACCCCTACTTTTCTTGCCCACAAAAATCCTTTGAACCCTAGGGCACCTCCCTGAGCAAAAATATCACACCACTTTTTGGAATATTTTTGCTACAGAAGTTACTTTCTGTTCTGGACAGAAATGGTGGTTTCTACAGCAACTACCATTTTACTTGCTCCATTGGTGCTGCATTTTGTTGTGCATCACTACCCTCCTAACTCATTGCTACACACCAAAGCACAACTCCCATTTAACCACAACAAGCTCTCAAAGTTACTATCCAGTAACTTGCAGTGAAGTAAAAATCATGTTCACTGCGTCTGGGCTCAAACCAAAGTGTGGAAACCTCTACATCTACCACGAACAACAGGCCAGACATGTAGTTTAGGCTTAGGTCGGCCTGAGGTGAGAGTTCACGCGGTGACCGCGTTCGACCAAGCATGCTGGCATGCAGACGGCGCGCTGTGCGTCGCGCCCGAGCCTCTGTTGCTCGCGTGATCGCTTCCCCGCCTGCCAAACCTTGCCAAACCCCGCCACCATCACCGTCCCAACGCCATTAACCTCACCCTGGCGCTCGCCGGCGCCGGAGCTTTGCCGAAGCGAGCACGGGCGCGGTCCGGCCAACCCAACAGTGCGCCACGCACTGTGTTTGTCGCCTTCTCCTTGCTCATGTGCTTGTCTCTGCGTTCCCACAGTTCCTGCGTGAGCTGTCGCCTTCCCCTCTCTCACTGATGCCGCTCGTCGCCGGGCGCAGCGTCCAAGTGTCCTCCGGTGGAGCCCGAGCACCTCTCATCGCTCGGCTATAAATAGAGCCCTCCCCAGCCTCCTCGAGCATCATCCACTCCTCACACACACTCCAGAAACCTGTAGAAAGCCGTGGCCCGGGCAGGCCTGGGGCCGCCGTCCCCGAGCTCGAGCTCGTCGGTGATCCCCTCTGTCCGTCCGCACCACTCCTGCCCCTCCCAAGCTCAGGCGACCTTTCCAAGGCCTTCGCCGTGCCTCGGTGGTGTCGTTCCGCCCGGTTGGAGCCCCTAGTGCCACCTCTAGTCGTCGTCGTCTTCAACTCCAGCGACCGCTGCCTTCTGTCTCCACTGGAGAGGACGTTTCCGATGCTATGCGACCACCCCTAGCTAACCTATGGGTATGGGCAGGTGCGCCTCCGTCCCCTCTTTCGACCCCTCCCTCCTGTTTTAGCCAAGGAGCTCTCCTCGCCGGCGTGTGCTCCAGCGGAGCCGCTCCGCCCTCTGTCTCTCTCTCACCTCCCCCTCACCTGACCAGCGGGGCTCGCTAGTCAACCACTCTGTACGCGCCCGAAGCGGTACGAGTGGAGGCGCCTCGTGGGTTTACGCCTTCGACGTCACCCCCCAGTTATGTTTATTTAAATTCAAAATTTAAATAATTACGGAACACTTCAAACAACCAGAACTTTTTAACCATAAGTCCAAATGAATTGATTCTTTTTGCATTGGGTTCTGTATGAAAATCTCTAGCAGCACACCAAAGATGGGATTTTTCCCTACTGCCTAGATTTTCTGGTAAATTTCAGAAGGGTTCTTGATGTTTTCTTTTTGTGTTTATAATTATTTTCAGAAGGTGGAGCTTGTCTTGAGGATCACCAGGGAGAGTGTGACCCTCATATGCACTAAGGCAAGCCACAACAACATTTTCATGGTGCCATTGCAACATTTGTGATTTATTTCAACTTGAATGGTTAATTAGTTCATGCATTTAAATCACCTAGTTAAATAATTATTTTTATTCTGTTGCAAGCTTATTCAAGTGAATATGTTGATTGGCAGAAAGTTAAGAGTTAACTAAGCTAGAGTTAAGTTATTATAAGTGATGATAGGCTTTGGAGAACTAATTTGCTATTGAAAATGGACTAGTTGAATAATATTTTCTTGAGTAAGAAAATGATTATGCTTAGTTTTTGCCATGATTAGTTGTTGCATAAACATGACCAGAAAAGTGCCATGAGGTTCTGAAATGTTGATTAGTGCTTGATATATGTTGACTCGGTATGGTTCTGATGATTAGTAAACATGTTATATGAGTGCATTTGCATGGCATGTCATGACACCAGTCATCTTTATTTTAAGTTGAACCTGATAATAAAGCAACTTGAACATACCGTTGATCGGGTCATGGTGCCACTAAATCGAGTTTTTCCCAGCGCAACCACATTTGCCTTTATGGGAAGGCCTTTATTCGGTCCGTTGTCATGCCTCTGGTCGGTACCTCCAACGAGGGAAGGTTATGGGCATGCAGTATGTTGGCCCGGTAGGCAGACATAACCTTGTGTGCCCGTTGATTGTTGTTATGGTACCTTGTCCCTGTTTGGGACTAGTTTTGCCAAGACGGTGGCCGTTGGTGTCTGGGGTAGACACGGGGCCACCCATGACTTAGCCCAGTGGGTAGTTAGTCGGAGTGGCCGGGAGAGTGTCGTGGCAATGGAGGGGTTTTGTTGGAATGTCGTTGGTCCACCCGAATGGGAGTGCGAGGCCATGGTTTCCTTGGTGTGGGTACAGTGTGCTACCTCTGCAGAGTGTATTAAATCTATCGATAGCCGAGTCCACGGTTACGGACACGCTCGAAAGTAGGTCACACCCTGGGTCAATGTTTTATATAAATCTTGCACACTAAAATAACATGGCACTGTTGAAAAGATGATGGTTAAAGAACCATGTTGATGTTGATGACCACGTTGTTGGTCCATTTGTGATCCGAGAATGATCACCTTTTGTTACGTGGTAACCTGTTGGTAAGCTAGTCTGTGGGACTTGAGGCAAGAGATTTTGATTCACTACATCCATAGCATGATCTTGCATTGATGATTAAATTGGTTAATATCATGATACTGTTTGTCATTATGTTTATGCTTGTTGTGAGCTTGCAAGTACATTCAATGTACTGACCTGGCATGTCATGCCAGATTTCAGGAAAGGTTCATTGGAACGGAGTGTTGTTCGAGTCTAGATCGTGTTCACATCGGTGTCCCTGTGCTATGGAGTCCCGCTTCGTCGCCGTTCCGCTGGCGCGTAGTTATCATGATCGAGGCCCCCCTTATGTTCATTAAATAATGTACATATTGTTCCGCCGCCTCGTGTGTGCCACTTGGCCTCCTAACTTGTTGTAATATGAACTATGTTCCACTAGTATCAATAAAGCGGTTGTATTCTGTACCAAGATGTTGTGTGTTGCCAGAAGACATGGTCTCTGGGCTGGCAATGCAAGGTAAACCGGTTGCTCTGAGGCGGGGTGCCACAACATCACATAAAGTTTTCGGGATAGTGGAACATTAGCACCCAAATCACACAAAGCATGGCACTCATAATCTTTAATCTTGATTTTAATAGTAGGTTCCCACTCATCATAAAGCTTTCTAGGGATAGAAACTTACAATTCAAATTTTTCTTCAAAATATTTGATCATAGCATCAACATATGTTTAGTAAAAGCTTTATTTTGATTATAAGCATGAGGTGAATTAAGCATGGATTGCAACCAGGAAATACAATCTATCAAAGAACAATTATCATAATTAAATTCCTTGAAATCCAAAAGAGTGGGTTCATCGCTACTTAAAGTTTTGACCTCCCCAACCCCATGTTTGTCAAAAATTTCATTAAGATCTTTAAACTCCAAATCATTGGGACACCTTCTAGCTAAAGTTGACTCATCTCCAGTCCCATCTTTATCAAGATTTATATTATCAAACAAAGATTCAGAAGAACACGCTTGTACAAACCAATCTCGCTTAGCACGCATCCTAGCGGTTCTTACTTTACATTCATTCATAGAAATTCTAATGTCTTTTAGAGATTCATTAATCATTCTTGGGTGACATACATCTCATATTTAAAGAATCAATCTCAAGAGAAATCTTATCAACGTTCCTAGCCAAATCATCAATCTTAAGCAATTTTTCTTCTACCATAGCATTAAAAATCTTTTGAGAATTTATAAAAGCTTTAATATTGTTCTCAAGATCAGTGGGTATTTTATTATAATTCCCATAAGAATTGTTGTAGGAATTACCATAAATGTTAGAGGAATTACTAGGAAACGGCCTAGGGTTGAAATTACCTCTATAAGCGTTATTACCAAAATTGTTCCTACCAACAAAATTTACATCAATAGATTCATTATTATTATCAATCAAAGTGGACAGAGGAATATCATTAGTATCAATAGGAGCATTCTTACTAGCAATAAATTTCATAAGTTCATCCATCTTTTCACTCAAAGTATTAATTTCTTCAATCGCATGCACCTTTTTACTAGTGGAAAATCTTTCGATATGCCATTGGGAGTAATTTTCCATAATATTATCTAGGAGTTTAGTAGCTTCTCCTAACGTAATTTGCATAAAAGTACCACCCACGATGGAATCCAAAACATTTCTAGATGCAAAATTCAATCTCGCATAATCTTTTTGTATAATTATCCACAAAATTAAACCCTGAGTAGGGCAATTTGTTATCATCAATTTCACCCTCTGCCAAGATTGTGAAACACGCTCATGATCAAGTTGCTTAAAATTCATTATATCATTCCTAAGGGAGATGATCTTAGTGGGAGGAAAATGAAGGAAATATGCCCTAGAGGAAATAATAAAGTTGTTATTTTATATTTCCTTATTCATGATAAATGTTTATTATCATGCTAGAATTGTATTAACCGGAAACTTGATACATGTATGAATACATAGACAAAACTACGTGTCCCTAGTATGCCTCTACTAGACTAGCTCGTTGATCAAAGATGGTTAAGTTTCCTAGCCATGGTCATGAGTTATCATTTGATAAATGGGATCACATCATTAGTGGAATGATGTGATGGCCAAGACCCATCTGTTAGCTTAGCATAATGATCGTTCAGTTTTATTGCTACTGCTTTCTTCATGTCAAATATATATTCCTCCGACTATGAAGTTATGTAACTCCCGGACACCGGAGGAATGCCTTATGTGCTATCAAACATCACAACGTAACATGGTGGTTATAAAGATGCTCTACAGGTATCTCCGAAGGTGTTTGTTGGGTTGGCATAGATCGAGATTAGGATTTGTCACTCCGAGTCCGGGCCCTCTTGGTAATGCAATCATATGAAGCCTTGCAAGCAAAGTGACTAATGAGTTAGTTACGGGATGATCTACTACGGAACGAGTAAAGAGACTCTCCATTAACGAGATTGAACTAGGTATAGAGATACCGATGATTGAATCTCGGGTAAGTAACATACCGATGACAAAGGGAATACCGTATGTTGACATTGTGGTTCGACCGATAAAGATCTTCATAGAATATGTGGGAACCAATATGAGCATCTAGGTTCCGCTATTGGTTATTGATTGGAGAGGTGTCTTGGTCATGTCTACATAGTTCTCGAACCCGTAGGGTCCGCACGCTTAACGTTTGATGACGATATGTATTATATGAGTCATCTATTTTGGTGACCGAAGGTTGTTCAGAGTCCCAGATGAGATCACTGACATGACAAGGAGTCTCGAAATGGTCGACAGATAAAGATTGATATATTGTAAGGTTATATACGGACACCGGAATGGTTCCGAAGAGGTTCAGGGATTTTTCGGTGTCGATGTACAAAAGTAGGGGCTCTCTTTTGCACCCCTTTTCTTGTGCACGGGCAATCAGAGCCGCGCCCATGGCCACACTTAGCAGGGCAGAGGAGGGAAGCCGAAGCCGCAAGACACCAAGACAGAGACACGAAGGGAAAGAGGGCGAGGCAGGCTCCCCCGGCAAGGCCCTTGCCGGGGGCAGCCTATGCAGCCCCGACAAGAGCCCTGCCAGGGGGACTTGCCCAACGCCAGCAGAGCGCACCACCCTTGAGCCCCAGGTTTCCAACACCATCAACCGCATTGGAACCAAAGCTCGGGAGGTGCCTCCATGGTGGCATGCAGATCTTTGTGAAGATCATAAGAACAAGATTAGATGAGGACAAGAAGACGGTGATCCTCGGCAAGATCCTTGCCAAGGAAATCCACGAGGCCTCCGGCAAGATCCTTGCCGGGGACGACCACAGTGCTGCGGCAAGACCCTTGCCGGGGCCCCGGAAAGACCCTTGCCGAGGACATCAGTGGGGCCGCAGCCAGGCCTGCACCCGTCAAGACTCCACCGTCGTTCCCATGCAGCTGCCAGCCCAGCCAGCCAGGCTGGCACCTGCGTGGCGACGCACGGCTTCTAGAACAACTCGGAAAGCACCTGCGTGGTGGCATGCAGATCTTCGTGAAAGCGCTGCCACTACGCCACCTCAGCAGCCTGCAAGCCTACATGGCGCTGCCCGCCTTGCTGGCATGGATGCATGTCAAAGCAACGCGAGGCGGCAACAAAACCGGAGGACACCTAAGGAGCACATTTAATGCGTCTTGTTCTGTAATGACAGGCGATAAGCTTGTACACTGTACCCTTTCCACGTCCTGTGTGCCACTATGGCGTCCCCTTTTTCCTATAAAAGGAGGCCTGAGACGTGCTGGAGAGGGAATCGGCTTTTTGGACTACGCACGCATCGTAGCTAGTTCAAGAACACAAGAACAGTCAAATATACACCAAAGCAGGACTAGGGTATTACGCATTCTCGCGGCCCGAACCTGGGTAAACGCAGTATGTACTGGCTCTTAGACCCGCTCTTCTCACAACCCCGCGCTCGCCGACCGTAGTAGGGATTCTTGTGATCCCAAGGTGTCGTTCACACCGACATCTTTGGTGCGCCAGATAGGGGGCGCAGTTGTGAGAATCCGGTTTAGTAGCTAGTTTAGCAGTTCTTCGTCACCATGGCTTCTGAGGAAGAAGGCGACAGATCGAGGGGCATCATTAGCAGGTGCAGCGAACGCTCATGCAGCGACAGGAAAGCTAAGTCACCCGAAACTTTGAGCAATTCTCTTTATATGAGATTATTCTCCTTGGAGATCTTTCCTCTGTGTGAGAAACCTGCACGCGACGGGGCCCTTCCACTATTGGCAATTCCCTTGTTCTGTTTCGAGCCTGCTCAACAGTTCGAGCGGCTGCGTCGAGACTAGCAGGGTGGCCTCCCGCTATTGGCAATGCTCTTGTTCTGTCTCGAGTCCGCTCGACAGCTCGAGCGGCCGCGCTGAGAACGGCAAGGTGGTTCGCCTAGCAGCACGCACAACCGGCAGGCTATTGAGGATCCGTCCTCAAGGCGCCGCGGCCTGGGTTTATGCGTCAGCAAGCCTACCCAATTGACGTAGGGTGAACGTACAAAGAAAGATCGAATCGGAAAATAACATGCATCATTTCAGGGTACTGCAGAGTTATATTACATCAATTGTTGTTGTGGTTCTAACTGAAGAGAGAAATTGTCTTGGTCTCGAACCTGCAGCGGCGATAAGAAATGGGGTGCCTAGTCCCGACACTAGCCTTCACTCCTCTCGATTCCGTCGACGCGGCTAATGATGGGCTTGATGCACTCCTTGAGCGGCGCAAGGTCCACATCCTCCGGCAAGCTCTCCAGCGCGGCATCGAAATCGATGTTGGGGTACCAGTACGCCACCTTGGTCATGGCACCCCAGCAAAGTTGTCGGGCCTCGTTGGCCAGAGCTCGCCCTGTTAGAGCGAAACTGCTCCAGGGCTCCAAGGACGCCCTCGAAGAACAGGTTCAGCTTGGCGTTGGGGATCATGTTTGGCTCAGGGGTGTGCCTCACGTTCGCCATCCCCATGGCGGCCAGCTTTTCAGTGATCCTGTTGGCAATGTCGGCGAGGTGGCTGATCCAGAGGTTCTCACCCTTCACGAAATCTTCGTGGTTGGCAGCTTCATTCTTCCGCAGATGCCTCTCCTTCTCCAGGCTCTTGGTCAGGGTCTCCTCCCGGGCCTTGACCTCCGAAAGCGTCCCCTCAAGACCCTCCAGGTTCAGCTTTAGGTCCTTGATGGAGTCATTGGCGTGGGTGAGCAGCTCGGCCTTGCTGAGGACTTCGGCATGCGCCACCATCAAGGCACAGTTGACCGTGTCCCTCTCCTTTTCCAGCTCCTCGGCCCTGTTCTTCAGGCCGTCCTGCTCCACCTCCAGCTCCTTCACCTTGTTGTCATGGGATAGAGCTTGAGCATCGAGCGCTTCTTTGCATTTCTGCTCCAGCTCCTAGGTCCACTGCGTGGCGAGCTTCTCGACCTCCTCATCCTTGCTGTGGAGCGTGGCGGCGAGCGCCACCTCATGAGCGACGAGGTCCTCCACCTGGGAGTCTAGCTCGGAATGGTGCTGGGACCGGGCGGCCTCGGCCCTGGCGGCCTGTTCCCTCACTGCCTCCTCGGCCTTCTCGATGTCGGCC
This sequence comes from Triticum aestivum, assembly GCF_018294505.1. Lineage (NCBI taxonomy): Eukaryota > Viridiplantae > Streptophyta > Magnoliopsida > Poales > Poaceae > Triticum > Triticum aestivum. The sequence continues at coordinate 470,353,383 of NC_057798.1, read as the reverse complement.
AGCTTCATGATGAGCTCCTGCTTGCGCTCGTCTAGCTGATCTTGGGCAGCCCTCAGCTCTTCATGGGCCTGGAGGAACCAAGCTTGCGCCTCGGTGATGCGCTCCTCGAGGTCCACCTCCGCCTTGCCTGCCGCTGCCTCCTTGGACTTCGCCTTGTCCAGACGGGCGCGCTGGAGCGCCTGGAGCTTCTAGAGGCAGGCTCCCATGGCCCGGAGAAGCTGCTCCTCCTGGGAACCGCCACCACCGGCGCTTAGTTCGTCAACAACCTTGAGCCCGACGGCGGCAAGCATCTCATTGTCAAAAACCTCCTCCTCGGCTGGCGACCTGGTGCCCGCCGTCGTGGGAAGGTGGACGAACAGGTCATCTCCCACCTTCAAGTACTTCCCCAAGCCAGAGGTGGTAGAGGAGGAGGGTTGGTCGTCGACCACCTCCTCCTCAATAGCGGCCTTGCCGGCCTCCCCGACAGGCCCCTTGCCGGCCTCCTTGGCGGCAGCCTTACCGCTCTCCCCAGCAGACCCCTTGACGGTGCCCTCAGCAGCGGTCTCGGCGGCCTCCTCGGCGGCGATCTTGTCGGCCTTGGCCTCGGCGTCCTTGGCAACCTCCGTGATGACAGTGTCAACATCCTCCTGGTCCGCCAAGAGAGGATCTAGATGCCGAAAAGGAGAATAAGGCAAGGCCAAGATCAAGGCTCAAAAAGAAAAAAAAAGAAAACAAGGAAAAGCAGGAAGAGAAAGCAGGTGACTTACCCATGCTAGGCTGAGAAGAAGTGGCCCCCTTCCCGCCAACATATATTGCCGGGACGGAGCCACCAGTGCCCAAGTCCACCACCTCCTTCGCGCGTATGGGCTCGGCGCTTGGTGCCCTTGCCAGGGACGCCCCTTGGGGCAGTGTGGTCGATAGGGGCGGTGTGTTGGGGGTGGCCCTTGGTGGCTTCCCCTGTTGCAGTTCTCCTCCTGCGGCCACGGCAAGGTCAGCACCAAGAAGGTGTACCCCAACACATGGTGAAGAGGAGTGGATGGTGAACGCATGATGGGGCCTAAGCCGGGGGCTGTGCCAAGGGCTGTTGTCCGGGCTGATCTCCACCACCGGCGTGTGTGAAGTGCCCGCCGATGCCATGGCTCTCTTCACCACCCTCTGGGCTAGTGTCTCCCTGTCCCTGCAAAGATGAAAACAAGTCACGAGAAGTGGCGCGATCTGGAAGAGCGGAGGTGAAGAAGGGCAGACACTTACTCGTCCTCCGCCTCCTCTCCCACTGCTTTTCTCTTCCTCCATGGGCTGAGGGACCCAAGATTAAAGAGGACCTCCATGTCGACATCTGTGGGAGGAGGAGAAGGGGGTGGAGTCCGTCGGCGCTTGGACGAAGAAGAAGCGGTCTCTTTCTTCTTTGCCACGGCGGTCTTCGCCGCCTTCTTCGTCGTTGCGGCCCTCGTCTGGCGCACAGGCTCCCCCTGGGCCCCTTGCCATGGTTTGGTCCTCCTGGGCCGGACCAGCTCACCAGAGCTGGCCCACCGTAGGACACATCCTCTTCCCGTGGCCGGAGGGTCGTCGGCCTCAGCCTCTTCTTCGATCGACTCCTCGACCGCCTCCTCAACAAGGGGGCCCCGGTGTTGGCACCGCTGGCCTTCCCGGTAGACCCCGCCCACTGGGCGAGCTCCCTCTCCTCTGCAGCCGCGCTGGCCTCATCCTCCATGCCGCCAGCACTGCCGGCCTCCCTGGCAAGCTGCGCCTCCGCAGCCTGGCAGCGATGTAGTCGATTTCTGCCTAGGTGGTGTCCTCGACGAGCAGCGGCTCGTCGTGGTCGTAGTCCTTTGACAAGTTGTCGAAGAACTCCTGCACCTCGCATGCCGGGGGCTCGACCCAGGACGGGTCGAGGCCGTGCGCATTGAAAACCGGCATCATCTTGAGGATGGCGGACTGGCACGTGTTGTTGCTCAGCGGGAACACAACCGGCGGCAACCCGAACAGGGGTCCTTGAGGACCTTGCCGGCCTTCGTGGCCCTGCCGTTCCTCTCCACCCTGCTGTCGGCGAACACGTCGAGCTGAAATAGCCTCTAGGCAAAATGGGCATGTCCCAACACCGTGAAATTATGCTTCAGGCCGGGGCGGAGCCTCATGATGTCGGTCGCGTTCCTGATGTCCTAGGCCAGCCTCCCTTTGTTGTGCAGCAGGGCGATTCGGCGGTGGATGAAGTCCGCCCCAATCATCTCCAGGGTGAGCTCGGCCGTGGTGAGGTGATGGATCCTGATGGTGGCAATCGAGAGCTTCACATCGTCGGCATCGAGATCGCTCCAGTCCTTGTCGTGGAGCGGCGGACTCTAACGAACCCGGCAGAACTCCGGTGGGTTCTTCTCCTTGATCCAGTACCACCAGCCCTGCCACTCCTCCCACCTCTCCTTGTGGGCACCCTCCGGATACGTGCCTCTCCCTTGGACCCTCGGGATCCAATAGATGCTCCCGGAGAGGGTGCCCCCTGGCTGGAGGCGAGGGTAGAAGTAGTGGTGGAAGATCGCCGTGCTGGGAAGCACCCCAGCAAAGTCCTCACAGAGGTGGGCAAAGAACGCCATGCACGCCACGGCGTTCAGTGTAAGGTCCAGAACGCGAAAGCCAAAGGTGTGCATGACGTTGTTGAAGAAATCAGAGAAAGGGGGGCAAACCCACAGGAGAAGAAATCAACGAAGAAGGGGTACCGATTTGGGTCGGCCTTGATGTTGGTGGGGATGACGCACGTGGCAGGGTGCCCTGTCGTCTCCACCGCCCACAGAGGCTTGAAGAAGTTCTTGAGGTGAAATACATCGACCGACGATGGGGAGAAATAGGTGAACTGCGCCCACCGCGCCACCGCCTTGTTCTACGGTGCTTCCCTCTCCACGGCATCCTTGGACGCCCCCTTGCCCTTGCCAGTCTTGGGTGCCATGGCGGCTGGGAGGAGGCAGAGGATCACAAGCAATGGGGGTGCAGCAGCGACGAGCAAGAGCGAGAGCTCAAGGAAGAAGAGGATGGCAATGGCGGTTCTGAGATTGGAGAAAGCGCAGAGGGTAAATGAGCAGCGTGCCTATGGTTATTCCTTTTTATGGGGAAGACACAGGTCGCCTCTTTACCATTTACTGCGACATGACGCCTGCGTGCAGCAGGTGCCCCACGCATGCCCCCCACGTCACGCACGGCCCTCACATTGCGTGTTCAACACGGGTCATGGGGAAGCATAGCAGACGCGGGAGTTACGACGGTAAAAATCGGCCCCGCCTGCCTGCGCACCATTCTGGGCCTAGCCCAACAACGCGTTGCGCTTATGTGTGACCCAGGACTGGGGGCTCTTATCAGTGTACAAAAGTAGGCGCTCTCTTTTGCACCCCTTTACTTGTGCACGGGCAGTCAGAGCCGCTCCCACGGCCACACTTAGGAGGGCAGAGGAGGGAAGCCAAAGCCATAAGACACCAAGATAGAGACACGAAGAGCAATAGGGCGAGGCAGGCTCCCCCAGCAAGGCCCTTTTCGGGGGCAGCCTATGCAGCCCCGGCAAGTGCCCTGCCAGGGGGACTTGCCCAACGCCAGCAGAGTGTGCCACCCTTGAGCCCCAGGTTTCCAACACCATCAACCGCAATGGAACCAAAGCTCGGGAGGCGCCTCCATGGTGGCATGCAGATCTTTGTGAAGATCATAAGCACAAGATCAGATGAGGACCAGAAAACGGCGATCCTCGGCAAGATCCTTGCCAAGGAAATCCACGATGCCTCCAGCAAGATCCTTGCCGGGGACGACCACAGTGCCGCAGCAAGACCCCTGCCGGGGCCTCGGCAAGACCCTTGCCAAGGACATCAGCGGGGCCACGGCCAGGCCCGCACCCGCCAAGACTCCACCGCCGTTCCCATGCAGCTGCCAGCCCAGCCAGCCAGGATGGCACCTGCGTGGTGACACATGGCTTCTAGACTAACTCAGCAAGCACCTGCATGGTGGCATACAGATCTTCGTGAAAGCACTGTCATCGCGCCACCTCAGCAGCCAGCCAGCCTACATGGTGCTGCCCGCCTCGCTAGCCTGGACGCATGTCGAAGCAAGGTGAGGCAGCAACAAAGCCAGAGGACACCTAAGGAGCGCATTTAATGCGTCTTGTCCCGTAATGACAAGCGATAAGCTTGTACACTATACCCTTTCCACCTCTTGTGTGCCACTGTGGCATCCCCCTTTTCCTATAAAAGGAGGCCCGGGGCATGCTGGAGAGGGATTCAGCTTTTTGGACTACGCACGCATCGTAGCTAGTTCAAGAACACAAGAACAGTCAAATATAGACCAAAGCAGGACTAGGGTATTACGCATTCTCGCGGCCCGAACTTGGGTAAACGCCCTGTGTACTGGCTCTTAGACCCACTCTTCTCACAAACCCGCGCCCGCCGACCATAGTAGGGATTCTTGTGATCCCATAGGTGTCGTTCCCACCAACATTCGGAGTATACCGAGAGGTTACCGGAACCCCCCGGGAAAGTTAATGGGCCTCATGGGCCATAGGGGAGAGGAGGAGGTAAGCCACAAGAGGTGGCGCATGTGCCCCCAAGGGAGTCCTAATTGGACAAGGGTGGGGGCGCGGTCCCCCTTTCCTTCCCCCTCTCCCCCTCGTTCCCCTTCCCCCCTCTCCATTGGAAGGAAGGGGAGCCGACTAGGACTAGGAGTCCTAGTGGTACCCCCCCCACTTGGCGCACCTCTAGGGCCGGCTGGCCTCCCCCCTCCTCCTTTATATACGGGGGCAGGGGGCACCCCAAAGGCACATCAATTGTCTTAGCCGTGTGCGGTGCCCCCTCCACTGTTTACTCCTCCGGTCATATTTGTCGCAGTGCTTAGGCGAAGCCCTGCATGAATCACATCACCAACACCGTCAGCACGCCGTTGTGCTGACGAAACTCATCAACTCATTCATGCCTCTACTGGATCAAGAGTTCGAGGGACGTCATTGAGCTGAACGTGTGCAGAACTCGGAGGTGTCGACGTTTGGTACTTGATCGGTTGATTCGGGAAGATGTTCGACTACATAAACCGCATTAAGTTAACGCTTGCACTTACGGTCTACGAGGGTACGTGGACCCACTCTCCCCTCTTGTTGCTATGCATCTCGTAGATAGATCTGCGCGAGAGTAGGATTTTTTTTTGGAATTGCATGCTATGTTTCCCAATAGAAAATACTTGGAAATAAAAGCATCTTTACACTTATTCCATGAATCAATACTATTTTTAGGCAAATATGAGAACCAAGTTTTAGTACGATCTTGTAGTGAAAAAGGAAATAGCTTCAATTTAACAATATCATTATCCACATCCTTTTTCTTTTGCCTATCACACAATTCAATGAAAGTATTTAGATGGGATGTGGCATCTTCACTAGGAAGACCGGAAATTTGGTCTTTCACAACAAGATTCAACAAAGCGGCATTAAATTTCATATGATTCCGCACTAGTGGTGGGAGCAATCGGAGTACTAATAAAATCATTATTATTAGTGTTGGAAAAATCACACAACTTGCTATTCTCTTGAGTCATCGTGACAAGGCAAGCAATCTAGCACACAAGCAAACGAAAAGATGAATGAAAGAAGGGCGAATAAAAAAGGCAAATATTTATATGTTTTTCTAAAAATGTTTTAGAAGTGGGGGAGAGGAAAACGACAGGCAAACGGCAAGTAATGTAATGCAAGAGATGAGAGTTTATGATAGGTACTTGGTAGGCTTGATGTAGAACCTCCCCGGCAACGGTGACATGAATTCTTCCTGCTAATTCTTGAGCTTGCATTGGTTTTTCCCTTGAAGACGAAAGGGTGATGCAGCAAAGTAGAGATAAGTATTTCCCTCAGTCAAGAACCAAGGTATCAATCCAGTAGGAGGTACAAGAAAGTCTCCAATATATGCACCTGCACAAACAATCAACCACCTGCACCCAATGCGACAAAGGGGTTGTCAATCCCTTCACGGTCACTTGCAAGGGTGAGATCTGATAGAGATAGATATAAAAGAATAAAAGGAAATAAAATTCAGCGAGGTATTTTTGGTTTTTTGGTTTTATAGATCTGAAAATATATGATGGAACATAGACCCCGGGGCCATAGGTTTCACTAGAGGCTTCTCACTTGAATAAAGCATACGATGGGTAAAAAAATTACTATTGAGCAATTGATAGAAAAGTGCATAGTTATGATGATATCTAAGGCAATGATCATGAACATAGGCATTGTCTCTGTGACAAGTAGATGTTACTTCTTGAGCTTATGTTGTTTTTTCCCTTGAAGAAGAAAGGGTGATGTAGCAAAGTAGAGATAAGTATTTCCCTCAGTTAGAGAACCAAGGTATAAATCCAGTAGGAGGTACAAGCTAGTCCCCAATCTATGCACTGCACAAATAATCAAACACTTGCACCCAACGCGAAAAAGGGGTTGTCAATCCCTTCACAATCAATTGCAAAGGTGAGATCTGATAGAGATAGGTATAAAAAATTACTAAAATGTAAAACAAATAAAAGTAAATAATTGCAGGAAGATATTTTTGGTATTTTTGGTTTATAGATCTAAAAATATATATTGGAAAATACACCCGGGGGCCATAGGTTTCACTAGAGGCTTCTCTCTTGAAGGCAAATAATACGATGGGTGAACAAATTACTGTCGAGCAATAGATAGAAAAGCGCAAAGTTATGACGATATCCAAGGCAATGATTATGCATATAGGCATCACGTCCGTGTCAAGTAGACTGACTCATGCCTGCAGCTACTACTATTACTCCACACGTCGACCGCTATCTAGCATGCATCTAGAGTATTGAGTTCATAAAGAATGGAGTAACGCCTTAAGTAATATGACATGATGTAGAGGGCTAAACTCTAGCAATATGATGAAAACTCTATCTTTTTATCATTGATGGCAACAATGCAATACATGTCTCGCTACCCCTACTTTGTCACTGGGTGAAATCACATAAGATTGAACCCAAAACTAAGCACCTCTCCCATTGTAAGAAAAACCAATCTAGTTGGCCAAACGAAACCAATAATTCGAAGAGAAATATAAAGATATCAAATCATGCATATAAGAATTCATAGAAGATTCAAATAATATTCATAGATAATCTGATCGTAAATCAACAATTCATCGGATCTCGACAAACACACTGCAAAAGAAGATCACATCGGATAGAACTCCAAGAACATGGATGCGAACATGGTATTGAAGAAAATAGAGAGAGAAGAAGCCATCTAGCTACTAGCTATGGACCCGTAGGTCTATGGTAAACTACTCACGCTTCATCGGAAGGGCAATAGGGTTGATGTAGAAGCCATCCGTGATTGAATCCCCCTCCGTCAAAGTACCGGAAAAGTCATTCAGATGGGATCTCACGAGGTCAGACACCTGCGCTGGTGGAAAATTATTTTTGTCGCTTGTTCTGAGGGTTTTGGAATATATGTAAATTTATAGGCCAAGGTAGGAGGTCGGCGGACTCCCGTGGGGGCCACAAGGCAGGTGGCGCCACCCCATGGGGTGTCTTTTGGTCCAAAAAATTCATTGTAAAGTTTTATTCCGTTTGGACTCCGTTTGATATTCCTTTTCTGTGAAACTCAAAAACAAGGAAAAAAACAGAAACTGGCACTGGGCTCTAGGTTAATAGGTTAGTCCCAAAAATAATATAAAATATCATATTAATGCATATAAACATCGAAAACAAATAATATAATAGCATGGAACAATCAAAAATTATAGATACATTGGAGACGTATCAAGCATCCCCAAGCTTAATTCCTGCTCGTCCTTGAGTAGGTAAATAATAAAAACAGAATTTTTGATATGGAATGCTACCTAACATATTTATCAATGCAATCTCTTTTATTTGGCATGAATATTCAGATCCGTATGATTCAAAACAAAAGTTCATTGACACAAAAACAATAATACTTCAAGCATACTAGAAAGCAAATCATTAACCTTCAAAAATAACATGGCTAAAGAAAGTTATCCTACAAGATCATATAGTCTTGTTATGCTCCCTCTTCTCAGCACAAAGTATGAATCATTCCGACCCCGGTGTTAGCCAAGCAATTGTTTCATACTTTTTAATGCGCTTTAACTTTTTTAACTCTTCACGCAATACATGAGCGTGAGCCATGGACATAGCACTATGGGTGGAATAGAAGGTGGTAGTAGACAAAATAAGGGAGAAAGTCTCACATCAATGATACGTATCCTATGTATTTATATTTTTTGATTGTTCCATGTTATTATATTATCTGTTTTGGATGTTTTATATGCATTATTATGCTATTTTATATTATTTTTGGGACTAACCTATTAACCTAGAGCCCAGTGCCAGTTCCTGATTTTTCCCTGTTTTTGAGTCTCGCAGAAAAGGAATACCAAACGGAGTCCAAACGGAATAAAACCTTTGTGATGATTTTTCTTCGACCAGAAGACAACTAGGAGACTTGGAGATGAAGTCGAAAGGGCCATGAGGCGGCCACAAGGACGAAGGGCGCGCCCAAGGGGTAGGGCGCTCCCCCCACCCTCGTGGGCCCCTCGTGCACCCCTTGATCTAATTTCTTCGCCTATATATTCCCATATATCCCCAAACCAACAAAGGCATCCACGAAAACACTTTTCCGCCGTCGTACCCTTCTGTACCCGTGACATCCCATCTAGGGGCCTTTTCCGGCGTCCTGCCGGAGGGGGATTCAATCACGGAGGGCTTCTACATCAACACCATTGCCCTTCCGATGAAGCGTGAGTAGTTTACCTCAGACCTACAGGTCCATAGCTAGTAGCTAGATGGCTTCTTATCTCTCTTTGATTCTCGGTACCATGTTGTCCTCGATGTTCTTGGAGATCTATTTGATGTAATACTTTTTTGCGGTGTGTTTGCCGAGATCCGATGAATTGTGGATTTATGATCAGCTTATCTACGAATATTATTTGAATCTTCTCTAAATTCTTATATGCATGATTTGATATCCTTGTAATTCTCTTCAAACTATCGGTTTGGTTTGGCCAACTAGATTTGTTTTTCTTGCAATGGGAGAAGTGCTTAGGTTTGGGTTCAATCTTGCGGTGTCCTTTCCCAGTGACAGTAGGGGCAGCAAGGCACATATTGTATTGTTGCCATCGAGGATAAAAAGATGGGGTTTTCATCATATTGCTTGAGTTATTTCCTCTACATCATGTCATCTTACTTAATGCGTTACTCCATTCTTTATGAACTTATACTCTAGATGCATGCTGGATAGCGGTCGATGTGTGGAGTAATAGTAGTAGATGCAGAATCGTTTCGGTCTACTTGACACGGACATGATGCCTATATTCATGATCATTGCCTTAGATATCGTCATAACTTTTCGCTGTTCTATCAATTGCTTGGCAATAATTTGTTCACCCACCATATTATTTTCTATCTTGAGAGAAGCCTCTAGTGGAACCTATGGCCCCCGGGTCTCTTTTCCATCAGATAAGTTTCTGATCTACAATTTTAGTTTCTGATCTACTATTCTTGCAATCTTTTACTTTCCATTCTATAAACCAAAAACACCAAAAATATTTACTTTGTTGTTTATCTATCTCTATCAGATCTCACTTTTGCAAGTAACCTTGAAGGGATTGACAACCCCTTTATCACGTTGGGTGCAAGTTTGTTTGTTTGTTTGTGCAGGTATTCGGTGATTTGTGCATTGTCTCCTACTGGATTGATACCTTGGTTCTCAAACTGAGGGAAATACTTTCTCTACTTTGCTGCATCACCCTTTCCTCTTCAAGGGAAAAACCAACGCAAGCTTAAGAAGTAGCAGGAAGAATTTCTAGCGTCGTTGCCGGGGAGATCTACGCCAAGTCAAGACATACCAAGTACCCATCATAAACTCTCATCTCTTGCAGTACATTATTCACCATTCACCTCTCGTTTTCCTCTCCCGCGCTTCTAAAACGATTTTCAAAAAGATTTTCCTTTTCTTTGCTCCTCTCTGTTCGCCTTTCTCGCTCGCTTTTTGTGTGCTTGTGTGTTGGACTGTTTGCTTTGTCACGATGGATCAATAGAATACCAAATTGTGTGATTTTTTCAACACCAATAACAATGATTTTATTAGTACTCTAATAGCTCCCACTACTAATGCGAAATCTTGTGAAATTAATGCCGCCTTGCTGAATCTTGTTACGAAAGATCAATTTTTTGGCCTTCCTATTAAAGATGCCGCATCCCATCTAAATGATTTTTTTGATGTGTGTGATATACAAAAGAAAAAAAGATGTGGATAATGATATTGTTAAATTGAAGCTATTTCCGTTTTCGCTTAGAGATTGTGCTAAAACTTGGTTTTCATCTTTGCCTAAAAATAGTATTGATTCATGGAACAAGTGTAAAGATGCTTTCATCTCTAAGTATTTTCCTCCCGCTAAGATCATATCCCTTAGGAACGATATCATGAATTTTAAGCAACTAGATCATGAACATGTTGCACAATCTTGGGAGAGGATGAAATTGATGATACGAAATTGCCCTACACATGGTTTGAATTTGTGGATGAGTATACAAATTTTTTATGCCGGATTGAATTTTGCTTCTAGAAATCTTTTAGATTCAGCCGCGGGAGGCACTTTTATGTAAATTATTTTAGGATAAGCTACTAAACTCCTAGATAATATTATGGTTAATTATTCTCAATGGCATACCGAAAGATCTTCTACTAGTAAAAAAGTGCATGCAATTGAAGAAATTAATGTTTTAAGTGGAAAGATGAATGAACTTATGAAATTATTTGTTGATAAGATTGCTTCTATTGATCCTAATGATATGCCTTTGTCCACTTTGAATGAAAATAATAATGAATCTATGGATGTGAATTTTGTTGGTAGGAACAATTTTGGTAATAACGCGTATAGAGGTAATTTAATCCTAGGTCGTTTCCTAGTAATTCCTCTAATAATTATGGTAATTCCTACAACAATTCTTATGGAATTTTTAATAAGATGCCCTCTGATTTTGAGATTAGTGTTAAAGAATTTATGAGTTTGCAAAAGAATTTCAATGCTTTAATTGAAGAAAAATTTCTCAAGATCGATGATTTGGCTAGGAACGTGGATAGAATTTCTCTTGATGTTGATTCTTTGAAAATTAGATATGTTCCATGATATTAATGAGTCTCTCAAAGCCATGAGAATTTCCATTGATGAGTGCAAAGAAAGAACCACTAAGATGCGCGCTAAACGAGATTTGTTTGAAAAAGCGTGTTCTTCTAGTTTTCATGAAAATAATGATGAAGATCTTAAAGTGATTGATGTGACTCCTATTGAATCATTTTTTCTAATATAAATCTTGATAAATATGGGACTGGAGATGAGTCATTCTTAGTTAAAAGGTGTCCCAATGATTCAGAGTTTTTAGATCTTGATGCAAATATTGATAAAAGTGGGATTGGAGAGGTCAAGACTTTAAGTAGCAATGAACTCACTCTTTTGGATTTCAAGAATTTAATTATGATAATTTTTTTGAGAGATTGTATTTCCTTGTTTCAACCCATGTTGAATTCTCCTCATGCTTATAATCAAAACAAAGCTTTTACTAAACATATCGTTGATGCTATGATGGAATCTTTTGAAGAAAAGCTTGAATTGGAAGTTTCTATCCCTAGAAAACTTTATGATGAGTTGGAACCTACTATTAAGATTAAAATTAAATATTATGACTGCCATGCTTTGCGAGATTTGGGTGCTAGCATTTCCACAATTCCAAAAAAATTGTGTGATGTGTTAGGTTTTCGTTAATTTAATGATTGTTCTTTAAATTTGCATCTTGCGGATTCCACTATTAAGAAACCTATGGGAAGGATTAATGATGTGCTTATTGTTGCAAATAGGGATTATGTACCCATAGGTTTCATTGTTCTTGATATAGATTGCAATCCTACATGTCCTATTATTCTTGGTAGACCTTTCCTTAGAACGATTGGTGCAATTATTGATATGAAAGAAGGAAACATTAGATTTCAATTTCTGTTAGGGAAGGGAATGTAACACTTTCCTAGAAAGAGAATTAAATTTCCATATGAATCTATTACAGGAGCTACTTATGGACTGCATACCAAAGACGACAATACCTAGATCTATTCGTGTTTTATGCCTAGCTAAGGGCGTTAAACAATAGCGCTTGTTGGGAGGCAACCCAATTTTATTTTTGTTCTTTAATTTTGTTCCTGTTTGATTTGAATAATTTATCTAGCCTCTGGTTAGATGTGTTTTTGTGTTTTAATTAGTGTTTGTACCAAGTAAGACCTTTGGGATAGCTTACGGTGATAGTTGTTTTGATCCTACTGAAAAACAGAAACTTTTGTGCCCAGTAAATAATTTCCTGGATTTTGTTGAAACGTGCTTATGATCTGATTCCTTTTCCTCTGGATTGGTGCACAAATTTCCCAGGTTTTCCTAATTGTTCAGAAGTTTTGGAGTTACAGAAGTATTCGAGAGTTACAGGTTCCTACAGACTGTTCTGTTTTTGACAGATTCTGTTTTCTATGTGTTTTTTGCTTATTTTGATGAATCTATGGATAGTATCGGGGGGGGGGGGGGGTACGAACCATGGAAAAGTTGGAATACAGTAGATATTACACCAATATAAATAAAGAATGAGTTTGCAACAGTACCATAAAGTAGTGATTTATTTTCTTATACTAATGGAGCTTATGAGATTTCTCTGTTCAGTTTTCTGTTGCGAAGTTTTCAAGTTTTGGGTAAGGATTTGATAGAATATGGAATAAGGAGTGGAAAGAGCCTAAGCTTGGGGATGCCCAAGGCACTCGAAGGTAATATTCAAGGACAACCAAGAACCTAATCTTGGGGATGCCCCGGAAGGCACCCCCTCTTTCGTCTTTGTCTATCGGTAACTTTACTTGAGGCTATATTTTTATTCACCACATGATATGTGTTTTGCTTGGAGCGTCTTGTATGATTTGAGTCTTTGATTTTTATTTTTCCACAATCATCCTTGTTGTACACACCTTTTTATGCGGACACGCATGAATCATGATTTATTAGAATACTCTATGTGCTTTACTTATATCTTTTGAGCTAGGCAATATTGCTCTAGTGCTTCACTTATATCTTTTTAGAGCACGACGGTGGTTTTATTTTATAGAAAGATCAACTCTCATGCTTCACTTATATTATTTTGAGATTCTCTAAACAGCATGGTCATTTGCTTTGGTTATAAATTTAGTCCTAATATGATAGGCATCCAAGATGGATATAATAAAAACTTTCATATAAAGTGCATTGAATACTATGAGAAGTTTGATTCCTTATGATTGTTTTGAGATATGAAGATGATGATATTAGAGTCATGCTAGTGGAGTAATTGTGAACTTGAGAAATACTTGTGTTGAGGTTTGTGATTCCCGTAGCATGCACGTATGGTGAACCGTATGTAAAGAAGTTGGAGCGTGAGGTATTTTTTGATTGTCATCCTTTGTGTGGAGGTTGGGATCACGCGATGGTTAACTCCTACCAACCCTTCCCCTAGTAGCATGCGCGCAGTGCTTGGTTTCGATAACTAATAGATTTTTGCAACTATGTGAGTTCTTTATGACTAATGTTGAGTCCATGGATTATACGCACTCTCACCCTTCCACCATTGTTAGCCACTCTTGTGTCGCGCAACTTTCACCGGTACCATACACCCACCATATACCATCCTCAAGACAGCCACAATACCTACCTATTATGGCATTTCCATAGCCATTCCGAGATATATTGCCATGCAACTTTCCACCATTCCGTTTATTATGACACGTTTCGTCATTGTCATATTGATTTGCATGATCATGTAGTTGACATCGTATTTGTGGCAAAGCCACATTTCATAATTCTTTCATACATGTCACTCTTGATTAATTGCACATCTTGGTACACCACCAGAGGCATTCACATAGAGTCATATTTGTGTTCTAAGTATCGAGTTGTAATTTTTGAGTTGTAAGTAACTAGAAGTGTGATGATCATCATTATTAGAGCATTATCCCATGTGAGGAAATAAAAAAAAGAGGCCAAAGAAGCCAAATAAAAAAGAGAGGCCAAAGGAGCCAAATAAAAAAAAGAGAAAAGGAGAGAAGGGGCAATGTTACTATCCTTTTTCCACACTTGTGCTTCAAAGTAGCACCATGATCTTCATGATAGAGAGTCTCATATTTTGTCACTTTCATATACTAGTGAGAATTTTTCATTATAGAACTTGGCTTGTATATTCCAACGATGGGCTTCCTCAAATCGCCCTAGGTATTCATGAGCAAGCAAGTTGGATGCACGCCCACTTAGTTTTTCTTTTTGAGCTTTCATAAACTTATAGTTGTAGTGCATCTGTTGCATGGCAATCCCTACTCACTCATATTGATATCTATTGATGGGCATCTTCATAGCCTGTTGATACGCCTAGTTGATGTGAGACTATCTCCTTCTTTTTTTCTTCCCCACAACCGCCATATTCTATTCCATCTATAGTGCTATGTCCATGGCTCATGCTCATGTATTGCGTGAAAGTTGAAAAAGTTTGAGAATACTAAAGTATGAAACAATTTCTTGGCTGAAACCGGGGTTGCGCATGATTTGGATATTTTGTGTGATGAAGACGGAGCATAGCCAGACTATATGATTTTGTAGGCATAAGCTTTTGTTGGCCATGTTATTCTGAGAAGACATAATTGCCTTGTTAGTATGCTTGAAGTATTATTGTTTTCATGTCAATATTAAACTTTTGTTTTGAGTCTTACGGATCTGAACATTCATGCCACAATAAAGAAAATTTCATGGATAAATATGTTAGGTAGCATTCCACATCAAAAATTCTGTTTTTATCATTTACCTACTTGAGGACGAGCATGAATTAAGCTTGGGCATGCTTGATACGTCTCCAATGTAACTATATTTTTTTATTGTTCCATGCTATATAGTATCTATTTTGGATGTTTTATATGCATTATTATGCAATTTTATATTATTTTTGGGACTAACCTATTAACCTAGAGCCCAGTGCCAGTTCCTGTTTTTCCCTGTTTTTGAGTTTTGCAGAAAAGGAATACCAAACAGAGCCCAAACGGAATAAAACTTTTGCAATGATTTTTCTTGGACCAGAAGAAAACTAGGAGACTTAGAGATGAAGTCAGAAGAGCCCCAAGGCGGACACAAGGACAGATGGCGTGCCCGGGGGGGTAGGGCCCGCCCCAACCTTGTGGTCCCCTCGTGCACCCCCTGACCTAATTTCTTCGCCTATATATTCCCATATATCCCCAAACCAACCGGGGCATCCACGAAAACACTTTTCCTCCGCCGCAACCTTCTGTACCCATGAGATCCCATCTAGGGGCCTTTTCCAGCGTCCTGCTGGAGGGGGATTCGATCATGGAGGGCTTCTACTACATCAACACCATTGCCCTTCCAATGAAGTATGAGTAGTTTACCTCAGACCTACAGGTCCATAGCTAGTAGTTAGATGGCTTCTTCTCTCTCTTTGATTCTCAATACCATGTTCTCCTCGATGTTCTTGAAGATCTATTCGATGTAATACTTTTCTATGGTGTGTTTGCCGAGATCCGATGAATTGTGGATTTATGATCAGCTTATCTATGAATATTATTTGAATCTTCTCTGAATTCTTATATGCATGATTTGATATCTTTGTAATTCTCTTCGAACTATCGGTTTGGTTTGCCCAACTATATTGGTTTGTCTTGCAATGGGAGAAGTGCTTAGCTTTGGGTTCAACCATCCGGTGTCCTTTCCCAATGACAGTAGGGGCAGCAAGGCACGTATTGTATGGTTGCCATCGAGGATAAAAAGATGGGGTTTTCATCATATTGCCTGAGTTAATTCCTCTACATCATGTCATATTACTTAATGTGTTACTCCGTTCTTTATGAACTTAATACTCTAGATGCATGCTGGATAGCGGTCGATGTGTGGAGTAATAGTAGTAGATCCAGAATCGTTTCGGTCTACTTGACACGGACGTGATGCCTATATTCATGATCATTGCCTTAGATATCGTCATAACTTTTCACTTTTCTATCAATTGCTCGGAGTAATTTGTTCACCCACCGTATTATTTTCTATCTTGAGAGAAGCCTCTAGTGAAACCTATGGCCCCCAGGTCTATTTTCCATCATATAAGTTTCCGATGTACAATTTTAGTTTCCTATCTACTATTCTTGCAATATTTTACTTTCCGTTCTATAAACCAAAAATACCAAAAATATTTACATTATCGTTTATCTATCTCTATCAGATCTCACTTTTGCAAGTAACCGTGAAGGTATTGACAACCCCTTTATCGCGTTGGGTGCAAGTTTGTTTGATTGTTTGTGAAGGTATTCAGGGATTTGTGCGTTATCTCCTACTGGATTGATACCTTGGTTCTCAAACTAAGGAAAATACATATCTCTACTTTGCTGCATCACCCTTTCCTCTTCAAGGGAAAAAACAACGCAATCTCAAGAATTAGCAATCAACTAGGCAAATCAATGGCCTATGGAGATGTCCATCAATTGTTATCAATGTGAGTGAGTAGGGATTGCCATGTAACAAATGCACTAGAGCGATAAGTGTATGAAAGCTCAAAAGAAAACTAGTGGGTGTGCGTCAACTTGCTTGCTCATGAAGACCTAGGGCATTTGAGGAAACCCATCATTGGAATATACCAGCCAAGTTCTATAACGGAAAATTCCCACTAGTAATATATGAAAGTGACAAAATAGGAGACTCTCTATCATGAAGAACATGGTGCTACTTTGAAGCACAAGTGTGGAAAAGGATAGTAACATTGTCCCTTCTCTCTTTTTCTCTCATTTCTCTCTTTTTTTGGTGGGCTTCGTTGGCCTATTTTTTGGGGCTTCTTTGGCCTCTTTTATTTTGATAACCTCACATGGGACAATGTTCTAGTAATGATGATCATCACTCTTTTATTTACTTACAACTCAATACTAGAACAAAGGTATGACTCCATATGGATGCCTTCGGCGGTGTACTGGGATGTGCAAAGATCAATAGTGACATGTATAAAAAATATGAATGGTGGCCAAGCCACAAATACTATGCCAACTACATGATCATCGAAAGCAATATGACAATGATGGTATGTGTCATAATAAACGGAACGATGGAGTTACATGGTAATATATCTCGTAATGGCTATGAAAATGCCATAAGAGGTAGGTATGGTGGCTGTTTTGACGAAGGGTAAAAAGTAGGTTTAATGCACCAGCGAAAGTTGCGCGGTACTAGAGTGGCTAGCAAAGGAGGAACGGTGAGAGTGTGTATAATCCATGGACTCAATATTAGTCATAAAGAACTCACATACTTATTGCAAAAAATCTATTAGCCCTCGAAGCAAAGTACCACTACGCATGCTCCTGGGGGAGAGGTTTGTAGGAGTTAACCATCACGCGCTCCCGACTTTCACGCAAAGGAACACAATCAAGAATAAATTGCACTCCAACTTCTTCACATAACTAGAAGACCATACGTGCAAGCTACGGGAATCACGGACCTTAATGCAATTATTTCTTTGACTCCACAATTTACTACTAGCATGACTCTAATATCACCATCTTCATATCTCAAAACAAATGAAACGAATCAAACTTTTCATTTATCCAATGCTCTATATGAAAGTTTTTTATTATATCCTTCTTGGATGCCCATCATATTAGGACTAAAATCACAACCTAAGAAAATTACCATGCTTTTTAAAGACTCTCAAAATAATACAAGTGAAGCATGATAGTTCATCAATTATTATAAAATAAAACAACCGCCGTGCTCTAAAAAGATATAAGTGAAGCACATGGAGTATTCTAATAAATCACGATTCATGTGTGTCCCTCTCAAAAGGTGTGTACAGCAAGGATGATTGTGTCAAACTAAAAATCAAAGACTCATATCATACAAGACACTCCAAGCAAAACACATATCATGTGGTGAATAAAAATATAGCCTTAAGTAAAGTTACAGATAGACGAAGACGAAAGGAGGGATGCCATCCAGGGCATCCCCAAGCTTAGATGCTTGGTTGTCCTTGAATATTACCTTGGGGTTCCTTGGGCATCCCCAAGCATAGGCTCTTGCCACTCCTTAGTCGATAGTCCATCAAATCTTTACCCAAAACATGAAAACTTCACAACACAAAACTCAACAGAAAAACTTATGAGATCCGTTAGTATAAGAAAATAAATCACCACTTTTTGTAATGTTGTGAACTCATTTTTTATTTCTATTGGTGTAATATCTACTGTATTCCAACTTCTCCATGGTTCATACCCCCCGATACTACCCATAGATTCATCAAAATAAGCAAACAACGAGAAAACAGAATCTGTCAAAAACAGAACAGTCTGTAGCAATCTGGAAACTTTGAATACTTCTGTAACTCCAAAAATTAAGAAACATTAGTTCAACCTGGGAAATTTGTATATCAATCTTGTGTAAAAAATTCAGATCAAAATGATGCTTCTGTGAATTTCAAAAATTATTTTACTGGGCGCAGAAGTTTCTATTTTTCAGCAAGATCAAATCAAAAATGGTCCAAACTATCCCAAAGGTCCTACTTGTCACAAACACTAAATTAAAGAATGAAAACACATCTAACCAGAGGCTAGATGATAAATTTATTCAATAACATAAATAAAAAGTTTAAAACAAAAATAAAATTGGGTTGCCTCCCAACAAGCGCTATTGTTTAACGTCGTAGCTAGGCAAAAAGCAACAGCTCTAGGTATTGTCATCCAATTCCTTTTAGTGAAATCTTCCAAAACTCTTCTAAGAAAATATATCCTTTCCTTTATTTCCCTCCTAGTTGGTGTACTTAACTTATGTAAAGGACTTTGTTAGTAATTTCGACGTTCATAAACCCGCAAGCTGGATCATCACCATATATATCATCATATAAAATACGTATCTCGTTCTTAACGGGTTGCTTATTCATCTCTTCCAACCAATCATCACTAAACCCTACATAAATTCCTCTTGTTACCCAATCAAATTTATCATAAATCTCAAGGTGCAAGGTTTGGGTAATTTCCGAATAGGGAACTCTCCTCCTAAGATTTTCACTGTAGGAGTGATAATCTCTAGATTCCAAACTACGAAAAGTTTCTTTATCATGGAGAATTTCTTCAAACGGAGGGTGATCAACATCTTTATTATAGAAAGCAAAAATTCCCCTAGCCTCTTGTATTATACAATCAAATTCCCGCATCAGGATGATAGTGGCAATCTTTTTAGCCTTAGGATGATTAATATTGGGAAGTTCATAAAAACTTTTTGCAAAGCGGGATGGATGTGCACAAATTTTCTTTCTAGTTTTTCAACAAGCATGACAATGGCATACGCATAGCAATTTGTATCAAGAAGGATGGATCTCTTACTAATAGGCATTGTTCACGTAAAATCAAAGAATTCCTGAATAACACTCTTCCCAATAATATTACCGTCTCCCACATGAAAAGTTTTGCCTTATAATCAGAAGGTATTTCAGTTTCGTGATCCAAAGAACAAGCATCAAGTTTTTCCTCAAGATTCATGCTAGCAATATTCTAAAAAAAAAAATCAATGATAACCTCCCCAAATTCAGACATGGAGGCAACAAAACAATCTAGCAAATAGGCAAACAAAAAGCAAACGAAAAGGTGAACGAAAGAAGGGCGAATAAAAAGGCAAATATTTTTGTATTTGTTTGAAAATAGTTTTAGAAGTGGGGGAGAGGAAAATGAGAGGCAAATGGCAAATAATGTAATGCAAGAGATGAGAGTTTATTGTGGGTACTTGGTAGGCTTGATGTATACCTCCCCAACAACGTCGCCAGAAATCCTTCTTCCTACTTCTTGAGTTTGCTTTGGTTTTTCCCTTGAAGAGGAAAGGGTGATGCAGCAAAGTAGAGATAAGTATTTCCCTCAGTTAGAGAACCAAGGTATCAATCCAGTAGGAGGTACAAGCAATTCCCCAATCTATGCACCTGCACAAACAATCAAACACTTGCACTCAACGCGAAAAAGGGGTTGTCAATGCCTTCACGGTAAATTGCAAAGGTGAGATATGATAGACATAGGTATAAAAGATTGCTAAAATGTAAAACAAAATAAATAAAAATAAATTGCAGCAAGATATTTTTGGTATTTTTGGTTTATAGATCTGAAAATATATAATGGAAAATAGATCCGGGGGCCATAGGTTTCACTAGAGGCTTCTCTCTAGAAGGCAAATAATACGGTTGGGGAACAAATTATTGTCGAGCAATTGATAGAAAAGCGCAAAGTTATGTCAATATCCAAGGAAGTTATTATGTATATAGGCAACGCGTCTGTGTCAAGTAGACCGACTCCTTCCTGTATCTACTACTATTACTCCACACATCGACCGCTATTCAGCATGCATCTAGAGAATTAAGTTCATAAAGAACGGAGTAACGCCTTAAGTAAGATGACATGATGTAGAGGGATAAACTCAAGCAATATGATGAAACCCCCATTTTTTATCCTTGATGGCAACAATGCAATAAGTGTCTCGCTACCCCTACTTTGTCACTAGGTGAAATCACGCAAGATTGAACCCAAAACTAAGCACCTCTCCCATTGCATGAAAAACCAATCTAGTTGGCCAAACCAAACTGATAATTCGAATAGAGATACAGAGATATCAAATCATGCAGATAAGAATTCAGAGAAGATTCAAATAATATTCATAGATATTTTGATCATAAATCCATAATTCATCGGATCTCGACAAACACACCGCAAAAGAAGATTACATTGGATAGAACTCCAAGAACATCAAGGAGAACATGGTACTCAAGAACATAGCAAGAGCAGAAGCCATCAAGCTACTAGCTATGGACCCGTAGGTCTGTGGTAAACTACTCACGCTTCATCAGAAGGGCAATAGGGTTGATGTAGAAGCCCTCAGTGATCGAATCCCCCTCCGGTAGAGTACCAGAAAAGGCCTCCAGATGGGATCTCACTAGGTCAGAGACCTGCGGCGGCGGAAAAGTATTTTCGTGGCTTGTTCTAGGGTTTTGGAATATATGTGAATTTATAGGCCAAGGTAGGAGGTCGGTGGACTCTCGAGGGGGCACAAGGCAGGGGGGCGCGCCCTGCACCCTTGTCGTCGCCTCGGGACTCTTCTGACTTGGTTCTCAAGTCCCACGGGTGTCTTTTGGTCCCAGAAAAATCATCGTACAGTTTCATACTATTTGGACTCCGTTTGATATTCCTT
Organism: Triticum aestivum; assembly: GCF_018294505.1. Taxonomy (NCBI): domain Eukaryota; kingdom Viridiplantae; phylum Streptophyta; class Magnoliopsida; order Poales; family Poaceae; genus Triticum; species Triticum aestivum. The sequence goes on along the minus strand of NC_057798.1, from coordinate 470,332,132 downwards.
TTCTGCGAAACTCAAAAACAAGGAAAAATAGAAACTAGCACTGGGCTCTAGGTTAATAGGTTAGTCGCAAAAAAAATATAAAATAGCATATTAATGCATATAAAACATCCAAAAAAGATAATATAATAGCATGGAACAATCAAAAACTGTATATACGTTGGAGACGTATCAGTAGCGCGAAATGATTCCGCATCTACTACTATTACTCCACACATCGACCGCTATCCAGCATGCATCTAGAGTACTAAGTTCATAAGAATGGAGTAACGCCTTCAGCAAGATGACATGATGTAGAGGGATAAACTCAAGCAATATGATATATACCCCATCTTTTTACCCTTAATGGCAACAATACAATACGTGCCTTGCTACCCCTTCTATCACTGGGAGAGGACACCGCAACATTGAACCCATCACAAAGCACCTCCCCCATTGTAAGATAGATCAATCTAGTTGGCCAACCCAAATTAATAAATTGGAGAGAAATACAAAGCTATAAAATCATGCATATAAGAATTCAGAGGAGACTCAAATAATATTCATAGATAATCTTATCATAAATCCACAATTCATAGGATCTCAACAAACACAGCGCAAAAGAAGATTACATCGGATAGAACTCCAAAAACATCGAGGAGAACATGGTATTGAAGATCAAAGAGAGAGAAGAAGCCATCTAGCTACTAGCTATGGACCCGTAGGTCTGCGGTAAACTACTCACGCATCATCGATAGGGCAGCAAGGTTGAGGTAGAGGCCCTCCATGATCGATTCCCCCTCCGGCAGATCGCTGGAAAATGCCCCAAGATGGGATCTCAGGAGGTCAGAGGCCTGCGGCGGCGGAGAAGTATTTTTGTGGATTCTTCTGGTGGTTTGGGAATATTTGGGAATTTATAGAGGTGGAACTAGGGTTAGGAGACCTCCGAGGGGCCCACAAGCCAGGGGCGCCCCCTGGGGTGCGCCCTGCAGGCTTGTGGCCTCCTCGGGAACCTTCTGGCCCTCTCTCCAAGTAAAGTAGGTGTCTTCTGGTCCAAGAAAAATCATCGCAAACGTTTTGTTCCAATTGGACTCCGTTTGATATTCCTTTCTGAAAAAGCCAAAAACAAGGGAAAACAACAACTCGCACTGGGCACTAGGTTAATAGGTTAGTCCCAAAAAATGATATAAATCAGTATATTAATTCATATAAAACATCCAAAATAGATAATATAATAGCATGGAACAATCAAAGATTATAGATACGTTGGAGACCTATCAACGGCATGCTTACCTTGAAGGACAAATTTGTGCACCAAGGAATTTCCAACATAAAGAGCTCCAGATTCGAGGACTCAGCATATATCGGGGGCTATTAAGTTGCTCTCAAGTGAACGCTCCTAAGACTAAGTCTACGTTTTAGCCCTAAGGTCTGATTGTCTTGTTTCTACTAATACAACCACCTCCGGACACTGAGACGTTGACTAAGGGTTACAATCAGAAACGAAACACCCTAAGTAGTTTCTACTAAGGGGTGGAAGCGGTCGACTGGCTAACTATGCATCTTAAACAGTCATGGTCGAGTCAAAATAACATATAGCATAAATATGCAAAATAGAGTTTAAAAGCTTACTGTCACAAACATGCACAAATTTGATCGACTAGTCAGAAATATTAAGCCATAAAGGTTGCATGCATAAAACAAAGGACTTTCCGATAATTCACAAAGCTTGCTTTCATAAAGGCACTCGGCTTTTCTGAGATCACTAATAGAAAAGTAGTTTGGCCTTCTTTGAAAAAATTGCGCAATACTTACCTTGATTTTTTTTGTATAAAACACTTTGGACCTATCAAAGAGTCTAATAAATCGTACCGAGGGCTCCTTGAGGCACCTCGGCGCGGTTACCTCAGGACTCCTGGAGAGTCCAACATATCCTCAACATTTGTATTCAATATACGAGAGTTCCCTTCCTTCAAATCATTATAAAGCCACAATATGCATCAATTTGACTTGAGATTTGTTTGCCAAGCTGGTTTGCTAGGCTTCTGTGCTTACCCCTTATGATTTCGATGAATTCAACTAAGGGGTAAAGGGATCACCTCTGAGATTGTTACTTCTAGATAACCCTAGCAAGTACCTCAGACGGGTGAAGCCGAAAGCTAGCGGTCACAAGAATACAATTGATCGGCAATGGAGAAAGTGAAAACCATGGCCTTTTTAAAGGGCACTAGATGTAGGGTGTAGAGCCTGCTTATTACGCCGAGAATATTCCTGAGTCGAGGCCTTTGACCAAGTATATTGGGATATTGGTCGATTCATTGTGATTAACATGACACTCCGGGAAAGGAACTGCTAGAGGAACTATTTTTTGTTGAAGATGTGACTTGTGTTAAACAAAAATATAACATTATTCTCTGCAAGGATTTCGTTTTGACCTTATGGCCAGATTACCTTGTTCCCTACAAAAATATTGCCCAAGGACTCAGGCCGACATTAGGAACACTCCTCGTCCTCTGGCTGAGGAGGTAGAAGCCGATGGCTGATTAACGGGGTATAAAATCCGCGGATATGAGCAATCAAAATGATGGACATACATAGACACATAAAGGCATCATTCAGTATAGACTATTTACCAGATCTGTTCAAGGCCATCTATGCAGGGATTTCAACCTTTCAATCTCCAGTGCCTAGTTATCCTTCTCCACCTTGAGCCGGTTAAATTCATCGATCTTCCGAGCATGGGTCCAACGATTCACAACCTCTTGCACTTTGGCGTAACAAGCAACTTCTCGAGCTTCCTCATGGTCCTTTTCAAGTTGACCTATAATCTTTGCTGCTAATAAAAAATGTAAAATTTATACATGCAACCATCATATTATTATCATAGGTCAAGTATTAAACTTACCATCTGCCTTACAGGCGAATTTCACAATATCGCTCACTTCTTTCTGCGACTCGGCAAGCTTGTATTTCGTTAGCTCCAACTCCTTTAAGAGATCTTTATTCTCTTATCGAGAAGTCCATATCAAATGTAATGAAATTTTGTGTCAAACATACGTCGATCCTTAATTTGGACACCCGTGCCCAAATTAAGACTCGAGGGCTAGCGGGCTTCATGCTTCTCAGTTAAAAGCCATTAAAGGGGTACATTGATCCCCTGATCAGGTGTTTCCACTTGACCAATGGCTCGGGGGGCTACTGCATTGATGATTCAATGCAGAAATTTAAAGTGCAAAACAATTTTCGAGGAGATTACGATAATTAGGTTGGTCAGCCGCACCCAACACTAGTCTCTGGAGCTATTCCGCACTCTGTTTTCATTCCTACAATATGCTACCGAGTAAGGACTTCATCCTCAGGCTGATTTCACGAATCGACCTAAGTCTCAGGGGCTACTGGGATCAGTGGTTTTATGCTATCCTTCAGTTGCATACCGGACTTCGAGCCGACACACACCTTGAGGGCGAATACCTATACATCTTAGCAGAGAATAAATTGCACTGACAAAAAACCCGCGAAGAATCATCCCAAGGCTAACATTGGTGCACCACCTTGGAAGCGGTCTGGCATAAAGCGCGGATGTGAGTGGCTGACTCCACAAAGGGATTTTCCGGCATTAAGCTCGGCTGAATTCCTTCACTTTTTATAAAAAATGAGGTAATTTATGGAACCTCGGATGTAGATTGGCGTTAGAGCTCGGCTGCAAAAAGGCACATCGGATGAAGTCTGGCATTGGAGCTTGGACACAAGAGGAAACCGCCGCACAAGAAAAAAACCGAACCCGAAGTGTGGCCTAAAAATAGCAAGGCTTTGATAAAAGATCGAGAACTTAAAGCGGCTCCTCGGATGCCTGACATTTGAACTCTTTGGATATACCTCGATAATCCTCTAGATTGGAAATGAGAATATTTGTTGAACCAGCCTTCAAGACTGATGACCAAAGATAAAGAACAATTCAGAAGAACCGAGGAGCGTCCCCAACCCGAAGCCCGGTTCAGGGGCTACAAATGGAGTCTTGGACTAGGGGATACTCACCACGTCGTCTCCCGACCAGGTGGGTCGGGCCGAGGACCCCATGACGGCTCACTGATGGGCCACTTCGAGTAGCCCATGACGCATACAAGGAAGATCCCACAAGACTTGGCACATGAGATGAGGACTCTCCTAAACCCTAGGCCTCCGGTGCATTATATGTTGGGAATTGTTGCATGGAAAACAAAAAAAATTATAAGCACACGCAATGATCTATCCATGGAGATGCATAGCAACGAGGGGAGAGTATGTCTATGTACCCTCGTAGACCGTAAGCGTAAGCGTAAGCGTTTCACAATGCGGTTGATGTAGTCAAACTTACTTCGCACTCCGACCGATCTAGTACCGAATGTACGACACCTCTGAATTCTGCGCACGTTCAGCTCGGGGACGTCCTATGCCTTCTTGATCCAGCAAGACGACGAGGTAGCATATGAGTTCTGAAGCACGATGGCGTGGTGACGATGATGGTGATGTGATCTCCGCAGGGCTTTGCCTAAGCACTATGAAAATATGACTGAGGGAGTAAATGGTGGACGGGGGCGCTGCACGCGGCTAAGACAATGTTGTGTTCCTGTGTGGCGCCCGCTCCCCACATATATATAGGTGGGCGGGGGGAGGAGGCAGCCTAGGGAAGCCAGGGCACGCCCCAAGGGGTTGGCCGCCGTGTGACGCCCGGATAGTTAAGCTACGGTAACCCTCTGCTAATGATGCCATGTCACCGCGATTACTGTTGCTAATCATTGTTGACTCAAATCTCGTTCGAATTCAAATTCAAAATCAATTCAAACAATAAAAGTTTTCAAATATTGGAACTAAAATGTTTGGTTTGTGGCAAATAATCCATACTAAATATTGTGGAGAAACCCCACATTTATAAAATGTTTAAAACTCTAAAATGAACAAAGCCGTGACAAATCCAATTATTTAAAAGCTTTAAAAAATAAACAGTTACAAACTATTTTATTTTAGGTGCCAAGTTAATTGTGGTGGTGGCATATTTGGTAATACTAATAAAGGTGCAACTAATGTAATTTATAAAACTGAGGTATTTAAAATATAAAATTAAAATACAAAAGAAAAGAAATAAAACAAAATACAAAAGGTAAAAAAGCAAACAAAAGGAAAAGGCTTCCCCCCACCCGCTGGGCCTGGCCCAACCACGCCGGCCCACCCCACACCTCCCTTGGCCTATATAGCCTCTATCCCCCGAAACCCTAAACCGCTACCAACTCCCCTCGATCCCCCCACTCTCCCCACTCCTTATCCTGCTCCCAGTCCCGGTCTGGATCGAGCCCGACTCCCGCCCCCGACGCGTCCCCGGCGCCATCGCACCGGTGCCACCCCGCCGCCGCCGCATCATCCCCGTCGTCCCCGTCGCCCCTGCCGCCCTACGGCCGCCCTTCGTCGTCCACCGTCGCCCGGAGCCGTCAACCTTTGCCACCTCGCATCCTCGTCCTCCTCCCCACGGGTCGCCCCCGAGCGTTGCCGCCCCCTGGTCTCCTCATTGCCGGTGAAGGCCTCGCCCTCCCCCCGTCTTTACCTCTGTCCCATGGCCGCCGTGCCCGGCCACCGCTTCCCACCCCCGACTCCGGCGACGTACCACTCGGCCCCGCCTCACCCGCTCCTCCTCCTGGTCACCGCACCTTGCGGCCACGCCTCCTCGTGCTGTCCGCAACCCCCGCACGCGCCCCCGACAGCGCCCCCATGCGCAAGCCCGTGCCGTGCACCGCCGCAGCCTCCACCGACCGCCGCCACCACCCTCCGCCGGCGTTGCCCTTCACCGGCACCGTTCGCTACCGGATCCCCCTTGCTCCACCTACTGCGGCTGACGCTACGCTAGCTGCGCCCGCTGGAGCCCCGTTCCAGCCTCGCCTCACGATCGGGCAGGGTTGTGGCTTCGCCCGCCTGCCCGTATGCCCACAAGGCCCCCTCTACCTATGACGCGTGGGGCCTGCCCCTCGAACATTTTAAAAAAATACATTAAAAATAATAATAAATAGATAATTAATTGATTAATTGATTAATTAATTAACTTAATTAATTCTATTTAGATTAACCTAATCACTGGTTAGAACTAATTAACCTTGATTAGTTAACTGTTAATAAACAGTCAATGACAGTGGGACCCACACGCCAGTTTGACCACGTCAATTGACTAGTTGACTGCTGACATCACTATGACATCATGCTGATGTCATAATTACATATTCTAATTTAATTAATTCTGTTAATTCTGAAAATGAGTTAAAACTTTAGAAAATAATATAAAATAAACCGTAACTCGGATAAAAATACTTTGTACATGAAAGTTGCTTAGAACAAAGAGACAAATCCGAATACGCAGCCTGTTCATGCGCCACACATCCCTAGCATAGCAAACACGCAACTTTTCCCCTCCGGTTCACCTGTCCGAAAATGCAAAACACCGGGGATTCTTTCCCGGATGTTTCCCCCCTTCGCCGGTATCACCTACTACCGTGTTAGGGCACACCGAACACCACGTATTGCCTTGTTACGCTTTGTGATGCTTTGATTGCTCTGTTATTTATTGTGTTCCCTTTCCGTTACTTCTTTCCGGTAGACCCCGGGACTGCCGGCGACCCCCAGTTCGACTACGGTGTTGATGACTCGTCCTTCTTGCCAGAGCAACCAGGCAAGCCCCCCCCCCCCCCCTTGATCACCAAATATCGCCTATTCTTGTCTCTACTGCTTGCATTAGAGTAGTGTAGCATGTTACTGTTCGGTTACTCTTATTCTGTTGCATAGCCTGTCATTGTTGCTATAGTCATTGATACCTTACCCGCAATCCTAAATGCTTAGTATAGGATGCTAGTTTATCATCATTGGCCCTACATTCTTGTCAGTCTGCCTTGCTATACTATCGGGCCGTGATCACTCGGGAGGTGATCACGGGTATATACTATACATATATACATACTATACTGATGGTGACTAAAGTTGGGTCGGCTCGTTGAGTACCCGCACGTGATTCCGATGTGGGGGCAGGAAGGACATGTGGCTCCATCCCGGTAGAGGTGGGCCTGGGTTCCCGATGGCCCCCGACTGTTACTTTGAGGCAGAGCGACAGGGCAGGTTGAGACCACCTAGGCAAGAGGTGGGTCTGGCCCTGGTCGGCGTTCGCGGTTACTTCATAATAACACGCTTAACAAGATCTTGGTATTTGATCTGAGTCTGGCCACAGGCCTATATGCACTAACCAACTACGCAGGAACAGTTATGGGCACTCGACATTGTGGTATCAGCCGAAGCCTTCTTGACGTGAGCAACTGAGCGGCGCGCGCCGGGTTGGACCACGTAACGCAACTTCCTTTGTAATGGAGGTTGCTAGGTCTGCTCACCGGCCGCGTACGCAACGTGCAGGTGTGCAACAGGCGATGGGCCCAGACCCCTGCGCCCATAGGATTTAGACCGGCGTGCTGACCTCTCTATTGTGCCTAGGTAAGGCGGCGACGTGTTGATCTTCCGAGGCCGGGCATGACCCGGGAAAGTGTGTCCGTCCAAAGGGGATCGAGCGTGTTGGGTTATGTGGTGCACCCCTACAGGGAAGTTTATCTATTCGAATAGCCGTGTCCCTCGGTAAAAGGACGACCCGGAGTTGTACCTTGACCTTATGACAACTAGAACCGGATACTTAATAAAACACACCCGTACAAGTTCTAGAGACAACCCGGTGATCGCTTTTCCACAGGGCGACAAGGGGAGGATCCCCGGGTAGGATTATGCTATGCGATGCTACTTGGAGGACTTCAATCTACTCTCTTCTACATGCTGCAAGACGGAGGCTGCCAGAAGCGTAGTCTTTGATAGGACTAGCTATCCCCCTCTTATTCTGGCATTCTGCAGTTCAGTCCACCAATATTGCCTCTTTACAGATATACCCATGCATATGTAGTGTAGGTCCTTGCTTGCGAGTACTTTGGATGAGTACTCATGGTTGCTTTGCTTCCTCTTTTCTCCCTCTTTCCTTTTCTTCTCGGATGCCGCAACCAGACGTTGAAGCCCAGGAGCTAGACACCATCTGTCACATCCCTAATTCTGGTCTGACCTAGGCTAGCTTCATGTGTGCATCATGTTTAAATTCAAATGAAACTTGAATTAAGGAATTTTCAAAAGCCTCAGAAAACCTCTAAAAATAACCAACATTTAAATCTTCTCAAATGAGTCCAAGAAAATGTTCCTGTTATTCTATAGAAATATTGGTAAGAGGTAAATTCAAACCAATATTTTTGGAGTCACGGAAATATTTATTTTGGCCATTTGAATTAATCCAATAACTATTTGCTTTGGATTTATATTTAATATATATTAAATATGACTCCAATAATTCTGGAAGTTTGTGAGTGGCTTTGTATATATTTTAGCAAGCCATATAATAACCTACAGAATTTATTAAAATGATTTAGTTGCTAAATTAAATCAAAACAGAGGAAGAAAAATAGATAACAGAAACAAATAAAAGAGAGAGAGAATCTTACCTGGCCTCACCTGTGCAGCCCACCAACCGGCCCAGCACTGTAGCTGACCGGCCCAGCCCACTACCGCCACCTCCCCTGTCGCCTTCCTCCTTTGCCAGGAGGACGGGCGCGTGCCCGACGCACGTGCACCGCCGTGCGCCACCTCCTGCTTGCCCCCGACCGCCTGGAGCTGGCTAAGGGCGCCACGCAACCCCTCTGGCCCTCTCTCACTCTCCCTGGACCTTTCCCCCTCCTCTGCTCTCTCTCTCTCTCTCTCGCGGCCCGAGCGGAGCTCATCACCACCGCTCGTCGTTGCCGCACCCAGAGCCCCCCCCTCGACCCCTCGGCCTGCCCAGTAGCTCATCTACCTTGTCCTCGACCTCCTCACCAAGCCAAGCGACGCCGGACGCACCCAAACGCCCTCACCGCCGTCTTCTTCAACCTCGGGCCACCGAGATCGCCGGCGACCGTGCGCCCGCTCTGTTGCTTCCCCGAGCTCCCCGAGACCACCGCTGCACTCCCCGTGAGCTTCTCCTTCTATCCCCTCCTCCCCCTTGCTCGTTTGTATCGTGTAGTTGCCGCCCTCTTCGAGCCCAAGAGCACTCCGCCTCCGGCCATGTTGCCGCCGCGGCCACAGCTGCTGCCACATGCGTCCAAGCGCATCACCGCTTTCAGCTTGCTCCCAGGAGCCGAGTGCACCCATCCGCTAGCCCTGCCGTGCCCCCTAACGCCAAAACCGAGCTCGACGTACTCCAGTCGCCGCCGCGAGCTTGTCTCCGGCGAGCTCACGCCACCCTAGCTCCTCCCGTTTGCTCTATCAGCTGCGCACGAGCCCCAGCTACTTGTAGGACCAAACCGCGGTCGATTTGGTCGACCGTGGGCAAAATCCGAGCACCTCCGCCGTCTCTGGCGTCGCCGGCGAGGTTCACTCGTTTGACCTGGGGTTTGACCCCCCCCAGGGTCACTGACGCGTGGGCCATGCCCCTATTTAGTTTAGGTGTGAGTTTAATTAGCACTAATTAACTTAGTTAATTAGTTGACTCACTGACAAGTGGGCCCAGGCTCTAATTAACCTAGGTTAGTGCTAACCTAACGCTAACTAACTATGTTAGTTAGTTGTTACACTGACATGTGGGTCCCAGCCGTCAGGTTTGCCCTGGGCTGGCACCTTTGACCTGCTGACGTCACCCTGATGCAATGCTGACGCATTAATTCAATTATTGGAATTATTCTTATTCAGGAAATTTCAGAAAATAATGCAAACTTCTAAAAATCATATAAAATCAACCGTAGCTCCAAATCAAATAAATTATATATGAAAATGATTAGAAAAATCCAATCTATCCATCTGCACAGGTTTCAAGCATGTTAGAACACATTAACCTTGTTGTTTAGGTGAAACAAGTTAATGCACTATTATGACCTCTTAAAATGGGTTTGCATTTGAATCTTTGGTTGAAATGGACTCATCTCAATCTGTTCTAGCTTACATTAGCCGAAACACATTCTTATTGCCATGTCATAGCATGCATCATGTTGTGCATTGCATTGATCGTGTTTCTTCTCTGTTTGTCGGTGTTGTCCCCCCTCGGTAGACGTTGTATCGACGTTGTGATCGTTGACACTGATGAAGACTCAATGCTATCTTCAGAAGTGCCAGGCAAGCAAAACCCCCTTGTTCATTCCGATACAATCCCACTCTCTCGCTCCTGCTCTCTTTTACTGCATTAGGACAACAACGATTCATCTGTTACTTGCTGCGGTAGCTGAACCCCTTTATCCTCTGCATGACCTGTCATTGCCACAGTAAATAGATGAAACCCACTAGCATGAGTAGGAGTTGTTTGAGCCCTGTTGTGCCTACTCATTCATGCTTGTTTGTCATGCCTGCTACTGCTTAGAGTTGAGTCAGGTCTGATTCATCGGGGATGAATCAGAGGTGTGTGAACATGTCCTACTGTGTGTGAGCTAAGTGTGTGAACACGATTTGGTAAAGGTAGCGGTGAGAGGCCATGTAGGAGTACATGGTGGGTTGTCTCATTGAAGCCATCCTCAGGAACTGAGTTCTGTGTTTGTGATCCATGATTCAGCTACTACCATGCATTGGGCCGTGAAATATGACCCTGCTCGACTTCTTAATCACCCTTGTCCTCTGTCCAGGAGTTGCAAGTAGTTTCTGGTGTTTGTAGTATGCTGGAGGCCATGGGCAGCGCTGACCCGAGGGGTGGGCTGTGATGCGGTAGGCACGTGGCCGGGTATGCCGGGCGCCCGTTTGGTGTCATGGAACCCTGTACACATCGTTCGGGGCCGTATGTGGAAACCTCGGTCGGACTCCCTGTGGATGGAACCTGAATAGGCGATAAACCTGGACTAGAGACTTGAGTGTTTAGGTAGGTCGTGGTCTACACCCACGTCGGCTTTCGCTTGAAGTCTACCGAGCACATGTCGTGTGCAGACGCTAAGTGGTGGAAACATGTATGAAGAAGTACACCCCTGCAGGGTTAACATCATCTATTCGAATAGCCATGTCCGCGGTAAAGGGCTTCTGGATTGCCTATAACAGTTCATAGACAAGTGAAAGTGGATACTTTAAAATACGCAAGATAAGCGTGAGTGCTATGGATGGCGTTCTCGTAGGGAGACGGGAGCGGATCCATAGTGGTGTATTGATATGGTGAATATGTGGACTCGTGTGCGCCACCTCAAAGAGTTACTTGCAGTCGTAGTTCAGGATAGCCACCGAGTCAAAGCTGGCTTGCTGCAGTTAAACTCCACCATCCCCTTTGTTGATAATGATGCATATGTAGATAGTTCTGATGTAAGTCTTGCTGGGTACATTTGTACTCACGTTTGCCTATTTTATGTTTTTGCAGAGAGACTTCAGTCTCACTAGTAGTTCCACGTGGACTTCGACGTTTAGCTTGTTACCTCAGCTACGATCTTGTGCCCTCGGCAGGATCTTGTAGATAGTCAGGCTTCTCAGCCTTTTTCATTTGTAGATGTCTGTACTCAGACATGTTAAGCTTCCGCTTGTGCTTTGACTTGTATGCTCTGAATGTTGGGTCGAGAGACCCATGTTTGTAATATCTCGCTCCTCGGAGCCTATTGAATAAATACTTGAGTTGTAGAGTCATGTTGTGATGCCATGTTGTATTTGCACATATCGAGCATATTGTGTGTATGTTATTGAAATGCTTGGTATGTGTGGGATCTAACTATCTAGTTGTTTATCCTTGGTAGCCTCTCTCGGGAAATGTCTCCTAGTGCTTCCACTGAGCCATGGTAGCTTGCTACTGCTCCAGAACACTTAGGCTGGCCGGCATGTGTCCTTCTTCGTTCCTGTGTCTGTCCCTTCGGGGAAATGTCATGCGATGAATACCGAAGTCCTGTTAGCCCGCTACAGCCCGGTTTGCCGGAGTCCTGCTAGCCTAGTGCTACAACCCGGATTCACTGCTGATGACCGACACGTTCGATGCTGGGTCATGTATGCCTGTCCCTGTAAGTCTGTGCCACTTTGGGTTTACGACTAGCCATGTCAGCCCGGGCTCCTTATCATATGGATGCTAGCGACACTATCATATATGTGTGCCAAAAGGCGCAAACGGTCCCGGGCAAAGGTAAGGCGACACCCATGGGAATACCATGCGTGAGGCCGCAAAGTGATATGAGGTGTTACATGCTAGATCGATGTGGCATTGAGTCGAGGTCCTGACAGCTTTGGTATCAGAGCCTGATTGCCTGTAGGATTACCAAGCCAAACTGGTCGAAGTTGAGTCTAGAAATGCTTTAGTTATATGTAGGGGAATTGATTATGGGATGGAACGTAAGGCTCTTTTTACTCCTTAAACCTTATGCCTTTCTGATCCGAGTCATCTTATCTTTCCTACAGGGTTACGGAACTAGACTTTCTTTCCCTCTATCAGGATCACGTGTTACTAATCCGTAGACTTATAAGATTGTTGGATTTAAGCCTCAGTTCAGTCCCTACTACTTCCGTATGTTAACTGTTGATCTCGAAACCTTGATATTGTACTTTTGAGTGGTTATGCCACCATTTTCGCAGTATGTCTCAAACCCTTTGAGCATTTACAGTCGTTATGCTGTCCGAGTCTACCCAGGTTTCTAAAATAGTCTGAAGCATTTGCAAAATCCCTTCCTCCCATTTCGATGTTCCTTTGGGCCAGATTAACCACACTAATCGGTGAGTTGAGGTACTTTGTTGCCTTGACATATATGTTGGAGTTATTATTATGACCCCAGGTGTTTTAGAGTGCCACCTAGTAATCGAACCATGTTTTGTGTTCCCAGTGTGATGATTCTGGCCATTATTCTCGAAAGCATCCCATGATGCCATTTAGTTAGTAGGTATTCTACTTCTGGGTTTTGAACCCGAGATTCACCCCACTTACCTCATGTTGATAGTGTTTGCTAGTTCCTTTAGGAAATTGGTAACCTTTGCATTAGTCCTCGAGGTCTGTGGTATTTCCCTCTTCCAAATACTATGAACCACTTATGGCAGGAGTTTGTTGGATCAAAAGATCACAACAGGAGTGCTCTTGATGGGTTCTCCATTCTATATTGCGACTCTGCCAGTTCTACTTTTCTGCATGGGTTATCCGGAAGAAACCTGTTGAACTTGATTCGACATACTAACCTATGCATCCACAACTCAGAAAGTTATATGTTCCTTGAGTTGTTCTCTTTAGTTGTATTCTGACCCCAATCTATCAATTGATAGTCAAGAGTAGTTGTGCACTCGAGCTCATCGACGCCTATTACTCTTGTGGTCCGGCAAGCCATTCTATTCCGGAATGACTAGGAGAAACAAACTCCAGTACCTCATCCATATCTAGGATTGGGTCAAAATAGTTGTATCTCGCTGATCAAAATGCCAACCCAGCTTTTGTTCTGTTCTACCTTGGAGTATTACCATCTTTTATATCGGGATTATTATAGGAATTGCACACCATCCTATGAACTCTTGGTACAGTGATACTTCTTGCCATCATTGTTCATTCCTCGGTTTCCGTGTTATTGTAACCGGTATGCCGACAAGTGAATCGTGGTGTGTGAAATGTATACTCCTAGCAACTCTGTTGCTTGGTAGTTAAATGGACAATAACCTCATTCTTAGCATGTTGATTATTGAATCGTCACCCTAAGGTTGATCGTGCTACCTAGTCCTTATTTTCGGTGCACCTTTCGATAAATGAGTTAGGGCTATGTCAATCCCTTGCTTATTTGATCATATCATCTTGCCCTGAAAAGCAAGATTGTTCTCGAGCTTAGCAACATATCGGTGGTACGTGATTTTCTGAATATCTTCTCGGAAGTATCACCAGGTCCTCACCTGACCGCTATGATGAGTTCATGATCATGTTGGTATTCTTGTGAACCACCCCTTCTCCAAGAATCTGTGTTGGATACCCCGAGCTAGTTGGTTAAGCCAAACAACAACTTGGAGAGTTGGAAGATAAAATCTTGCCTGGCTTAGTTCATTTTAAGGGATATCTTTTTGTGTGTGTGTTGAAGAAAGATGATATCTTCATCGATTGATCCTCGTGACCAGTTGTTGCACCTATTGTCTTGCCAAGACTTTGATTTGAGTGTGGGCTATCCTCAAATCAAATCAGAACCAACGTTGTTCTTAATGTTGTCTTACTCGTGGTTGATCCCTCGAGCATATACCATTATATTCTTTGGTCTGGCCAATACTATCACTTGTTCTCATAATTATGGAATTCCATTTATATGGGAGCCTGGATGAATTGTTGTTGAGCCCATCAGCAACATTGTTATCTTCTCCATGATTTTGTTGAACATTAAGCTAGTGTTGGAAACTTTTGAAAGCATTTCTTCATGCTAGTTCATGAAGCATATGTTCGGATGTAAGAAGTGACTTCCTCCAGTTCATGTGCATTTGATGCAAGTTGCCGCCGTGGATTCGAGAAAGTCAATGTTGCTTCCTTGGAATCATCCCAAATCAGTCATGCATACATGCGAAGTACTCTGTGGTTTGGAGACTTGCAACCTTCACGCTATATGCATCCCTAGCACCCCAAGCCACTGATTGGTTTGTTTGAGGAAAAGGAGTTGCTGTGCAAATACTTGTTCATGCACAAGATTCCTATATCCTCAATAATGGTTCCCTACCTGAACTCGGTAGTGTTTTATTATAAGACTACTATGTGGTCATGCTTGTCTGTGACAACGTGTTCACATGATTGTAGCAGAACCAGCTCATGTTTTGGATCTTACTACCATAGTTCACTCCCCGAGAATCTCGCAATGTCATCTCGTCGATTTGTGTTGCAAACTTTCATTTTTCTTTCTAGACTTGATGAGTCTAGAATATCCTGACACCAGCCAGATCTGAATCTCAGGCAGATATGATGGTTGGAATGTTTTCCCAAGAACTATAATATTGGTCTCTTTGTAACCCGGTAAGGTGGATGTCGTGGCCAACACATCTAGCCGGAAGACCCATTATTGTAGGCTCTTGATTTAGAAAGTTGGCTACCTCCCCATAAGGATTTCATGGGATTTACTCCCTAGTTGACCCTTATGGATTTTTGAGTTCCTGAAGTTCGACCTTTTACTTGATGTTCTAGATATCAAACCATATCTATGAATGGATTATGCTAGCACATCAAGGAGAACATTAGAAGCGGAGTGCTAAATGTCTCTCGGTCGATCATCCAGATTTTGTTTCCTTGGCTCTGCTAAGGTGAAATCTGAGAAGGTGTTATCTTCCTTTGCATCTGCATCCTCCATCACCATTCATCATGGTAGTAAGTTGTGTTGCCAGGATCCTTGACACGGATATTGGTAAACCTTGATGAATATGGAAATGCTCAAGTTCTTGAGAGCCCGCGCAAGCACTAGGTGCTATCATAGTTACTAACCGGGATTGCTCCCAGCTTCCCCGGTTATGCTATAACTTTTCAACAGTGGACTCACTCTCTACTGGTGAGTTTCTCCCCAATTACTAGAATCATTCCCATTATTTGCATTTTGTTTCTAGCTTGCACCGTCGTTGTGCCATCCAACCTTGGGTCCCATCCATCTCCGATGATAAGAAAAATCATCCATTGCGTTGTCTTCAACAAGGTAATCTACATCATCCATACTGGTCCTGGTATGTCATTCCACTGAACTCCTCCAAATGATCGATTTTGATTTGCCTTAAGCTGGTATAAAGAGTTTCAATGATCTCTGAATCAAAGGTAATTCTTTCTGCCACTTTAAGGGATAATTCCACGATTCATCCTTCTCTAGGGTGCTCGTTATGGTATCATGGCAACTCAACTGCTTGCTACGTTGACAACCGTTCACCACCCTCTTAAGTGTGGAACTGTTGTCTACCTAGTGAACCTTCATCATCTGTTCCACTCCATCCCTCTAGTTGTATCCTCCGTGTCTCAGTTTGAGAGATGTTTCAATGATTCACCCCGTGAGTTCATCTTGTGATCATTAAGATGATCCGTCCATGTGGACATGTTTCGCTCTTTGTCCTCATGTTGGTTGAAGATCTCGAAAGCAAGGACATCAAGATCAATTTGAGTCGACAAATCAACAACCTCGAGAAGACAGTTGGATCTTGAAGTTTGTAATGCTTATTGTCCCCTTTGTCTTCTTACCTCACGTCTTGAATCTTGGGACGAGATTCTTGTTTAGTGGGGGTGAGTTGTCACATCCCTAATTCTGGTTTGACCTAGGCTAGCTTCATGTGTGCATCATGTTTAAATTCAAATGAAACTTGAATTGAGGAATTTTCAAAAGCCTCAGAAAACCTCTAAAAATAACCAACATTTAAATCTTCTCAAATGAGTCCAAGAAAATGTTCCTGTTATTCTATAGAAATATTGGTAAGAGGTAAACTCAAACAATATTTTTGGAGTCACGGAAATATTTATTTTGGCCATTTGAATTAATCCAATAACTATTTGCTTTGGATTTATATTTAATATATATTAAATATGACTCCAATAATTCTGGAAGTTTGTGAGTGGCTTTGTATATATTTTAGCAAGCCATATAATAACCTACAGAATTTATTAAAATGATTTAGTTGCTAAATTAAATCAAAACAGAGGAAGAAAAATAGATAACAGAAACAAATAAAAGAGAGAGAGAATCTTACCTGGCCTCACCTGTGCAGCCCACCAACCGGCCCAGCACTGTAGCTGACCGGCCCAGCCCACTACCGCCACCTCCCCTGTCATCTTCCTCCTTTGCCAGGAGGACAGGCGCGTGCCCGACGCGCGCGCACCGCCGTGCGCCACATCCTGCTTGCCACTGACCGCCTGGAGCTGGCTAAGGGCGCCACAGCAACCCCTCTGGCCCTCTCTCACTCTCCCTGGACCTTTCCCCCTCCTCTGCTCTCTCTCTCTCTCTCGCAGCCCGAGCGGAGCTCATCGCCACCGCTCGCCGTTGCCGCACCCAGAGCCTCCCCCTCGACCCCTCAGCCTGCCCAGTAGCTCGTCTACCTCGTCCTTGACCTCCTCACCAAGCCAAGCGACGCTGGATGCACCCGAACGCCCTCACCGCCGTCTTCTTCAACCTCGGGCCACCGAGATCGCCGGCGACCCTGCACCCGCTCTATTGCTTCCCCGAGCTCCCCGAGACCACCGCTGCACTCCCCGTGGGCTTCTCCTTCGATCCCCTCCTCCCCCTTGCTCGTTTGTGCCGTGTAGTCGCCGCCCTCTTCGAGCCCGAGAGCACTCTGCCTCCGGCCATGTCACCGCCGCGGCCACAGCTGCTGCCACATGCGTCCAAGCGCATCACCGCTTTCAGCTTGCTCCCAGGAGCCAAGTGCACCCATCCGCTAGCCTTGCCGTGCCCCCTAACGCCGAACCCGAGCTCGCCGTACTCCGGTCGCCGCCGCGAGCTTATCTCCGGCGAGCTCACGCCACCCTAGCTCCTCCCGTTTGCTCTATCAGCTGCGCGCGAGCCCCAGCTACTTGTAGGACCAAACCGCGGTCGATTTGGTCGACCATGGGCAAAATCCGAGCACCTCCGCCGTCTCTGGCGTCGCCGGCGACGAGCCGTGGACCAAGTCCGGCGAGGTTGACTCGTTTGGCCTAGGGTTTGACCCCCCAGGGTCACTAACGTGTGGGCCATGCCCCTATTTAGTTTAGGTGTGAGTTTAATTAGCACTAATTAACTTAGTTAATTAGTTGACTCACTGACAAGTGGGCCCAGGCTCTAATTAACCTAGGTTAGTGCTAACCTAACGCTAACTAACTCTGTTAGTTAGTTGTTACACTGACATGTGGGTCCCAGCCGTCAGGTTTGACCTGGGCTGGCGCCTTTGACCTGCTCACATCACCCTGACGCAATGATGACGCATTAATTCAATTATTGGAATTATTCTTATTCAGGAAATTTCAGAAAATAATGCAAACTTCTAAAAATCATATAAAATCAACCGTAGCTCCAAATCAAATAAATTATATATGAAAATGATCAGAAAAATCCAATCTATCCATCTGCACTGGTTTCAAGCATGTTAGAACACATTAACCTTGCTATTTAGGTGAAACAAGTTAATGCACTATTATGACCTCTTAAAATGGGTTTGCATTTGAATCTTTGGTTCAAATGGACTCATCTCAATCAGTTCTAGCTTGCATTAGCCGAAACACATTCTTATTGCCATGTCATAGCATGCATCATATTGTGCATTGCATTGATCGTGTTTCTTCTCTGTTTGTCGGTGTTGTCCCCCCTCGGTAGACGTTGTATCGACGTTGTGATCGTTGACACTGATGAAGACTCAATGCTATCTTCAGAAGTGCCAGGCAAGCAAAACCCCCTTGTTCATTCCGATACAATCCCACTCTCTCGCTCCTGCTCTCTTTTATTGCATTAGGACAACAATGATTCATTTGTTACTCGCTGCGGTAGTTGAACCCCTTTATCCTCTGCATGACCTGTCATTTCCACAGTAAATAGATGAAACCCACTAGCATGAGTAGGAGTTGTTTGAGCCCTATTGTGCCTACTCATTCATGTTTGTTTGTCATGCCTGCTACTGCTTATAGTTGAGTCAGGTCTGATTCATCGGGGATGAATTAGAGGTGTGTGAACATGTCCTACTGTGTGTGAGCTAAGTGTGTGAACACGATTTCTTAAAGGTAGCTGTCGGGGATATACCCCGCGGTGTAAACCGGCCGGAAGTTAACCCGGCCGGACTTGGCGGTTTATTTAAGGTCCCGCTGGCACTTGGCGATATTCATCTGGTGACCCGCCCAGACCTGGCAATTTACCAGCAACCTGCCAGGATGTTGTAACTCACTGGTGACCCAGCGGACGGGACAAAGGAGCCTTGGTCGTGTCCCTTGGAATTTGCTTTTCAAAAAAGCTTTGTGATATCACTTGGGGCCTTGGTCGTGTCCGAACCAATGCGACACCTTTTGATAGGCGAAAGCCACCAGATCACTTGGGGACATGGTCAAGTCTGAACCAGTCACGCCTCTTGATCGGCCTAAGGCCACAGAATCACTTGGGGGCTTGGTCGAACCCGAACCATTGCCACGTCTTTTGATCGGCATAAATGCCACGGTTTCATTTGGAGACCTGGCTGACTTGAACCATTGTCACTCCTATTGGGGGCTTGGTCCTGTCCGACCGTGGTAACACCATCTGATCAGCTCAGTAAAGCATGTTTTTGCAAACTGTTTTATCATTGCCTTTGCTTCCATATTTTTTTCATAACTGTTATTTGATTTTTGTTGCATTTTTTAAACCGACATTGTTAATCCGGTTTCGACTATCAATTACAAATTGGCGGAATACGGTCAAATCTTAATCCGGAGACTATCTGCCTGGTCTGATTTTATGTTACCATCTTTATGGAGTAAACCTGTGTTCATTAACCCGGCTTGACTTTCAATTACAAATTGTCAATACATGATCAAATCATAATCCGGAAACTATCCGCCCGGTCTGGTTTGACTACGAGTCGCCAGTGTTATATATGGTTAAACCGGTGTTTATCACAACCCGGTACGGTTTATCATCAACCGGCACAGTATGAAAGGAGTTATCATTACTCAAGATTGGGGTTATCACTCTTACTACAAAAAGTTGGTAAAACCAGCAATGTGATTCAATATCGCAGGTATGATATATTTCATATTTGATTATTCTTAAGTGCAACCTTGGTTATAAACTCAGGTTATATGTTGGGCATTATGATCCGTTCGGCGGTAAACCATCAGGACACTTTAAACTTGTTGTATGCAGAGACAGGTTGAATAAGGCATGATGATAAATTATCCGGTGTTTATTAACCCGGCCTGGCTTTGGACTATAAGTCGCCAGTACATATTTGGATTGCGCCATTGGAATCATGCGCTTATAAATCATTGGGTTATATTATTCAAATAGCCAAACTGGCTGGATTTTCATGATGATATTGAATGATTGAGGTTTTCATACCAGATTATATTATTCAAATCTTGAATAGCCAACATGGCTGGATTTCTATTGTGATTATCAATAACTAGTTTTATGATTGAGGTTTTCAAAGTCGCTTTAGCGCAACGGCTATTATTTTTATCAATGGGCATGATTTATTTTACAATGGAGGAAATAGTCCCGAGTCGCTGCACGCTTACGACCCGGCACTTGGGGGATACATTATTTAAGTTGAGATTATATCAAATATGCAAGTCTCATGATGCTGCAAGCATGCACCATGACACTTGGGGGCTAATGCAAAGTAATTTTTTGCTCATATTATTGAAGACCCGACTCATCACATTATAAGGAGTCGGCCCTTGGGGGCTACCAATTGCTCCTGTCAACAGTTGAAGGTACAAAGCTTTTTATTCATTATATGGAAGGGTCCACTGCTCAGTTGGTAAAGCACAAGGCTCTTAACCTTGTGAACGTGGATTCGAGTCCCATGATGGGGGTTACATCATATGATGTTATTTTCATTGAAGTATATATTAAGTCCCAGCTCAATATTATCTTACTGAGCCGGCCCTTGGGGGCTACACATCATTGCTCAAATCTACATGATTATACCTACAAAGTCCCTGCTCATTATTGCATAATGACCCGACCCTTGGGGGCTACACTGGTTGAAGTTTTTATGAGTATAAGACAATTACAAGTCCCAGGTTGCTGCAAGCATGACAACCCGGCACTTGGGGGCTACATAATATGGAGTATTCAGTTTTTACTAAGTGACTGGGATAAACAACATGGATTTCTTCTTAAGTGGCAGTATTTATATTGAAGCAAGTCTTAAGCAATCACTTTGTTCCGCTCAAGACTTGGGGGCTACAGGTATTATATTATTATTGAAGAAATATTTTCAAATTCTCTGATTGAGCAAAGTAGGTTGACCCGGCGTCACCAATCATTATGACCCTGTGGCTGCAACCCGGCGTCATTAATAATCATGAACTGGCATTGGCAACAATCATGAACCGGTGTCTGCAACAATCATGACTCGAAATTATCAAGTTTTTATAACCCGACAGTCTTTGGCAATGATAAAACCGGCAAGTTCTGCATCTTCAAACCGGTTGAATGTCAGATGAGTATTTCAAGACCAATATTTCTTAAACCGGCGCTTTGGAAGCTGACTCAAGTGGATTATTCTTCACAATATTTTTTCTATAAGAAGCCAACATCAGCAATTTGAGTATGAAGCTGGTTATTGACCCGGATTTTCTAGAAGGAGGAAATGACAAAGGACTTAAGGACGATCAGGTGCCGGTCTACAAGAATTCTTAACCCGGAGCACAACCTGCCAAATTTGTTCTGGTGTTTATTTTGCAGCATAAGTTTACCATGGATAAATCCAAGCTAAACTTGGGGGCTAATGTCGGGGATATACCCCGCGGTGTAAACCGGCCGGAAGTTGACCCGACCGGACTTGGCAGTTTATTTAAGGTCCCGCTGGCACTTGGCGATATTCATCTGGTGACCCGCCCAGACCTGGCAATTTACCAGCAACCTGCCAGGATGTTGTAACTCACTGGTGACCCGGCGGACGGGACAAAGGAGCGACAAGATCCGGTGGCCCGTCTGGCGGTTCGTGAAGGCCGGTTCAACTATTGTGGGCCGGTTTAAGAGGAAAGGCATAAGGAATATTTGTCTTACAAGGAGTTAAGACCTGGACTTGTATCCGGTTTGTATTAGAGATAGACTAGTCCTAATCCTAATAGGACTCCACATGTAACCCGCCCCTTCAACATATATAAGGAGGGGCAGGGCTCCCCAAAGAGGGACAAGCTACAAGCAAGAAACAATCTCTAGGGCTAGACACAATTAGAGGAGAGCCGGTTTACGACGACTCCCTCGTGATGATAATGAGATCTAGCCTCAAACAGCATGTAGGGTTTTTACCGGATGATGTTTCTCAGGGCCCGAAGCTGTTTAAACCCTTGTCTTGTGTTGCGTCTCTCGATTCCGCTCAACCCCTCTCAAGCTACCACATAGATGCGTTGGCCTCGCGACTAAGTCCTGACACTAAGGACATCTGACGTGTTAATTCCACGACAGTAGCGGTGAGAGGCCATGTAGGAGTACATGGTGGGTTGTATCATTGAAGCCATCCTCAGGAACTGAGTTCTGTGTTTGTGATCCATGATTCAGCTACTACCATGCATTGGGCCCTGAAATATGACCCCGCTCGACTTATTAATCACCCTTGTCCTCTGTCCAGGAGTTGCAAGTAGTTTCTGGTGTTTGTAGTATGCTGGAGGCCGTGGGCAGCGCTGACCCGAGGGGTGGGTTGTGATGCGGTAGGCACGTGGCCGGGTATGCCGGGCGCCCGTTTGGTGTCACGGAACCCTGTACACATCGTTTGGGGCCGTATGTGGAAACCTCGGCCGGACTCCCTGTAGATGGAACCTGAATAGGCGATAAACCTGGACTAGAGACTTGAGTGTTTAGGTAGGTTGTGGTCTACACCCACGTCGGCTTTCGCTTGAAGTCTGCCAAGCACATGTCGTGTGCAGACACTAAGTGGTGGAAACATGTATGAAGAAGTACACCCCTGTAGGGTTAACATCATCTATTTGAATAGCCGTGTCCGCGGTAAAGGACTTCTGGGTTGCCTATAACAGTTCATAGACAAGTGAAAGTGGATACTTTAAAATACGCAAGATAAGCGTGAGTGCTATGGATGGCGTTCTCGTAGGGAGACGGGAGCGGATCCATAGTGGTGTATTGATATGATGAATATGTGGACTCATGTGCGCCACCTCGAAAGAGTTACATTGCAGTCGTAGTTCAGGATAGCCACCGAGTCAAAGCTGGCTTGCTGCAGTTAAACCCCACCATCCCCTTTGATGATAATGATGCATATGTAGATAGTTCTGATGTAAGTCTTGCTGGGTACATTTGTACTCACGTTTGCCTATTTACGTTTTTGCAGAGAGACTTCAGTCTCACTAGTAGATCCGCGTGGACTTCGACGTTTAGCTTGTTACCTCAGCTTCGATCTTGTGCCCTTGGCAGGATCTTGTAGATAGTCAGGCTTCTCAACCTTTTTCATTTGTAGATGTCTGTACTCAGACATGTTAAGCTTCCGCTTGTGCTTCGACTTGTATGCTCTGAATGCTGGGTCGAGAGATCCATGTTTGTAATATCTCGCTCCTCGGAGCCTATTGAATAAATACTTGAGTTGTAGAGTCATGTTGTGATGCCATGTTGTATTTGCACATATCGAGCATATTGTATGTATGTTATTGAAATGCTTGGTATGTGTGGGATCGGACTATCTAGTTGTTTATCCTTGGTAGCCTCTCTTACCGGGAAATGTCTCCTAGTGCTTCCACTGAGCCATGGTAGCTTGCTACTGCTCTGGAACACTTAGGCTAGCCGGCATGTGTCCTTCTTCGTTCCTATGTCTGTCCCTTCGGGGAAATGTCACACGATGAATACCGAAGTCCTGTTAGCCCGCTACAGCCCGGTTTGCCGGAGTCCTGCTAGCCTAGTGCTACAGCCCGGATTCACTCGCTGATGACCGACACGTTCGATGCTGGGTCATGGATGCATGTCCCTGTAAGTCTGTGCCACTTTGGGTTTACGACTAGCCATGTCAGCCCGGGCTCCTTATCATATGGATGCTAGCGACACTATCATATACGTGTGCCAAAAGGCGCAAACAGTCCCGGGCAAAGGTAAGGCGACACCCGTGGGAATACCGTGCGTGAGGCCGCAAAGTGATATGAGGTGTTGCATGCTAAATCGATGTGGCATTGAGTCGGGGTCCTGACACCATCATCGACGACGACTCCTACTACACTGGAGGTGCCTACTACTACGTGCAGGCCGCTGACGACGACCAGGAGTAGTTTAGGAGGATCCCAGGCAGGAGGCATGCGCCTCTTTCGATCTATATCCCAGTTTGTGCTAGCAATCTTATGTCACCTTGTTTAAATTATGTCTGTACTCAGATATTATTGCTTCCGCTGACTCGTCTATGATCGAGCACTTGTATTCAAGCCCTCGAGGCCCCTGTCTTGTAATATGATGCTTGTATGACTTATTTTACTTTTAGAGTTGTGTTGTGATATCTTCCCGTGAGTCACTGATCTAGATCGTACACATTTGCATGCATGACTAGTGTACGATTGAATCGGGGGCGTCACATGCCGGCCCTAGGGCTCCTGCCCTCCTGTGCCCCCCCCCCCTTCCTTGTATGAAGAAGGGGGAAGGAAAGAGGGGGGAGATGGAAGGAAGGGGGAGTCCTACTCTACACTTTACTTGCCCTCCCCTCTTTCCTTCTCCTCCTCATAGGATCGGCCTCTATAGGAGCGCATCAGCCCCTTGTGGGTTGGTGTGTTCCCTCTCTTGGCCCATAAGGCCCGTATCTTTGCCGGGGGTGCCCGAAACTCCTTTCCGGTGGACCGATAAGTACCCGGTACCCTCCGAAACACTTTCGATATCCGAATACCATAGTCCTATAAATCAATCTTTACCTCTCGACCATTTCAAGACTCCTCTTCATGTCTGTGATCTCATCCAGGACTCCAAAAAACATTCGGTCACCAAATCACATAACTCATATAACACTATATCGTCAATGAACGTTAAGCATGAGGACCCTACGGGTTCGAGAACTATGTAGACATGACCGAGACACCTCTCCGGTCAATAACCAACAGCGGACCTGGATGCGCATATTGGCTCCTACATATTCTATGAAGATCTTTATCGGTCGAACCGTTATGACAACATACATAATTCCCTTTGTCCATCTGTATGTTACTTGCCCGAGATTCGATCGTCGGTATCTCTATACCTTGTTCAATCTCATCACGGACAAGTCTCTTTACTCGTTCCATAATACATCACCTCGTGAGTAAGTCCTTAGTTGTTTGCTTGCAAGCTTATGATGTGTATTACCGAGAGGGCCCAGAGATAGCTCTCCGATACTCGGAGTGACAAATCCTAATCTCGATCTATGCCAACTCAACAAACACCTTCGGAGATACCTGTAGAACATCTTTATGATCACCCAGTTATGTTGTGATGTTTGATAGCACACAAGGTATTCCTCCGGTATCCCGGAGTTGCATAATCTCATAGTCGAAGAAATATGTATTTGACATGAAGAAAGCAATAGCAATAAAACTGACGATCATTATGCTAAGCTAACAGATGGGTCTTGTCCATCACATAATTCTTCTAATGATGTGACCCCATTATCACATGACAACTTATGTCCATGGTTAGGAAACCTTAACCATCTTTGATCAATGAGCTAGTCTAGTAGAGGCTTAGTAGGGACACGGTATTTGTTTACGTATTCACACATGTATTTAAGTTTCTGATCAATACAATTCTAGCATGAATAATAAACCTTTATCATGAATAAGGAAATATAAAATAACAACTTTATTATTGCCTCTAGGGCATATTTCCTTCAGTCTCCCACTTACACTAGTCAATAATTTAGATTACATTGGAATGAATCTAACACCTGTGGAGTCTTGGTGTTGATCATGTTTTGCTCGTGGAAAATGCTTAGTCAACGGGTCTGCTACATTCAGATCTATGTGTATCTTGCAAATTTGTATGTCTCCATCCTTGACTTGTTCACGAATGGAGTTGAAGTGTCTCTTGATGTGTTTGGTTCTCTTGTGAAACCTGGATTCCTTCACCAAGGCAATTGCTCCAGTGTTGTCACAAAATATTTTCATTGGACCCGATGCACTAGGTATTACACCCAGATCGGATATGAACTCCTTCATCTAGACTCCTTCATTTGCTGCTTCCGAAGCAACTATGTACTTCACTTCAAACGTAGATCCCGCCACGACGCTCTGCTTGGAACTACACCAACTGAAAGCTCCACCATTCAATATAAATATGTATCTGCTTTGTGACTTAGAGTCATCCGGATCAGTGTCAAAGCTAGCATCGACGTAACCATTTACGACGAACTCTTTGTAACCTCCATAAACGGGAAACATATCCTTGGTCCTTTTCAAGTACTTCAGGATATTCTTGACCGATGTCCGGTGATCCACTCCTGATTACTTTGGTACCTCTCTGCTAGACTTATGGCAAGGAACACATCGGGTCTGGTACACAGCATAGCATACATGATAGAACCTATGGCTGAGGCATAGGGAATGACTTTAATTTTCTCTCTATCTTCTGCAGTGGTCAGGCTTTGAGTCTGGCTCAACTTCACACCTTGTAACACAAGCAACACTACACAAATCAGCCTATTTGCCGTCTGCCATGGCATACGGCAAAGGCACCAAAAGCGGATGGCAAAGCCCTTTGCCATCCACCACCAACAACAAACCTGCCCGGCAAAGGAAGCGACATAAACAGCTTCTTTGTCGTCTGCTTTCTCACAGCGGACGGCAAAGGGCCATTGTCGTCGGTGGCTAACAAAAAAGAACGTGGACGGCAAAGAATAGACGTTAGCCCGGTTAGGTTGCTAATGGGAGGCTTTGCCGTCTGCCGGCTGATAACCCACAAGTATAGGGGATCAATTGTAGCCTATTTCGATAAGTAAGAGTGTCGAACCCAACGAGGAGCTAAAGGTAGAACAAATATTCCCTCAAGTTCTATCGACCACCGATACAACTATACGCACGCCTAACGTTCGCTTTACCTAAAACAAGTATGAAACTAGAAGTACTTTGTAGGTGTGATAGGATAGGTTTGCAAGATAATAAAAATCACGTAAATAAAAAGTAGGGGTTGTTTAGATGAAGACACAACTAAGTTAGTTTTAGTAGAGAGCTTTTTGTCACGAGAAAGTTATTTGTCCCTAGGCAATCGATATCCAAACCGGTAATCACTATTGCAATTTTATTTGAGGGAGAGGCATAAGCTAACATACTTTCTCTTCTTGGATAATTTGCACTTATGATTGGAACTCTAGCAAGCATCCGCAACTACTAAAGATCATTAAGGTAAAACCCAACCATAGCATTAAAGCATCAAGTCCTCTTTATCCCATACACAACAACCCCCTTACTCGGGTTTATGCTTCTTTCACTCAAGCAACCCACTCTAAGCGAATCATGAATGTATTGCAACACCCTACAACGGGAATCCCTCACGCTTGCGCGACACAAAGAGCACCATAGGACATCACCAATAATAGAACATACAACTCAAACCAATCACGATCATCAATTAACCCATAGGACAAAACGGATCAACTCAAACATCATAGGATAGCCATATATCATTGGGAAATAATATATAGCATTGAGCGCCATGTTTAAGTAGAGATTACAGCGGGTAAAAGAGGGGTTACACCACTGCATAGAGGGGGGAAGAGTTGGTGATGAGGGCGGTGAAGTTGTTGGTGTAGATCGCAGTGATGATGATGGCCCCGGTGGCGTTCCGGCGCCACCAGAAGCAAGGGGGAGAGAGCCCCCCTTCTTCTTCTTCTTCCTTGACCTTCTCCCTAGATGGGAGAAGGGTTTCCCCTCTGGTCCATGGCCTCCATGGCTTGGGAGGGGCGAGAGCCCCTCCGAGATTGGATCTGTCTCTCCATCTCTCTCTGTTTCTGCATTCCAGATTCTGGCCTTTCACCGTTTCTTATATTCCTAGAGATCCATAACTCCGATTGGGCTGAAATTTTAACACGATCTCTATCCGAATATTAGCTTTCTTGGGGCGAAAGAAGGGCACCAACCGCCTTACAGGGTGGCCACGAGGGTCCAGGGCGCGACTACCCCCTGGGGGGCGCCCCCTGCCTTGTGGCCCCCTCGGGCATCATTTTGCGTTGATTCTTCTTCCCAAAATTCATGAATATTCCAAAAAAAATCTCCGTCAATTTTTATCCCATTTGGACTCCGTTTGATATGGGTTTTCTGCGAAACAAAAAACATGCAACAAACAGGAACTAGCACTGGGCACTGGATCAATATGTTAGTCCCAAAAATAGTATAAAAAGTTGCCAAAAGTATGTGAAAGTTGTGGAATATTGGCATGGAACAATCAAAAATTATAGATACGATGGAGACGTATCACAGGCTGACGGTAAAGAACTGGGTCGTCAGCACACACATCAGCTTCCGGACGTCAGCAGACATGTCATGCGGCCTGCATGACCATCAAGGCAGCGGTTCCCAAGGTGTCCGCCGCCCGTACGTCTCCCGACACGCCATTAAGATTGTCGTTACTCTGGTGGGTCGCCGCCCACCTACCCCATCGCCCGTCCGCCTATATTGGCCCCCGTCGGCCTCCCTCCTCCACACCGACGCCAACCGATGCCCTTCACTCCACCCCCTGGCGCCCTTCCCTCTCTTGCCGCCCTCCTGCACCCCAACGCCCTTCCCACTCTCGATGGCGACCATGGCGTCCGGCGGCAGCGATAGTCCTTCGAGGGGTGGCTCGTGGCCGTCGAGCCTTGGGACACTGTAGATCGACGAGCTCATTGCCGTCAGGCTAATGGTGTTGTCGGGTTGTAGTCTGCCACGTGAGTTCCACGTCACCGCCGATGGCTACCCGACAAGAGAGCCCGGCGTGACGCCGAACGAGCTCCGCCGCCATAGCAGCGGCCATTGGAACATCGTTGGCCACCACCGCTTTTGGGACGGCAAAGATTATTGGGCAGTCGTTGGCGAGCTCTGGCCGGAGGCAGGCGGCTCCTCATCTGCCCCGCGCTGCAACGGCCGCTCCCTCCATCGGCCTTCGACCATCACGTCTCCCCGTTGTCTGGCACCCGTGGTCGCCGAACCCTCCGCCCCTCCCGCGGTTGAGATCACACCGGATCTACTCACGCTGCACGAGGAGGGGGGCCCGTCGACAGCCTTGTCTACCTCCTCGCCTTACAGGCGTCGCAGGCAGAGGCCGCGTTCGCGGTGGCAAGGGAGGCCGCGGATCTCCAGATGACATTAGACGTGGCGGCGGACACACCTGTGGTGGAGCAAGACGACGATGTTGTCGGTTCTATATCTGGCGTATCTCGTGGTAGGGGTCCTAAGCTAGGCGTCTTGGAGTGATGGTAACATGGACACGGGGTTTTACCCAGCTTTTGGCTCTCTTGTAGAGATAATACCCTACATGCTGCGTTTGATTGTATTCATATGGGGTGTAGTATAGAGTACATGTATCTACCATGAGATTGTGATAATGAATATGAGATTATCTATTGACTAGCCTGGCCTCGGTTTATATAACACACCAGAGGCCTAGGGTTTAGGAGAGTCCTCGGCTTGTGCGCCAAGTCTTGTGGAAACCACCTTGTATGCGGCATGGGATGCCCGAAGTGGCCCATGAGTGAACTGCCACGGGGGTCCTCGGCCCGATCCACCTTATTGGGGGGACGACATCGTGAGTACCCCCTAGTCCAGGACACCATTAGTAGCCCCCTGAACCGGTCTTCAAGTTGGAGACTCTCCTCGATTCTTTCGAACTATTCTTCATCTTCGGTCATTGGTCTTGAAAACCGGTTCAACAAATCTTCTCATCTTCGATCCTGAGGATCGCCGAAGTGAATCTAAAGAGTTTACATGTCGGGTATCCGGGGAGCCCCTTTAAGTTCTCGGCCTTTATTAATGCCTTGTTAATTTTTACGCCACACCTCGGGTTTGAAGTTGTTCCCGTGCGGCGGTGTCCTCTTGCATCCGAGCTTTAACGCCAGACTACATTCGAGGTATCTTTTGCAGCCGAGCACTAATGCCGGACTGTATCCGAGCTCCAACGCCGGACTGTATCCGAGCTCCAACGCCGGACTATATCCAAGGTGTCATAGATCACCTTGGCTTGAAGAAGTTTGAAGGAGGTTAGCCGAGCTTAATGCCGGAAATGTCCTCTATAGAGTCAGCCGCTTGCATCCGAGCTTTATACTGGTCTGCTTCCGAGATGACGCACCACCTCGGGCTTGGGCTGATTGTTTGCGGATTTTATTTCCAATTGATGCAATTTATTTACTGACAAGATATGTAGCCAGTAGCCTTCAAGGTGTGTGTCGGCCTAAAATTCCAAGATGCACTTTAGAGGAGATAGTGATCGGCGGACGGGCCCTTGAGAGAGGGTTTTGAGAAGTCGCCGTAATATACTAGCTTGATGCCGGATAGGTCCATATGGTACCTATTGTTGTCCAAAGACGCGTTTGCACATAGTTCGGTCAAGCCAAACACTGAGCACTTTGAATTTTCTGCATTGAATAGGCAATGCAGTAGCCCCCGAGACACTGGTCGGGTGGCAACACCGGATCAGGGGATCGATGTACCCCTTTAATATTTGTAAATGATAAGCACGAAGCCCAGTAGCCCCCGAGCCTTAATGTGGGCACGGGTGGCCAAATTAAGGACCGATATCCAGAGTAAAATCACAAAGTACTATGTATCCAAGTACTCTAGATCATTAATGATTGGATCCACATTGTACAAAACTTTGTTGACCGACCATCGGCTTCAACCTCCTCGGCCAGCAGCCGAGGAGTGTTTGTCCTACTTTATAAAGCCTTTATGAGGGCAAAGATTTACGGCAAACAAGGCAATCCGGCCATATGGTTTTATAAACAAAGGTACGCGGAGAGATATGTTATATTACTTTTGAACGTAAGAAACATCTTCCAAAGAAAATAGTCCCGCTATCGGTTCCTTTCTTTGGGTTGTCATGCGAAGCATGATCATGAAACCTCAGCTCCGATCAATGTGGAAGCAAAATATTGAAGATTTAGTTTGGGGAAAGTTCCCGAACTATGTGGTCTTTAAAGAACCTAAATTTTCACTTCCGTCATTGCCGACCAATTATATCATTTAAGATTGCTAGCTTTCGGCTTCACCCAGTCTGAGGTACTAACTCCGATGACCGGTAGTAACAATCACAGAGGTGCTCCCTTTACCGCCTAGCCGAACAATCGGGAATGTAGGGGTAAGCACAGGAGCCAAGCAACCCAGCTTGGCCAAAATCTTAAGTCAAATTGATGCATATTTATGGCTTTATAATGATGATTAAGGACTAGCCGAACAATCGGGAACGTAGGGGTAAGCATAGGAGCCAGGCAACCCAGCTTGGCCAAAATCTTAAGTCAAATTGGTGCATATTTATGGCTTTATAATGATGATTATGGAAGGCAGCCCTCGTATATTAAATACAACGTTGATGATATGTTTATTTTGACTGTTGCAACGTTTATCAGTTGAAAGTGGACCATCGTCGGCTTCCACCCCCTTGTAGATGCTACGCAGGGTGTTTCCGTAATAACAAAACAACCCTTAGCCGACGTCTCGATGCTCGAAGGCGGTTGTGTTAGCGGAAACGAGGCAATCAGATATGCGGTCTTTATAACTTTCATTTAGTCATAGGAGCTTAAAATTCAGAGGCTAGTTACTAACCCCCGGTTAGTGTTCGGCGTCAACCAAGGTCAAGTTGTTGACACTTAGGCCAATGTTATGAAGGACCCATCATTTAACACGGGGTGACCTCCATCGA
This sequence comes from Triticum aestivum, assembly GCF_018294505.1. Taxonomy (NCBI): domain Eukaryota; kingdom Viridiplantae; phylum Streptophyta; class Magnoliopsida; order Poales; family Poaceae; genus Triticum; species Triticum aestivum. Next base: position 470,300,750 of record NC_057798.1, on the reverse strand, counting down.
TCTTAACACAATCATCGGATAACTGACCAGTTTACGCTTATTGTGACAGTCAGTTTTCGGCTTTCTCCATAAGGCGCTTAACCATGCAAGCTAGAAGCACAATCGTAGTGGTTCTCCCTTTGTACACCTAGCCGAACAAAGCGGAACGTAGAAGGCAAGCACAGGAGCCGGGCAACCCAACTATTGACCGAAGACACAACTTGAAACCGATGCATATATAGTAATATCCGAAAATGTTTTTGCCGAATCTCTAAAGGTATCCGGCGATGCACTGCGAGACTAATGCTGGAAACACACAAATAGTTTAAAAGTGCCATAGGCTTGAAAAATCAATAAACTGCCATAAAAACTTGACGTCCGAACTAGATCAAGTGTTCAGTGCCAATCCAAAATTTGGTCTTAGAAACAAAATTGTGCTTCTGTCGTGTTTTAACATGACACATCCTATCTCAAGACTTCAAGCGGGTCAGCCTACGGCTTCAACCTCCTATCCCGAAGACGGAGTACTTCTCGTTAGGCCAGTTTAGCAAACTAAACTCTAGCGGCTTTGAGAGAAAAATTAAGCTCCCCGGCTATTGACCACACACTCGCGTCGAAAAAAGGAGTGATAGAAAAAGACATTGCAACGACTAAGAAGAAGAACACTTATCATAAATTGGCTCATATAAATTTAAGAGCCCCCAAGTGACTTGGGTAAAAGAATTTTATCTATAATGATTGTATGTACCGAAGTACTTATATCATATTTGTGTTCACCTGAACTTTAAACGCGTCTTAACCGACCGTCGGCTTCTCCCTCTTTGGTCAAGGGCCGAAAAGTGTTATGTACTCCACCTTTTGAGAATATCGATGGTGTTTCCGATAACCAGGCAATCAGGCCATAAGGCTGTAACAGACAAAGCATGCTCAGGGGACTTATGCTATATTACTGACGAAGTGTAAGAAGCATCTTCAAAGAAAATAGTACCTCCACCGATACCTTTCTTCGGTTGCTCATTGTTACTATGAGACTTGTGCAATAGATTTTTTGTATTCATGAGTTCCGTTGTGTGCCGACCATGATTGAAAACAATAAGAGCGCTAGCTTTTGGCTTCACCCAGTCTGAGGTTTGAGATCGGATGACCCGATCGTGACAATCGCAGAGGTGCTCCCTTTACTCCCTAGCCAAACAATCAGGAACGTAGGGGTAAACACAGGAGCAAGGCAACCCAGCTTGCAGAACACTTAAGTCAACATGGTGCATATTGTGGCGTAATACACGAACAAGGAACAAAGCCATACAAGTATAATCATATGCAAGAGGAAAGGCTTCACAAAGGAAGCCCCCAAGTAAACGGGGTTTGAATTTTTGTGTCACAAACAAAGTTTTGACAAGGAAGTTTTTCACAAACAACTTTTTTGCCAAAAAAGTATAAAGCTTGGTTGAACCGAACAAAATTTAAAATTAATAGTTTTTGAGCATGAAAGCGACTTAGCTGGTTAATGTGTTCGGTATTGATGACGCGGTCCGAGCTTGATGAGGGTCAAGGTTCCATCCACCAAGCCGGTCCCGAGGTGGCGGAGCGAAGAGCTGGGCACTCCGAAGTGGTGACATAGCACGACCAATGCAGGCCGGCAGAGTGACACCAAAGTCCCCGGTGTGGGTTAATGAAGTGTTGATGAAGCCCCCGTCCAGCCGAGGTGATGTGGTATGTTAGTACGTCGAGGTGACAACACTGCCCGACCCGAATCATTTTCCTGTGCACAAAACATAGTGCAAGCCGGAGATAATAGTTATAAGAATAAATTAAAAAAAGATTCATAGCATAATAAATAATTTATGCAAAGTGAGTAATAAAAGAAATATGGCCCGTGTGCCAGACACTCGATGAGGTAGAGCTCTCTTAGTGATGTCGAAGTCCACGAGGCGACCGAACATGTCACAAGGTGATCACGCGAGCCAATTTATGCCGATTGGGATGACGACGTCGGCTTGCCGAAGTGACCGCATGACGCAGGCAAAGTCGATTACCTACACATGTAAAATAGTGCAGTCCAAAAAATAATAATATAAATATATAAAAAATCCTCGCATAATAAATTGATGCAAAATATTTTTTAAAGAGATGTGGCCTGGCATTGAAGCCAATGTCGGTGCGGGGCGTTGGCGTGACAAAGCCTGAATCCACAAGGCGGTCCAGGTCTCCGATGAGGCGTTCGCCGAACTGCGGACGGGAAACTGACCGAACCATAATGCAACCATCGTTGATGTGGCCATCATTTGACAGACTACCTGATGGGCGATGAAGCGACGGCATGGCGATGCTGGCAAAGGTTGGCTCGCCGAGGTGACGACGCAAACCGGTCAAAGTTGATTCACATGTGCAAATAAAATAGTGCCAGACAAAAGTACTAACAAGTAAAGATGATAATAATATACCCCTTTTTAGAAAAAAAGAAGCACTTCTACTTAATTAACTTAAGCAAAGTAAATAATTCAAGGAATATAGCATGTGTGTTGAGGTCGAATCAGCAACGCAATGGCGTCGATGTAGGTCAGAGCTTGAGCAATGATGGTTTCGAGGCATTACGTTGATGCTGTGACAAACCACTAGCACAAAAGACTTCATTAGATAATATAAAAAGAAAAGGAAGGAGGGAATTTCCCTGTGTGTTTCCGCATAGATGAGTTCACGCCGGCCTGGTGTATTGCCGCACGTCAGAAGTATTGTGCGTGCGTGATTAGCGCCGCTGGCCGGATTGCCTCGATCGCCTTTGGGTGTGCTGCCAGCATCACAACTCGGATTTGATGGTCTGGCAGGTAGCGGACAAGGACACCGCCGCTAGAAAATTTCTTGATCTCCTTCCGCAAATAAAGTAGCACGACGCGGAACCAGCGATTTTGCAAAAAAGAGGTAATATACATGGAGTAGATCTAACTAAAAAAATATCACCTGATCATCACATCGATCCGCGTCGATCACCTAGCAGGCTCTCAATGAAAGCACCAATGTCAGTTCTATATCCGGCGTATCTCGTGGTAGGGGTCCTAAGCTAGGCGTCTTGGAGTGATGGTAACATGGACACGGGGTTTTACCCAGCTTTGGGCTCTCTCGAAGAGATAATACCCTACATGCTGCTTTTGATTGTATTCATATGGGGTGTAATACAGAGTACATGTATCTACCTTGAGATTTGTAGTAATGAATATGAGATTATCTATTGACTAGCGTGGCCTTGGTTTATATAACACACCGGAGGCCTAGGGTTTAGGAGAGTCCTCGGCTTGTGCGCCAAGTCTTGTGGAAACCTCCTTGTATGCCGCATGGGATGCCCGAAGTGGCCCATGAGTGAACCGCCGTGGGGGTCCTCGGCCTGATCCACCTAATCGGGGGGATGACGTGGTGAGTACCCCCTAGTCCAGGACACCGTCAGACGTCGACTAGGAGACCGCCGTCAATACTAGCAACGAGGACGATGGTGCGAGCGAGGTCGTCAACCTCGCCGACTCCAATGACGAGTAGCTAGATTAGGAATAGGTTTGAAGGAAATGTAATATATACGAATCGTATGTAATATATATGAATTGTTTTTCGGTTTGTCATAAATTTCACCGGAGGGGGCTCATCGGAGTGCGTCGTCGGGGCAGCAGGGGGCGGCATGGTGGCAAGGGGCGGCGGCGGGGTGCAGACGGGGTGGCGGTGGGGTGCTATCGGGGGCGGAGGGGGAGAAATCCTAGAGCGAGGGAGAGAAGTGAGGGAGGAGGAGGGGTGGGAGGTTAGAGCCGTCAGGTAGAACGACCTTATCGTCCGCTAGCGGACGGCAAAGTTTGACCGTTAGGGTTCGGGCCTCCACTGCACGCCACCCACCTCTTTCCCGTCCACTAGCGGACGGAAATTTCTTTGTCGTCCACTAGCGAATGACAAAGAATTGGCTGATGGCAAATAGTATATTTGCCGTCAGCCAGTTCTTTGTCATCCGTTTTTCAGAAGCGGACGGCAAAGCCCTTCTTTGTCGTCCGCTAGCAGACGGCAAAGAGCTAGTTGATGGCAAATTCTCTGATTCCAGTAGTGCAAGAACTCTTTCTTTGACTGGTCATTTTGAACTTCTTCAGAACTTTGTCAAGGTATGTGCTTTGTGAAAGTCCTATTAGGTGTCTTGATCTATCTCTATAGATCTTGATGCCCAATATATAAGCAGCTCCACCAAGGTCTTTCATTCAAAAACTCTTATTCAAGTATCCTTTTATGCTATCCAGAAATACTATATCATTTCCAATCAACAATATGTCATCTACATATAATATTGGAAATGCTACAAAGCTCCCACTCACTTTCTTGTAAACACAGGCTTCACCAAAAGTCTGTATAAAACCATATGCTTTGATCACCTCATCAAAGCATATATTCCAACTCTGAGATGCTTGCACGAGTCAATAAATGGATCGCTGGAGTTTGCACACTTTGTTAGCACCTTTAGGATCGACAAAACCTTCTAGTTGCATCATATACAACTCTTTTTTAATAAATCCATTAAGGAAAGCAGTTTTGACGTCCATTTGCCAGATTTCGTAATCATAAAATGCGGCAATTACTAACATGATTCAAACAGACTTAAGCATCGCTATGGGTGAGAAAGTCTCATCGTAGTCAACCCCTTGAACTTGTCAAAAACATTTTGTGAGAATTCGAGCTTTGTAGACAGTAACATTACCATCAGCACCAATCTTCTTCTTGAAGATTCATTTATTCTCTATTGCTTGCCGATCATCGGGCAAGTCCATCAAAGTCCACACTTTGTTCTCATACATGGATCATATGTCAGATTTCATGGCTTCAAGCCATCTGTCGGAATCTGGGCTCGTCATAGCTTCTTCATAGTTTGTAGGTTCTCCTTGGTCTAGTAACATGACTTACAGGACAGGATTACCATACCTCTCTGGTGCGAATCGTGCTCTAGTTGACCTACGAGGTTTAGTAGCAACTTGATCTGAAGTTTCATGATCAATATCATTATATTCCTCTCTAGTTGGTGTAGGCATCACGGGAACGATTTTCTGTGATGTGCTACTTTCCAATTCAATAGAAGGTACAATTACCTCATAAAGTTCTACTTTCCTCCCACTCACTTCTTTCAAGAGAAACTCCTTCTCTAGAAAGGTTCCATTCTTGGCAACAAAGATCTTGCCTTCGAATCTATGGTAGAAGGTGTACCCTATTGTTTCCTTAGGGTATCCTATGAATACGCACTTCTACGATTTGGGTTCAAGCTTATCAGGCTGAAGCCTTTTGACATAAGTGTCGCAACCCCAAACTTTAAGAAACAATAGCTTAGGTTTCTTGCCAAACCACAGTTCATACGGTGTCGTCTCAACGGATTTAGATGGTTCCCTATTTAACGTGAATGTAGCTATCTCTAATGCATAACCCCAAAATGATAGTAGTAAATCAGTAAGAGACATCATAGATCACATCATATCTAATAAAGTACGGTTACGACGTTCGGACACACCATTACGCTGTGGTGTTCCAGGTGGCGTGAGTTGTGAAACAATTATACATTTTTTAAATGAAGGCCAAAGTCGTAACTCAAAAGCCTCCGCAGTCAGATTGTAGAAATTTATTTTCTTATTACGATGATTCTCCACTTCATTCTGAAATTCTTTGAACTTTTCAAATGTTTAAGACTTGTGTTTCATTAAATAGATATACCACTAGTAGAAAACAGGGCTTTGGTTCAGGCCGGGCCAGCCCATTAGTCCCAGTTCAGCCCAGAACCAGGACCCATGGGGGCATAGGTCCCGGTTCGTGAGGCTAGGGGGCCGGCCGGGCCATCATGGGGCATTGGTCCCAGTTCATCTGGCACCTTTCGTCCTGGTTCGAGGCTCGAACCGGGACCAATGTGCCCCTCTCCTGGCCCTCCACCATTGGTCCCGGTTGGTGGCTTGAACCGGAACCAAAGGGTGTCCTTTAGTCCCGGTTCCAGCCACGAACCGGGACCAATGATGTGTCTATATATACCCCCTAGCCGGCGAGCAGAGCACTCCACACTACTTTGTTTTTTCTGGCCGGCGAGGGGAGGGCTTTGTGGTGCTCTAGCTCACTCCTATGCACATGAGGTGTTCGATGGAATGCTCGAGCCACACTACTTAAGCTTTCCCCTCTCCAAGCTCGACCTCCAAGCTTCATTTTCCTCAATATTTGTCTAGGTTTAGTGGTCCATCACGTCCCGTCCCCGTATTCACCGCCATCGATCGCCCGCGCCGATCTCGTCGTCGGCACCACCGTGGTGAGCCTCTTTTCTTATCTTCTTTCTGAAAGGAAAAAATTCTTACTTGTATGCTTAGATAGATACTTGTATAATTTTCTTACTTTTATTATTGCTTCTTATTAATACTGCGATGGTTTTGGTATCCGCCTCCGTTGGCCCTCGTCCTATTTGGTTCATTTATTGTTTATGACAATTATGTCGACCAACGTGACATAGATTTTATTTATCTAGGAGGTATGTGGATCGGAAATTCCAGCCGACCCTATTGTCGAGAGGTTAAATTTAGTTGAAGAAGAAAACAATTACTTGAAGGAAAAAATAAAAAAATGAGGAGGAGAAGATGATATTGGAGTTGCATGTTTCGGATGTCGTCGATGATCACAAGATCAAGATGGATGCAATGCGCTTGAAGATTAGAAAGATTAGAAAATATGCCATTCATACCGAGGCTTCGTATCATTATGTTGTTGGATCAATTGTTACCTTGGTTGCGATTGTGATCGCATTTGTTGTTGCATTGAAATGTTTTACACAGTTTCAATGTATGGTTTAATTAGATGCTCTGGAGAGCTATATGTTGTTTAGTGAGAACTATGTATGTACTTTGGTTTTAATGTGATTATGAGCTTCTATTAATTTGGTCACTTATCTATTCATGATGTTCTGTAATGGTTTTTGACACACTTAATTATATATAATGCACGCAGATGAACCGGCAATGGATGTACGGTAACAGACACACCTCCGAGTACATTAAGGGCATCCATAATTTTCTCGAAGTGGTTGAGGCAAACAAGCAGAATGGTTTTATGTCTTGTCCATGCCCTATATGTGGGAATACAAAGTCTTACTCTGACTCAAAAACCCTTCACACCCACCTGCTTTATAAGGGTTTCATGCCACACTATAATGTTTGGACCAAGCACGAAGAAATAGGGATTATGATGGAAGACAACGAAGAAGAAGAGGACGATGACTACTATGTGCTCCCTGAATATGGTGATGCTGCAACGGGGGAAGTTGTTCAAGATCAAGAGAAACCAGACGATGTTCTCGATGATGATCTCTGCCGGGTCATTGTTGATTCAAGGAGATAGTGCAAAAGTCAAAGGAGAAGCTGAAGTTCGATCGCATGTTAGAGGATCACAAAAAAAATTGTACCCCAATTGCGAAGATGGAAACACAAAGCTCAGTACTGTACTGGAATTGCTGCAGTGGAAGGCAGAGAATGGTGTGCCTAACAAAGGATTTGAGAAGCTACTAAAAATATTGAAGGAGAATCTTCCAAAGGATAACGAATTGCCCGACAATACGTATGTAGCAAAGAAGGTTGTATGCCCTCTAGGATTGGAGGTGCAGAAGATACATGCATGCCCTAATGACTGCATCCTCTACCGCGGCGCGTACGAGGATTTGAATGCATGCCCGGTATGCGGTGCATTGCGGTATAAGATCAAACGAGATGACCCTGGTGATGTTGACGGTGAGCGCCCCAGGAAGAGAGTTCCTGCCAAGGTGATGTGGTATGCTCCTATAATACCACGGTTGAAACGCCTGTTCAGAAACAAAGAGCATGCCAAGTTGATGCGATGGCACAGAGAGGACCATAAGAAAGACGGGAAGTTGAGATCACCCGCTGACGGGTCGTAGTGGAGAAAAATCAAGAGAAAGTACTAGGAGGAGTTTGCAGGTGACGCAAGGAACATATGGTTTGGTTTAAGCGCGGACGGCATTAATCCTTTTGGGGAGCAGAGCAGCAATCACATCACTTGGCCCGTGACTCTATGTATCTATAACCTTCCTCCTTTGTTGTGCATGAAGCGGAAGTTCATTATGATGCCAGTTCTCATCCAAGGCCCTAAGCAACCCAGCAACAACATTAATGTGTACCTTAGGCCATTAGTTGAAGAACTTTTACAGCCATGGATTGGAAATGGTGTATGTGTGTGGGATGAACACAAACAGGAACAATTTGACGTGCATGCATTGCTGTTTGTAACCATCAATGATTGGCCTGCTCTCAGTAACCTTTCAGGACAGACAAACAAGGGATACCATGCATGCACGCACTGTTTAGATGACACCGAAAGTATATACCTAGACAAATGCAGGAAGAATGTGTACCTGGGACATCGTCAATTTCTTCCGACCAACCATCAATGTCGAAAGAAAGGCAAGCATTGCAAAGGTGAGGCAGATCACTGGAAGAAGCCCGCCATGCGTACCAGTGATCACGTACTTGCTATGGTCAATGATTTAAAAGTGATCTTCGGAAAGGGTCCCATCGGACTATTTGTTCTGAATGGCGCTGAGGGACGCGCACCCATGTGGAAGAATAAATCTATATTTTGGGATCTACCCTACTGGAAAGACCTAGAGGTCCGCTCTTCAATCGACGTGATGCACGTGATGAAGAACCTTTGCGTGAACCTCTTAGGCTTCTTGAGCATGTATGGGAAGACAAAAGATACACCGGAGGCACGGGAGGACCTACAATGTTTGCACGAAAAAGATGGCATGCCTCCAAAGCAATATGAAGGTCCTGCCAGCTACACTCTTACCAAAGAAGAGAAGGAAATCTTCTTTGAATGCCTGCTCAGTATGAAGGTCATGCATGGATACTCGTCGAATATAAAGAGAATAATAAATATGGCAGAGAAAAAGTTCCAGAACCTAAAGTCTCATGACTGCCACGTGATTATGACGCAACTGCTTCCGGTTGCATTGAGGGGTCTTCTACCGGAAAATGTTCGATTAGCCATATTGAAGCTATGTCCATTCCTCAATGCAATCTCTTAGAAGGTGATCGATCCAGAAATCATGCCAAGGTTAAGGAGTGAGGTGGCGCAATGTCTTGTCAGTTTCGAGCTGGTGTTCCCACCATCCTTCTTAAATATCATGGCGCACGTCCTAGTTCATCTAGTCGACGAGATTGTCGTTCTGGGCCCTGTATTTCTACAGAATATGTTCCCCTTTGAGAGGTTCATGGGAGTCCTAATGAAATATGTCCGTAACCGCGCTAGGCCAAAAGGAAACATCTCCATGGGCCATCAAACAGAGGATGTCATTGGGTTTTATGTTGACTTCATTCCTGACCTTAAGAAGATAGGTCTCCCTCAATCGCGGTATGAGGGGAGACTGGGTGGAAAAGGCACGCTAGGAGGGGACTCAATAATATGTAGGGACGGGCATTCTTGGTCTCAGGAACACTACACAGTTCTACAGAATTCTACCTTGGTGACCCTGTATGTCGATGAACACAAGAACATTCTGCGCTCCAAACACCCAGACCAATGTGACGAATGGATTACATGTGAACACATCAGGAGTTTCGGCAGTTGGTTGCAAACATGTCTCAGGGGTGACAACACTATTTCTGATGACCTGTACTCTTTGGCAAGGGAACTATCTTCGACTGTAATGACTTACAAAGGGTACGAGATAAATGGGAATATATTTTACATGATCGCCCAAGATCGAAAGAGCACCAAGCAAAACAGTGGTGTCCGCTTTGATGCAGCAACCAAGAAGGGAAAGGACACATATTATGGCTACATAGTGGACATATGGGAACTTGACTATGGACATGATATTAAGGTCCCTTTGTTTAAGTACAAATGGGTCAAACCGTCAGGAGGCGGGGTACAGGTAGACCCATAGTACGGAATGACAACAGTGGATCTAAACAATCTATGGTACACAGACAAACCATTCATCCTAGCCAATGATGTGGTGCAGGTTTTCTATGTGAAGGACATGTCTACCAAACTGAGAAAAAGAAAAGATAAGGAAGCGGATACATCATACGATGAGTCAAAGTGCCACATAGTTCTTTCAGGAAAAAGAGACATCGTGGGATTGGAGGGCAAGACAGACATGTCTGAAGATTATGAAAAGTTTCATGAAATTCCTCCCTTCAAAGTCAAGGCTGACCCAAGCACCCTGTTAAACGATGAAGATTATCCATGGTTACAACGCAATAAGCAAAGGACAAAAGCGAACAAAAAGCAAAGAAAGCTTGATTTGTTTCGCACTCGAACCCGACTCGCTGAGGGGGCATTTGTTCGATGAGATTTTTGCACTACGAAGAGTACAAAAATAAGGTGGGAGGATAACTTCAGAATAAAAGTTTTCTAAATGGTGGCTTAAGCCAATAATATTTATTGTACACATGGAGCAAGAAGTGCCTATGTGTACGTGCCTATATTGCATGTGCATGGCGCCTATATAGCATGTTGTGGGCGTATGAAGTACTCCTAGCCCAAAGTAATTGTTGATGGGCTAATGATCGGCTAATTAAAATTGGCCCAGCACACGCACATACATAGAGCTCGTACAAATATGCATTGAGTATTTACAACCGGCCGGCAAGCCCGTATACTCCTCCGAATACCCGAAATACCTAATTAACCTTGCATGTACATGTATTTTCTTTATCTATTTGATTTAATTTGAACAGGCAACATGCACGTGGGCAATCGAGTGCATAGTATAGGTAAAAGTGTTCCAAGGCTGGCTAACGGAGTCGTGTACTTGTCACGACCGGTTTTCCGGGTAATAAATTTCCAGAAAAGACCGTCGTGCTCATCAGCCCCAGGATTACTGTTAGCTGATGAGGCTCCAACTTGATACTGAAATTCCAAGCAACATACGAAATATGCAGTACAAGACCATTCTGGCCTGTGAGTACAACAAATGGTTTCTAGTGGTTGATGGCGAAAGCGGTTTGTGGATCATCAGTGTCTATGGGACTCCAATTCCCACAGGAACAGCTGACCAGGTTAACTCCTATCTTCGCGAGGCTGCTATCTCCATTGCTTAGGTTCCGGGGCTGTCATCGCGTCACTCCTCTCCGTGCAAGAAAATCTGGCCAAGACAATAGCCAGGGACAAGCCAGTGAGTACTTTGAATGTACTCGCAAACATTATGAACACAGGTATAATATAACCATGATGTGCTGAAAATATTTATGCTCATGACGTCAGTCACAAAAGATAAATAAAACTCTGATGCATGCAAGCAAGTTATTTATAACAATGCAATTACATAGTAGTATTAAAATATATGAAACAAATAACAAGCAATGCCACAGTCGGGCGTCTTGGCGACACCACATAAAGGGCTTTAAAAGAAATGCCACAGTCGGGCGTCTGAGCGACACCACATAAAGGGCTTTAAAAGAAATGCCACAGTCGGGCGTCTGAGCGACACCGCATAAAGGGCTTTAAAATAAACAATCATAGTGAATATCCCGGAGGTAGAACCATCCCGGAGATACTCGATAATAACAATAATATCACGGGTTAGTCAACAATAATAATAATCATAATTATCACAAGTCACCAGTAGTATTCCAGTTCTGGTTTAACAGTTATCACCTCCGAAGACCGACACTAAGACCGACACTTGACCCGTCCCAGACTGTAATCCTTAACCATGGACACGGCTATTCGAATAGGTTTTAATCTCTGCAGAGGGTGTACTCTTTACCCACGAGTAACGGATTTCCTTTAGTCCATCGGGACTAATTCCGCTTACGGTCTTTTAAATGAAAACACACCTGACTTGCACACACCAGCTTAACTTACCGGTGTCTGGAATCACCCACGACACCCGTTAAGCAAAACTCTAAGTGGGGAGGCTACAACCTCGATTAGCATGGGATCAAAAAATTTATACCGCGCGCAAAACTGGGGGAGCTACCCCCTCGGCTACAACCGAAACACCCATGCCCCCTGACCGGATGACTGGCTTTAATCCATGGCCGTGGTACCCTCATCCCGGCCCCTCTGTACGGTGTGTGCTAGAAAGGGGTTGACAAATTACTGAACCGTACCCTACCTGTGGCAGGGACAAGTGGTAGCACGAAACAAGTGTGGGGGTTGCTGGAACAAGACTCGATCTACGGTCGACTCAGGAGGTTTATAGTTTCCTGCATAACATGTATAACAAATATACTTCAACCAATCCAATCAACACTCATTATATCTTACTATGCCATACCGGACATACCCGTCCCGACGGAGGCCGGCGACAAGCTCACACCTACCCAAGGCAGAGGCTTTCCCGGATTCCTTTCCGGCATGCATGCAAGACACATGAGGATGATTATCATCATAAGTGTGTTTATTTCCAACAGCATGGAAATCACTATTATGCACTCATGCATATGATCATATCACATGAAATAACAAGTCCTTCGAAATGCGGTGGTGTTAAAAATGTATCAACGATCACACCAAAATATTATGCCGGGATTCAGAATGCTTGCCTTCAATGTGTGGTAAGTCAGGGTGTACTTCAAAACTTTTGAAAGTTTCTCCTCTCTTCAAAAATCCTATTTTAGCAATATAAAGAATTAACACACAAAATAAAAACAGCACCAAAAGTTGTTTTAAATTTTTTTCAAATAAATCTTAAAATAAACTAGACAATATTTGAGAGAGGTAGGAAAAAGAATTAATTCATTTGGAGTTATATTTAAAAAGATAAAGCCAGTCAAAGATTTGGTCAAAATCTGTTTTTAAAATAAAAATAGAAAAGAAAACGTTTCAGACTGGAATACGTTTTCGGAGCGGAGGAAACGTACTTCGTGGTTTTACGCTTTCACTTAACACGCGTGGCGGCGGGGTGGGTCGCTGACAGTGGGCCCGCCTGGCCCACTGGTCAGGTTTGACCAGTCGCCGCGCCCCTTCTCCCTCCTCTGCCCGAGCGAGGCGGGGCTCCGGCGATCGTCGCCGGCGAAGGGAGGCTCCTCGAGGGCATCCGAGGCCAGGGATGGATCCACCTCTCCTAGGCGGTCCTCCCGGTGGTCGACTGGCCGGCGGGGACGGAGGGGTTCGTCGGCGGCGAGCTCCGCGGCGGAGGGAGCTTCGGTGACGGAGTGGTTTTGGGGTGAATGTGGTTCCCGATCAAAATCAAGTGGGGGGTTGGGTTCCTGGAGGGGAGGAGGTGTTCTTGGCGAAGAGAATTGGGAGGGAGAGGCCCTGGTGGCGCTGGGAGAGCTGGGGCCATGGCGGCGGCCGCTGCTGCCGGAGGTGGGGAAGACGACCTCCTCAGGTCGATTGGCTGCAATGGGGAGACTAGGGGGGTGTACTGAGGCCGCCTGCGAACGGAACGTGCTCGGGGGCCTCCTTAAATAGGCGTTCGGGGTCGGTTCCGACGGTGGCCGCGGATAAGGTCGCCGGCGACCGTCTTTCTGTAGCCGCGGGGCGTCGTGGCGACGACGAGAGCTAGCGGACAAGGTTGAGGATGAGCTTGGGCTGTGCCAAGGGCCAGGTGGCGAGCCGGGGTGGCTTGGGCGGTGCTGAACGTGGCAGGGGCGCGCTACGGTCGTCGGTGTGCCGCCAAAAGCTCTGTCGGCGGCGCTGTAGGCTGCCAGGGTGGCTTGGCGCGTTGCTGCGAGCGGATGAGGCCGGGGGTGCAGCTCTGTAGGTGAGTAAGGGCCGGGGCGTGACGCGGCGGCCCGAGCGCACGCACGTGCAAAACGCGCGCTCTGGGCGCGCCCAGAGCATGCACTGAAGGTGTTCGGCGTAATGTCGTGGCATGCTACAGGTCACCGGTGAGTCTGGCAAGCCACAGAACTAGGTTATAGGTAGAGGGAAACTCAAGGGACAAGTTGGTTTGGTCATGTGGTCAAGTTCACAATGTAGGCTTGAGATCATGCCAATTCAGCCCATGCACTCTAGGTGTTTGTCAAAATGCCAAAGGCACCTAGGCTATTCTTGGAGGGGCCAAATCTTCCAGGTCAGTGTCTCTTTGGACGCAAGAGGGAGTGGTGAAGTTAGTTTGCATAAAGGAGACACTTGCTAGTGCAAGTTTTGCAAAACTTCAATTCTGTACAGAAAGCAAAAGGCATTGTTGCAAGCACTTAGAATCATCCAATGGGTCCACTCTCCTGGACTTAGGGGTTTAGTAGGGTGGTCTACAAGTAGGAAAAGGAATCACAGCAAAAGGAGCAAGTTAAAGTATAGTTGTAGTACAAAACCTCAAGTTGGACCAGAATGGAAATGAGGATGATTCACTCAAATTTTTCAAATAACATAGCTGGGTTTTTGCATAAAGCTGAATAATATGCTTCTACTGACATCCCATAATTTTGGTGGAGGCTAGAAAGAATTATTTAAAAGGGTTGTAGTGCAAGGTTGCTCTCTGGACCAGAGAAGAAAATTGGGTGTAGAGCTCAAAATATTTCAAGAATAAGAGATATTTTTGTATAAAAGTGATTCAAAAACATCACATGACATCTCCAAATTTTGGTTGGATTTTTAGATAAATATATCAAATGGTTGTAGTTCAAATATGGCCATATAACCTTGAAAAACTATTTTTCAAGAAAATAAAGATCAAGCAGATTAATTATGTAATTAGTTCTACTAATAAAAGAAAAGTTTTTCTTGAGAGGTTAAACAAGTCCAATAACATATTTGAAAAGTTTTCTCTTTGGGGAAAACTCCATAATAGCAAGGGAGAAAAGGTTCAAAAATCAAAAAGGGAGCCCAGAAAATCAAAGTTTTAGTTTCCTGGCAAAATTTTAATTAATGAAACAAGGTCAAAATTTTGGGGTGTCACAACACTACCCCCCTTAAAAGAAAATCTCGTCCTCGAGATTTGTTAGGAGTTGTTTTGAAAATACCTTTCCTGTGAGCTAGAACCAAAGGATTCATCCATAGCACAAACTTGCGTCGTCGAGGTTGGCAGCTACGCCCGGGATAAAAAAAATGCAATCGCACATCAACATACTCATGCATGGCTACTATTAAAAACAGGAGTGCACAAGCAGACAGCATCTAATTATGGTGACACAGGGTCACAAGATTGCAAGGCGAGGTCATTCTAAGGCTCGGTATCCTTCGAGCGATTTTAGTCTACCTCGTTCATATCTAAGAGGGCTTGCTTCGCGGATGCCGAGGTTTCTCCACGGTTTACACCGTCGGAAACAGCTGGAGAGGGTTGAGGGGCTGCAGGCTCGGGGCAGCGATGATGACCATCGTGGGGATTGTTGGCCACAATCCCGTTGGAGTGTGCTCCCCAAAGACGACGAAGTATTTCTGGGGTCATCAAGGTATTTTGGATGATGGCCGGGGCTGTGCTGTGTTGAGGCTAGCGTGCCCTTTTTAGAGAAAAAGGGAACGAAGTCTTCCCTCGCACGCTTGCGAATAAGACAGATTACTAGCGCGCGACTGACAGGCTAGATTGATAGGCTGGGCACCGACTGCCAAAAGTGTCGGGGTCTCTGTGTGGCTATCTTGCACGGGAAGCTTGGCTGGGGTTTTTGGTTAGGGTCTGATGGGTTGGTTTGCCTAAGTTTTTCGACCTGGCTAAGATAGGATTAGCCAATGGTCAGCCTGGCTCTGATACCAAGTCTGTCACGACCGGTTTTCCGGGTAATAAATTTCCAGAAAAGACCGTCGTGCTCATCAGCCCCAGGATTACTGTTAGCTGATGAGGCTCCAACTTGATACAGAAATTCCAAGCAACATACAAAATATGCAGTACAAGACCATTCTGGCCTGTGAGTACAACAAATGGTTTCTAGTGGTTGATGGCGGAAGCGGTTTGTGGATCATCAGTGTCTATGGGACTCCAATTCCCACAGGAACAGCTGACCAGGTTAACTCCTATCTTCGCGAGGCTGCTATCTCCATTGCTTAGGTTCCGGGGCTGTCATCGCGTCACTCCTCTCCGTGCAAGAAAATCTGGCCAAGACAATAGCCAGGGACAAGCCAGTGAGTACTTTGAATGTACTCGCAAACATTATGAACACAGGTATAATATAACCATGATGTGCTGAAAATATTTATGCTCATGACGTCAGTCACAAAAGATAAATAAAACTCTGATGCATGCAAGCAAGTTATTTATAACAATGCAATTACATAGTAGTATTAAAATATATGAAACAAATAACAAGCAATGCCACAGTCGGGCGTCTTGGCGACACCACATAAAGGGCTTTAAAAGAAATGCCACAGTCGGGCGTCTGAGCGACACCACATAAAGGGCTTTAAAAGAAATGCCACAGTCGGGCGTCTGAGCGACACCGCATAAAGGGCTTTAAAATAAACAATCATAGTGAATATCCCGGAGGTAGAACCATCCCGGAGATACTCGATAATAACAATAATATCACGGGTTAGTCAACAATAATAATAATCATAATTATCACAAGTCACCAGTAGTATTCCAGTTCTGGTTTAACAGTTATCACCTCCGAAGACCGACACTAAGACCGACACTTGACCCGTCCCAGACTGTAATCCTTAACCATGGACACGGCTATTCGAATAGGTTTTAATCTCTGCAGAGGGTGTACTCTTTACCCACGAGTAACGGATTTCCTTTAGTCCATCGGGACTAATTCCGCTTACGGTCTTTTAAATGAAAACACACCTGACTTGCACACACCAGCTTAACTTACCGGTGTCTGGAATCACCCACGACACCCGTTAAGCAAAACTCTAAGTGGGGAGGCTACAACCTCGATTAGCATGGGATCAAAAAATTTATACCGCGCGCAAAACTGGGGGAGCTACCCCCTCGGCTACAACCGAAACACCCATGCCCCCTGACCGGATGACTGGCTTTAATCCATGGCCGTGGTACCCTCATCCCGGCCCCTCTGTACGGTGTGTGCTAGAAAGGGGTTGACAAATTACTGAACCGTACCCTACCTGTGGCAGGGACAAGTGGTAGCACGAAACAAGTGTGGGGGTTGCTGGAACAAGACTCGATCTACGGTCGACTCAGGAGGTTTATAGTTTCCTGCATAACATGTATAACAAATATACTTCAACCAATCCAATCAACACTCATTATATCTTACTATGCCATACCGGACATACCCGTCCCGACGGAGGCCGGCGACAAGCTCACACCTACCCAAGGCAGAGGCTTTCCCGGATTCCTTTCCGGCATGCATGCAAGACACATGAGGATGATTATCATCATAAGTGTGTTTATTTCCAACAGCATGGAAATCACTATTATGCACTCATGCATATGATCATATCACATGAAATAACAAGTCCTTCGAAATGCGGTGGTGTTAAAAATGTATCAACGATCACACCAAAATATTATGCCGGGATTCAGAATGCTTGCCTTCAATGTGTGGTAAGTCAGGGTGTACTTCAAAACTTTTGAAAGTTTCTCCTCTCTTCAAAAATCCTATTTTAGCAATATAAAGAATTAACACACAAAATAAAAACAGCACCAAAAGTTGTTTTAAATTTTTTTCAAATAAATCTTAAAATAAACTAGACAATATTTGAGAGAGGTAGGAAAAAGAATTAATTCATTTGGAGTTATATTTAAAAAGATAAAGCCAGTCAAAGATTTGGTCAAAATCTGTTTTTAAAATAAAAATAGAAAAGAAAACGTTTCAGACTGGAATACGTTTTCGGAGCGGAGGAAACGTACTTCGTGGTTTTACGCTTTCACTTAACACGCGTGGCGGCGGGGTGGGTCGCTGACAGTGGGCCCGCCTGGCCCACTGGTCAGGTTTGACCAGTCGCCGCGCCCCTTCTCCCTCCTCTGCCCGAGCGAGGCGGGGCTCCGGCGATCGTCGCCGGCGAAGGGAGGCTCCTCGAGGGCATCCGAGGCCAGGGATGGATCCACCTCTCCTAGGCGGTCCTCCCGGTGGTCGACTGGCCGGCGGGGACGGAGGGGTTCGTCGGCGGCGAGCTCCGCGGCGGAGGGAGCTTCGGTGACGGAGTGGTTTTGGGGTGAATGTGGTTCCCGATCAAAATCAAGTGGGGGGTTGGGTTCCTGGAGGGGAGGAGGTGTTCTTGGCGAAGAGAATTGGGAGGGAGAGGCCCTGGTGGCGCTGGGAGAGCTGGGGCCATGGCGGCGGCCGCTGCTGCCGGAGGTGGGGAAGACGACCTCCTCAGGTCGATTGGCTGCAATGGGGAGACTAGGGGAGTGTACTGAGGCCGCCTGCGAACGGAACGTGCTCGGGGGCCTCCTTAAATAGGCGTTCGGGGTCGGTTCCGACGGTGGCCGCGGATAAGGTCGCCGGCGACCGTCTTTCTGTAGCCGCGGGGCGTCGTGGCGACGACGAGAGCTAGCGGACAAGGTTGAGGATGAGCTTGGGCTGTGCCAAGGGCCAGGTGGCGGGCCAGGGTGGTTTGGGCGGCGCCGACCGTGGCAGGGGCGCGCTACGGTCGTCGGTGTGCCGCCAAAAGCTCTATCGGCGGCGCTGTAGGCTGCCAGGGTGGCTTGGCGCGTTGCTGCGAGCGGATGAGGCCGGGGGGTGCAGCTCTGTAGGTGAGTAAGGGCCGGGGCGTGACGCGGCGGCCCGAGCGCACGCACGTGCAAAACGCGCGCTCTGGGCGTGCCCAGAGCATGCACTGAAGGTGTTCGGCGTAATGTCGTGGCATGCTACAGGTCACCGGTGAGTCTGGCAAGCCACAAAACTAGGTTATAGGTAGAGGGAAACTCAAGGGACAAGTTGGTTTGGTCATGTGGTCAAGTTCACAATGTAGGCTTGAGATCATGCCAATTCAGCCCATGCACTCTAGGTGTTTGTCAAAATGCCAAAGGCACCTAGGCTATTCTTGGAGGGGCCAAATCTTCCAGGTCAGTGTCTCTTTGGACGCAAGAGGGAGTGGTGAAGTTAGTTTGCATAAAGGAGACACTTGCTAGTGCAAGTTTTGCAAAACTTCAATTCTGTACAGAAAGCAAAAGGCATTGTTGCAAGCACTTAGAATCATCCAATGGGTCCACTCTCCTGGACTTAGGGGTTTAGTAGGGTGGTCTACAAGTAGGAAAAGGAATCACAGCAAAAGGAGCAAGTTAAAGTATAGTTGTAGTACAAAACCTCAAGTTGGACCAGAATGGAAATGAGGATGATTCACTCAAATTTTTCAAATAACATAGCTGGGTTTTTGCATAAAGCTGAATAATATGCTTCTACTGACATCCCATAATTTTGGTGGAGGCTAGAAAGAATTATTTAAAAGGGTTGTAGTGCAAGGCTGCTCTCTGGACCAGAGAAGAAAACTGGGTGTAGAGCTCAAAATATTTCAAGAATAAGAGATATTTTTGTATAAAAGTGATTCAAAAACATCACATGACATCTCCAAATTTTGGTTGGATTTTTAGATAAATATATCAAATGGTTGTAGTTCAAATATGGCCATATAACCTTGAAAAACTATTTTTCAAGAAAATAAAGATCAAGCAGATTTATTATGTAATTAGTTCTACTAATAAAAGAAAAGTTTTTCTTGAGAGGTTAAACAAGTCCAATAACATATTTGAAAAGTTTTCTCTTTGGGGAAAACCCCATAATAGCAAGGGAGAAAAGGTTCAAAAATCAAAAAGGGAGCCCAGAAAATTCAAAGTTTTAGTTTCCTGGCAAACTTTTAATTAATGAAACAAGGTCAAAATTTTGGGGTGTCACAGTACTTGACAAGGAAATATACTCATCAAAATCTGGAAAGAGATAACGTGGATTGCATAAAAGGCAGGCTTCGCATAGGAAGCCTTGCATGGCAAGAAGAAAAAGGTTGGGCGCCACATGATCTCTTGCCATCTATTAGGTTTCTCCACGCCTATATAAAGAGGCATAAGTCTAGTCAAGACAGGGGGTGCAGGAAGAGAAGATGGGCTCACGGGCGGGGGCCATCCGGATGAAGAACAATTCATGCAAGAGGAGGGAGCCATCCAGGCGAGAAGGTGTTGCACAAAGAGAGCAGAGGAGAGAAGAGAAAGCACGCAAAAGAAGACGCGCCTGTGGCGGCAACATTGTGGTTATTGGATGAACCGCAGACAAGCGTGCATGCCGGCCGTGGAAAAACGTGCGCTGGGAGAGACGTAGTAACCATGCAATAATCTTTTTCTTCCACGTGCTATCATTTATTTTGCAGGATAAGTAAGGACACCCCTGGAGCACAACAGACACACGCACCCGCCCAAGCGATGGCATGTTAGTGTAGATTGGATGGCAGCGACGGTGAAGGAGACACACCCGTGGTGGCATCGCCAAAGTGGAACTCAAACACAAAGGATCACGCGCCTGCGATGGCCGCGTAGGCCCTGACTTGCGGCGATGAGCATGCCGCGGAGATGACGGCACGCGCACTAGGAGAGGACAGCCCGCCAGAACAAGCAGGAGGCAGCCGGCGGAGAGGAGACGGACACAGGACGGAGCAAGCAGAGATGCACCATGGCGGCAGCGTCGAGAACGTCAGGAAAGCCGCACCCACGACAGCGGCACACTGGTCGGGCAATATGCACACAGCCTAGCATTGTCCGGTGGCGGCAGTGCATGGGCCAAGAAGGATCCGTGGAGGCCAGCTACGTACATCTATTTATCTTTTATGTATGCAGGGAGAAAGCACACATCTCACGGATGGAGGACCAGGGACCAAGCACACATCTCGGGGACGGAAGACCACATGCAAGAACACAACTTGCGAGGAGACAGAAGGCATGCAGCGTACCAAGAAGAGCACCTCACGTAGGCAACAAGAGGACGCGCTTGCACCCCTGGTGGCAGCGTTGAGGAGATCGGAGGGCACGCCAATGTAGTGGCGCGTGCGCCAAGGGAACACGATGACGGCACCCTCACACGGAAGCAGAGCAGCAGCGAGAAGATGAACCCGCCCACGGAAGGATTTCTAGCGGTGCAAGAATTGTTGGGGAACGTAGCACAAATTCAAAATTTTCTATGCAACACCAAAATCAATCTATGGAGATTCTAGCAACAAGAGAGGGAGGGGATGAGCATCTTCATACCTTTGAAGATCGCTAAGCGGAAGCGCTACAAGAATGTGGTTGATGGAGTTGTACTCGCGGTAATTCAAATCGCGGAAGATCCGATCTAGCGCCAAACGGACGGCGCCTCCGCGTTCAACACACGTATAGCCCAGGGACGTCTCCTCCTTCTTGATACAGCAAGGGGAGAGGACAAGTTGAGGGAGAACTCTGACAGCACAACGGCGTGGTGGTGGTGGAGCTCGTGGTTCTCCAGCAGGGCTTTGCCAAGCACTATGCAGGAGGAGGAAGAGTTGGAGGAGGGAGGGGCTGCGCCAAGGGAAGGGTTGTGGCTGCCCTCCCACCCCCTCACTATATATAGGGGAAAGGGGAGAGGGGGGCGGCCCTTCTAGATGGATCTAGAGGAGGGGCGACGGCCAGGGGAAACCCTAGATTGGTTTGGGCGCCGCACCCCCTAGGAAACTTGCCCCCCAAGCTGAGAGGGGCGGCTGCCCTAGGGGTCGTGCCCCCACCTCTCCAGGTTACGTGAGATGGGGTGGGAGGGGTGCTCAGCCCCTTAGTGGGCTGATGTGCCCCCTCCCCTTGGCCCATAAGGCCCCCCAACGCTTGCCGGGGCCTCCGAAACCCCTTTCGGACACGCTGGTCATCACCTGGTACCCCGGAACAATTCCGGACTCCAATACCCTTCGTCCAACATACCGATCTTCACCTCCGTACCATTCCGGAGTTCCTCGTCACGTCCGGGATCTCATCCGGGACTCCAAACAACCTTCAGTAACCACATACTATTCCCATTACAACTCTAGCGTCACCGAACCTTAAGTGTGTAGACCCTACGGGTTCGGGAACCATGCAGACATGACCGAGATACCTCTTCGGCCAATAACCAAAAGTGGGATCTGGATACCCATATTGGCTCCCACATGTTCCACGATGATCTCATTGGATGAACCACGATGTCGGGGATTCAATCAATCCCATATACAATTCCCTTTGTCAATCAGTATGTTACTTGCCCGAGATTTGATCGTCGGTATCCCAATACCTCGTTCAATCTCGTTACCGGCAAGTCACTTTACTCGTTCCATAATGCATGATCCCATGACTAACTACATAGTCACATTGAGCTCATTATGATGATGCATCACCGAGTGGGCCCAGAGATACCTCTCCGTCATACGGAGTGACAAATCCCAGTCTCAATTCGTGCCAACCCAACAGACACTTTCGGAGATACCTGTAGTGCACCTTTATAGCCACCCAGTTAAGTTTGACGTTTGGTACACCCAAAGCATTCCTACGGTATCCGGGAGCTGCACAATCTCATGGTCTAAGGAAATGATACTTGACATTAGAAAAGCTCTTAGCAAACGAACTACACGATCTTGTGCTATGCTTAGGATTGGATCTTGTCCATCACATCATTCTCCTAATGATGTGATCCCGTTATCAATGACATCCAATGTCCATGGTCAGGAAACCATAACCATCTATTGAACAACGAGCTAGTCAACTAGAGGCTCACTAGGGACATGTTGTGGTCTATGTATTCACACATGTATTACAGTTTCAGTTAATACAATTATAGCATGAACAATAGACAATTATCATAAACAAGGAAATACAATAATAACCATTTTATTATTGCCTCTAGGGCATATTTCCAACAGTCTCCCACTTGCACTAGAGTCAATAATCTAGTTCATATCACTATGTGATTGTAACAAGTCCAACACCCATTGGGTTTGATCATATCTCGCTTGTGAGAGAGGTTATTAGTCTACGGGTATGAATCTTTGAGATCCGTGTGTGCTTTACAAATCTCTATGTCATCTCCTAGATGCAGCCACCACGCTCTATTTGGAGCTATTCCAAATAACTGTTCTACTATACGAATCCGGTTTACTACTCAGAATAATCCGGATTAGTGTCAAAGTTTGCATCAGCGTAACCCTTTACGACGAACTCTTTTACCACCTCCATAATCGAGAAAATTCCTTAGTCCACTAGTTACTAAGGATAACTTTGACCGCTGTCATGTGATCCATTCCTGGATCACTCTTGTACCCCTTGACTGACTCATGGCAAGGCACACTTCGGGTGCGGTACACATCATAGCATACTGTAGAGCCTACGTCTAAAGCACAGGGGACAACCTTCGTCCTTTCTCTCTCTTCTGCCGTGGTCAGTTCTTGAGTCTTACCCAATACTCACACCTTATAACACAACCAAGAACTCCTTCTTTGCCGATCTATTTTGAACTCCTTCAAAATCTTTTCACGGTATGTGTTCATTTGAAAGTACTATTAAGCATTTTTGATCTATCCTTATAGATCTTGATGCTCAATGTTCAAGTAGCTTAATCCAGGGTTTCCATTGAAAAACACTTTTCAAATAACCCTTTATGCTTTCCAGAAAGTCTACATCATTTCCGATCAACAATATGTCAACAACATATACTCATCAGAAATGCTAAGGTGCTCCCACTCACTTCTTTGGAAATGCAAGTTTCTCATAAACTTTGTATAAACCCAAAAACTTTGATCATCTCATCAAAGCGTATATTCCAACTCCGAGATGCTTACTCCAGTCCTTAGAAGGATTGTTGGAGCTTTGCATACTTGTTAGCATCTTTCAGGATTGACAAAACCTTCTGGTTGTCTCACATACAACCTTTCCTCAAGAATATCGTCGAGGAAACAATGTTTTGACATCCTATCTGCAAGATTTCATAAATCATGTTGTAATTGCTAATATAATTCCAACAGACTCTTAGCATCGCTACGAGTGAGAAAGTCTCATTGTAGTCAACTCCTTGAACTTGTCGGAAAACATCTTAGCGACAAGTCGAGCTTTCTTAATGGTGACACTTACCATCATTGTCCGTCTTCCCTTTTAAAATCCATCTGTACCCAACAGCCTTACGACCATCAAGTAGTTCTTCCAAAGTCTACACTTTTTTTATACATGGATCCTCTCTCGGATTTTATGGCCTCGAGCCATTTGTCGGAATCCGGGCCCACCATCGCTTCTCCATAGCTCGTTGGTTCATTGTTGTCTAGCAACATGACCTCCAAGACAGGATTACCGTACTACTCTAAAGCAGTACGCGTTCTTGTAGACCTACGAGGTTTGGTAGTGACTTGATCTGAAGTTTCATGATCACTATCATCAGCTTCCACTCCAACTAGTGTAGGCGCCACATGAACAACTTCCTGTGCCCTGCAACGCACTGGTTGAAGGTTCAATAATCTCATCAAGTCTCCACCATCCTCCCACACAATTCTTTCAAGAGAAACTTTTCCTCGAAAAAGGACCCGTTTCTAAAAACAATCACTTTTGCTTCTGGAACTGAGATAGGAGGTATACCCAACTGTTTTGGGTGTCCTATGAAGATGCATTTATCCGCTTTGGGTTTGAGCTTATCAGGCTAAAACTTGTCACATCAGCTTCGCAGCCCCAAACTTTTAAGAAATGACAGCTTAGGTTCTCTAAACCATAGTTCATACAGTGTCATCTCAATGGAATTACGTGGTGCCCTATTTAAAGTGAATGCAGTTGTCTCTAATGCCTAACCCATAAGCGATAGTGGTAATTCGATAAGAGACATCATGGTATGCACCATATCCAATTGGGATGCAGCTATGATGTTCGGACACACCATCACACTATGGTGTTCTAGGCGGTATTAATTGTGAAACAATTTCCACAATGTCTTAATTGTGTACCAAACTCGTAACTCAGATATTCATCTCTATGATCGTATCATAGACATTTTCTCCTCTTGTCACGACGATCTTCAACTTCACTCTAAAATTACTTGAACCTTTCAATAACTCAGACTTGTGTTTCATCAAGTAAATATACTCAGCATCTACTCAAATCATCTGTGAAGTAAAAACATAACGATATCCACTACGTGCCTCAGCACTCATTGGATTGCACACATCAAATGTATTACTTCCAACAAGTTGCTCTCTTGTTTGATCTCACTGAAAACGAGGCCTTTCAGTCATCTTGCCCATGTGGTATGATTTGCATGTCTCAAGTGATTCAAAATCAAGTGAGTCCAAACGATCCATCTGCATGGAGTTTCCTCATGCGTATATACCAATAGACATGGTTCGCATGTCTCAAAATTTTCAAAAAAGAACGAGTGAGTCCAAAGATCCATCAACATGGAGCTTCTTCATGTGTTTTATACCAATATGACTCAAATGGCAGTGCCACAAGTAGGTGGTACTATCATTACTATCTTATATCTTTTGGCATGAACATGTGTATCACTACGATCGAGATTCAATAAACCATTCATTTTAAGTGCAAGACCATTGAAGGTATTATTCAAATAAATAGAGTAACCATTATTCTCCTTAAATGAATAACCGTATTGAGATAAACATAATCCAATCATGTATATGCTCAACGCAAACACCAAATAAAAATTATTTAGGTTTGACACCAATCCCAATGGTAGAGGGAGCGTGCGATGTTTGATAACATCAACCTTGGAAATACTTCCAACACATATCGTCACCTCGCCTTTAGCTAGTCTCCGTTTATTCGTAGCCTTTTATTTTGACTTACTAACACTTAGCAACTAAACCGGTATCTATTACCATGGTACTACTAGGAGTACTAGTAGAGTACACATTAATATAATGTATATCCAATATACTTCTGTCGACCTTGCATGTCTTCTTATCTACCAAGTATCTAGGGTAATTCTGCTCCAGTGACCGTTCCCCTTATTACAGAAGCACTTAGTCTCGGGTTTGGGTTCAACCTTGGGTTTCTTCACTAGAGCAGCAACTGATTTGCCATTTCATGAAGTATCCCTCCTTGCCCTTGCCCTCTTTGAAACTAGTGGTTTCACTAACCATCAACAATTGATGCTCCTTCTTGGTTTCTACTTTCGCGGTGTCAAACATCGCGAATAGCTCAAGGATCATCATATCTATCCCTAATATGTTATAGTTCACCATGAAGCTCTAGTAGCTTGGTGGCAATGACTTTGGAGAAACATCACTATCTCATCTGGAAGATTAACTCCCACTCGATTCAAGTGATTGTAGTACCCAGACAATCTGAGCACATGCTCAACAATTGAGATTTTCTCCCTTAGTTTGCAGGCTAAGAAAACTTGTCAGAGGTCTTATACCTCTTGACATGGGCACGAGCCTGAAATCCCAATTTCAGCCCTTGGAACATCTCATATGTTCTGCGACGTTTCAAAAAACGTCTTTGGTGCATCAATTCTAAACCATTTAACATTACTGAACTATCACGTAGTCATCAAAACGTATATGTCAGATGTTCGCAACATCCACAGTCGACGTTTGAGGTTCGGCACACCGAGCGGTGCATTAAGGACATAAGCCTTCTTCGCAGCAATAAGGACAATACTCAGTTTACGGACCCGGTCCGCATAATTGCTACTATCAACTTTGAACTAAATTTTCTCTAGGAACATATCTAAAACAGTAGAATGAAAGCGCAATCTACAATATAATTTGCAAAGACCTTTTGACTATGTTCATGATAATTAAGTTCATCTAATGAAGTCCCACTCAGATAGACATCCCTCTAGTCATCTAAGTGATACATGATCCGAGTAAACTAGGCCGTGTCCGATCATCATGTGAGACGGACTAGTCATCATCGGTGAACATCTTCATGTTGATCGTATCTACTATATGACTCATGTTCGACCTTTCGATCTCTTGTGTTCCGAGGCCATGTATGTACATGCTAGGCTCATCAAGTCAACCTAAGTGTTTTGCATGTGTAAATCTGGCTTACACCCGTTGTAAGTGAATGTTAGAATCTATCAAACCCGATCATCATGTGGTGCTTCGAAACAACGAACTTTCGCAACTGTGCATGGTTAAGGGGAACACTTTCTTGATATTTTAGGAGGGATCATCTTATTTATGCTACCATTGTTCTAAGCAAACAAGATGTAAACATGACAAACATCACATGCAAATCATAAAGTGATATGATATGGCCAATATCATCTTGCGCCTTATATCTCCATCTTTGAGCCGCGACATGATCACCTTCGTCACCCGCATGACACCATGATCTCCATCATCGTGTCTTCATGAAGTTGTCTTGCCAACTATTACTTCTACTACTATGGCTAACAGTTAGCAATAAAGTAAAGTAAGTACATGGCGTTTTCAATGACACGCAGGTCATACAATAAATTAAGACAACTCCTATGGCTCCTGTCGGTTGTCATACTCATCGACATGCAAGTCGTGATTCCTATTACAAGAACATGATCAATCTCATACATCACATATATCATTCATCACATCCTTTTGGCCATATTGCATCACATAGCATACCCTACAAAAACAAGTTAGACGTCCTCTAATTGTTGTTGCATGTTTTACGTGGCTGCTATGGGTTTCTAGCAAGAACGTTTCTTACCTATGCAAAAGCCACAACGGGGATATGCCAATTGCTATTTACCCTTCATAAGGACCCTTTTCATCGAATCCGATCCGACTAAAGTGGGAGAGACAGACACCCGCTAGCCACCTTATGCAACGAGTGCATGTCAGTCAGTGGAACCTGTCTCACGTAAGCGTACGTGTAAGGTCGGTCCAGACCGCTTCATCCCACAATGCCGCCGAATCAAGATAAGACCAGTAACGGTAAGCAAATTGAACGAATCATCGCCCACAACTACTTTGTGTTCTACTCGTGCATAGAATCTATGCATAGACCTAGCTCATGATGCCACTGTTGGGGAACGTAGCACAAATTATAAATTTTCTATGCAACACCAAGATCAATCTATGGAGATTCTAGCAACAAGAGAGGGAGAGGATGAGCATCTTCATACCTTTGAAGATCGCTAAGCGAAAGCGTTACAAGAACGCGGTTGATGGAGTTGTACTTGCGGCAATTCAAATCGCGGAAGATCCGATCTAGCGCCGACCGAACGGCACCTCCACGTTCAACACACGTACAGCCCCGGGACGTCTCCTCCTTCTTGACCCAGCAAGGGGAGAAGAGAAGTTGAGGGAGAACTCCGACAGCACGACGGCGTGGTGGTGGTGGAGCTCGTGGTTCTCCAGCAGGGCTTCGCCAAGCACTATGGCGGAGGAGGAAGAGTTGGAGGAGGGAGGGGCTGCGCCAAGGGAAGGGTTGTGGCTGTCCTCCCACCCCCTCACTATATATAGGGGAAAGGGGAGAGGGGGCCGGCCCCTCTAGATGGATCTAGAGGAGGGGCGGCGGCTAGGGGAAACCCTAGATGGGTTTGGGCGCCCCCACCCCTTAGGAAACTTGCCCCCCAAGCCGGGAGGGGCGGCTGCCCTAGGTGTCGCGCCCCCACCTCTCCAGGCTATGTGAGACGGGGTGGGAGGGGCGCTCAGCCCCTTAGTGGGCAGATGTGCCCCCTCCCCTTGGCCCATAAGGCACCCCAACGCTTGCCGGGGCCTCTGAAACCCCTTTCGGACATGCTGGTCATCACCTGGTACCCCCGGAACAATTTCAGACTCCAATACCCTTCGTCCAATATACCAATCTTCGCCTCCGGACCATTCCGGAGTTCCTCGTCACATCCGGGATCTCATCCGGGACTCCTAACAACCTTCGGTAACCACATACTATTCCCATTACAACTTTAGCGTCACTGAACCTTAAGTGTGTAGGCCCTACGGGTTCAGGAACCATGCAGACATGACCGAGATACCTCTTCGGACAATAACCAATAGCGGGATGTGCATACCCATATTAGCTCCCACATATTCCACGATGATCTCATCGGATGAACCATGTTGTCGGGGATTCAATCAATCCCTTATACAATTCCCTTTGTCAATCGGTATGTTACTTGCCCGAGATTCGATCGTCGGTATCCCAATACCTCGTTCAATCTCGTTACCGGCAAGTCACTTTACTCGTTCTGTAATGCATGATCCCGTGACTAACTACATAGTCACATTGAGCTCATTATGATGATGCATCATCAAGTGGGCCCAGAGATACCTCTCTGTCATACGGAGTGACAAATCCTAGTCTCAATTCGTGCCAACCCAACAGACACTTTTGGAGATACCTGTAGTGCACCTTTATAGCCACCCAGTTACGTTGTGACATTTGGTACACCAAAAGCATTCCTACGGTATCCGGGAGTTGCACAATCTCATGGTCTAAGGAAATGATACATGACATTTGAAAAGCTCTTAGCAAATGAACTACACGTGATATGCTTAGGATTGGGTCTTGTCCATCACATCATTCTCCTAATGATTTGATCCCGTTATCAATGACATCCAATGTCCATGGTCAGGAAACCATAACCATCTATTGATCAACGAGCTAGTCAACTAGAGGCTCACTAGGGACATGTTGTGGTCTATGTATTCACACACGTATTACGATTTCCAGTTAATACAATTATAGCATGAACAATAGAAAATTATCATGAACAAGGAAATAGAATAATAACCATTTTATTATTGCCTCTAGGGCGTATTTCCAAGAATAATCTTCTTTTTCTATGTGTTTAGGTCATCACGCACCCGGATGCAGCGGACGAAGCGGCGGCCAATGTGGCGCTCTCACACATGGGCGCACGCTCACCCATGGACGCACATAGCAAGGAGGAGGCGTCGAGCCTACTTGGAGGTCGACCGCCATCTACTTCGTCAAGCCGGCGCCATAGAAGACGAAGGCGTGGAGCTCATCCAGACGACACCCTCAACTTCGTCATCAAGTTGGAGCCATGGAGGATGGTGGCGTGGAGCCCGCCAAGAAGACGCCATGGCCAACATCATCAAACCGGTGCCACGGAGGATCGTGGTGTGGAGCCCTAAGGCGTGAAGATCACAGGGATGCGGCCGCATGCCATGGAGGATGGAGACTCGGAGCTTCCTAGGACTACGCCCGCTGTCTTCATCATCAAATAGGCACCATGAAGGACGAAGGTGTGGAGCTCCTGAGGATGCCACCGCCATACCGCAGAGGATGGCGACACGGACCTCGCCAAGACGACGCCCCTCATCAACATCATCAAGCCGGTGCCGCGTAGGACGAGGGCATGGAGCTAGCGAGATAACACCATCAAGGTCCACCTCATCAAGACGGAGCCCGCAACCGGAGCCCGTGAAGATGACACACGCCCCTGATGATGACCACAACATGGAGCCCGTGATACGAAGAATATGGCGTTACGTGATGACAGGTCTTCATCGACCCTTACCACGATCCCGTGATGTGTTCCCTTTGTCTTGGTGGACCACCTAATACGGCGTCCAGCCGAGACGAGGTGCACTCTTCATGACGTACATGTCTCGGCATACATGTGGCGTGCTCTTTGTCTTACTAGACCACC
Source organism: Triticum aestivum (assembly GCF_018294505.1). NCBI lineage: Eukaryota > Viridiplantae > Streptophyta > Magnoliopsida > Poales > Poaceae > Triticum > Triticum aestivum. Next base: position 470,270,424 of record NC_057798.1, on the reverse strand, counting down.
GAATATGGCGTCTAGCTAAGACGAGGTATCCACCATGCCCCTCCATGACGCCACCTTTCTTTGGCACCGCGATGTTTGCCCTTGTCTTGGTGGACCACCGAATACGGCGTCCAGCCAAGACGAGGTGCAGCCTTTGTTGCAAACAGGTCTCATCATCGTACGGGCGGCATGATCCTTGTCTCAACAGACCACCGAATACGGCATCTAGCTGAGATGAGGCATCAACTGCGCCCCTCCATGATGTTACCTTTCTTCAGCCCCGTGGTGTGATCCTTGTTTTGGCAGACCACTGAATACAGCGTCTAGACAAGACGAGGCATCCACCACGCCCCTCTAATACGTTACCTCTCACGGCCTTGTGAGGCGGAGTCTTTGTCTCCGCAGACTGCCATAACCTTGGCGTCTAGTCGAGACGAGACGCCAACCACACTAGCCATGCCGATGCGTGTGCGCGTTGGTTTCACACCAACGCCGGTCTTCACAAAAGAATACTCCCACGAGGCAACCCCTTGCGTACCCCGATGAAGCTGCTGCATCATCAAGAAGTCCGAGCCAAGTAGGATCCATGCTACCCCAACACCAACTACATCAACGCTGTCAAGACCGATGAGGCATGACGGTGAGGGCGGACATGGCTAGCACAAAGCCATGTTTTGAGTGGCACGTGTACCGACGAGGATACGGGCTTTGCCGCTGCCCACACAACTCACACCATCATCATCATGCATGGATAACGTGAAGCAAAGATGACGAAGACGACCACACGGCTTAATCGGAGGTATCTCGCGTAGCAACCCACGGGGGTAACTAACCAGGAGCCTTCTGAGGCCCCGGGAACCAGAGACCGCACATTGCCACAGTCAGGTGGGCCGGCTAGTAGGCCACGGAGCGCATATCGGGAATTTTATTCGTTATCCTTGAGATTAATAAAATATTGTTCCCACCTCTTTGTTTTCATTGGGTACTATGGTACACTGGCACACCTGCAACATTTAATTTTTGCTGGAGCATAGAGAGATAATAATATAATAACCCAGGTTGTTTTTAGGGATAATTAGATTTATGCCCCTAGTTGTGTCCCACTCATCTGTTTTACCCCTAATTCCCAAAAGTCACCGGTTCTGTCCAAGTCACTTTGCTCCTCTTATGCTTTTGCCCTTTGACCGTTTGACCGTCAGTTTGGAAACTTCGTAACTAATTCATACTAAATCAGAAAAATGCAAATAAGATACCAAAGTGTTTAGAAAAACATCACCTATATGCGAGTGTCATTTGCATTCATGAAACAAGTGTTGGAAAGTGCCCATCTGAGTTTTAGCTCTTAGGCTACCACCATGAATAGTAAAATCTAAAAAAGTTCCAAAAAAATACAAAAAAAATTGGTGGCAAAGAATGACAAATGTTTTAAGTGCCTGCCAAGTTTCATCAGGGAATAACATTCATGGGTGCCGCGACAAAAAAACAATCAGCACTCCAAAATAGATTATTTTTTGCCTTGACTTCCACGAATGTCGTTCCCTAATGAAACTTGGCAAGCACTTAGAACATTTGTCGTTCTTTGCCACCATATTTTTTTTGCATTTTTTTGAAATTTTTTAGTGTTTACTATTCATGGTGATATCAAAAGAGCTAAAACTCGAATGTGCACTTTCCAACACTTTTTTCATGAATACAAATGACACTCACATATAGGTGATGTTTTTCTGAACATTTTGGAGTCTTATTTGCATTTTTCTGATTTAGTATGAGTTAGTTATGAAGTTTTCAAACTGACGGTCAAACGGTTAAAGGGCAAAAGCATAAGACGAGCAAAGTGACTTGGACAGAACCGGTGACTTTTGGGAATTAGGGGTAAAACAGACGAGTGGGACACAACTAGGGGCATAAATATAACTATCCCTTATTTTTATTATTTCTCGTGTCAAACAAATTGGCACGCCCAGTGGGACGTGGTTCTCCTCCCATCTTTGCTTCTTTCTAGTCGTCGAAATTGTCTTTGCCAATCTCCCAATGTGCATAGTATGCTGCAAGGATCTCCACCAGTAAGTCTCTTTATTGTAGGTGAAATCTCCCACGGCAGCAAATCAGAGCCAGTGATGATCTACTATGGATCATTGCCGCCTATGGTCCTCGTCGAGCATGGCGCTAGGGTCTACATGTACCAAGCACAAGATCCTGCGTTGTTTCAAAACTGTGCAGACAAAGAAGGTGCAAAGGTGGGAGGCTGCCAAGATGATGGAGCGCCACGAGCGAATGCTAGAGGCGCACCCTGTTGAAGGAGTCATCAAGGGTAGACATCCATGGAGACGTGGAGGCAGCTCAATGCCTCCGCTCTAATACCTCCAACAAGAGGGAAAGTGCAGCATCCCTTCATGCTGTTACCTGGACCGGCTCCCACTCGAAGCCACACCAACACCAACACCACGATGCACCGAGGTCAAGCTACCTGAAGGCTTGGAGGTCATCTCCCACAACCCGCGTAGGCTCATGGTTGCAGGTAGGACGAGGCGCCAATCTCTAAGTCATTGTGCTCAACATGTGAGCCTCAATGATAGTCTTCATCAACTTGCCAATTTGAGTGGGGGCATCTGACATGCCCCTATGCTGGAACCAAGGGTCAAGACACCCAGATGATGTGAGGAAGCCTCAACCCACTCAACGCTGGCAGCCATGGGACCCTCCATGAAAAACACTTCCATCACGACTTGCACCTCATCCTAGACGGGGAGCTCGGTCACAACTCCAGATGATAGGCAGACAGGGCTACACACATCACTCATCCAAGGAGGGGTACCGTCCATACCATCACCGACATTGAGTGGTCTCAAGGTGGGGCACCGACTACACCTTTGTCCACATGGAGTGCCTCCAAGATGGGTGCCATCCACCTCCATCGACGCGGACCTCCATTAGGCAAGGCTCCTTTTTCACCTCCATCAACACAGATTTGGCTAAAGACGGGGCACCGTCTACACCACTACCAACACGGAGCAAGCTCGAATGCGGAGCACCTTCTAAACCACCGTCAATAGGGAGCTTGCATAAAGTTGGGTGCCGTCTACATGTCCTCCGATCCTGCCCAAGGATGGCATACTTTTTGAAGCATGGTCGACACGGAGCTCACCTAACGGCGGGCATCTTCTACACCATCTCGAAGCTCATCCGAGGCGGGGTGTCGTCAACCACCCACAACATGGAGCTCACCCAAGGCGGGACACCTACAATGCCATCGACACGTAGCCCATCGATGTTGAGGCACCATCTACACCACCATCGACGTGGAGCTTGCCTAAAGCGGGGCTTGGTCGACACTACCGTCCGGGCGGAGCTTGGCCCATCCAGGGATCGGTCTACACTGTCGTCAATGCGGAGCATGCCCAAGGTGTCGTGCAACCTATGCTGCTGAACATGCTAAGTTGGGGACACTGCCTACATCATCACTGGCACAAGCTCACCCCAGGTGGGGTGTCATTTACACCGCCGTGAGGCAGAGCACCGGCCATACGGTTGCTGATACGGAGCTTGTCTGGGGAAGGGCGCCATCTACGCCATTGGAAAGGAGCTTTCCTGAGGCGGGAACAATGTTGACCCCGCCGCCGACATAGAGCTCGCCTAAAGTGGGGCAACATCTACACCAACACAAAGCTCTCCCAAGGCAGGCGCGCCTTCTACGCCGCCACTGAGGTGGAGCTCGATCTCTACACTTTTGCTTACCCGAAGCCCGTCCAAGGCCACCTTGCATGGTTTCATGCTAATCCTACGTTGCAGCTTGTTGAGGCGGCAACATCGTCAACATCTACCCCAACATCCACACAACACACGTCCACAACATCGCCCAAGCACTGGCGAGGACAAGCTTTACTCCACCGACTTGTATTTTACCGATGAAGCAATCCATATCTTGCCAGGCACTGACGAGGCAAAGGCAAGTCATCCAGTCCGACACCAACAAGGCATACACCACTAGGCCGGGCACCGACGAGGCGAAGGCCACCCACTTCATCATCAGGCAATGACAAGACGAAGGGATGCGGCTAAGCAGAGTCGGAGTGATGGGCGTACCGCTCTCCCTTTCACTTCATCAACACATCCCCACCATCTACACCGGGACAACAGAGCAATCGAAGCCTTCAACAAGACACTCAGCAAGATACTCAAGAGGACAGTGACAAGGAAAAGGAGAGACTGACATAATCATCTCTTCGAGTCCCTCTGGGCGTACCGTGTTATAGTTCGTACCCCAACACAGGCAACCTCGTTAACTCTCATTTACGGGAGTGAGGCGGTCCTGCCACTAGAGATCCAGCTACACCCATTGAGTGTGGCTATCCAAGATGAGATCACCCTAGACGAACATGTACAACTGCGGTTTCAGGTGCTTGACGCCCTTGAAGTGGGGCGACTTCATGCCCTGCAGAACCTGGAGCCTTACCGCCAAAATATGGTTAGACCTTATGCCAAGCTCGTCAAGCAATGCGTGTTTAGAAAAGGTGAGTTGGTCCTCGTGTCAGGCGGCCCATCCTCGTGATGCACAAGACGAAGGGCAAGTTCGAGCCAAAGTGGGAAGGACCATATTTCATCAAGCAAGTCTATGATGGGGAAGCATACCAGCTCATCGATTCCTAGGGAGTTCGACCTATGCCCCCAATCAACGAAAGGTTCCTCAAAAAATATTTTTCTTGAAATTTTGCCTCTTTTGTTGCCTTTCATATTTTTTATTGGGGAAACTTTTTATGTGGGTTGTTAGATCCATGGTGCATTCTCCTTTGCATTTCGTGGATATATCTAGTTTTCCCCAATTTTTATAGACTAAGTCCAGCAAAAAATGGCTTTCCCCTATCGCACTACGCTGTTGAGTGAAGTTTCGGCTACCCTAGGACTTGTTGGAGGGCGGCACAATGTTTCGATTTGCAGGTGGAGCGGCTCCTACACCCACAATGCATGACACATACCAGGTGTATGCTTCTGGATTCAGTGGATATGATTACTTGGGCACTTCTGAGTATTGAGATCCCATGCTCTTCTTGTTTCCTGGCATGCCTCATGTTCACACAGACTCGCACTCCAGGGAAGACTGTAGGAAAAGATCATGGAGGACTGCCTGACTCAACACAAGTTGGTTTGGTGCGTAGTCACATGGAAACCCTGGGGTGCGCCACCAGAAGCCCCAGATAAAGTGCTAGAGGTTTTTTCCTAGTCCACAGAGGTGAATAGTTCCCTTCCAAGTGCCCAAGTTGGGCCCCAAAGAATCCTGGAAGAAGTGTCCCCAAGTAGTTCGAGCCGAATGTCAAAACAAGTCCATGAAGTCCGTGGCCAATCAATCATCTGCATGATCAATAAGATGAAATTCCGAAAGTCCAAGAAGCAAATTCAAGAAAGAAAATCCCAATAGTCCAAGAAGCAATCAAGCATTCCCAAGTAGTAAGGAACCCACTGGAAGGAAGGCGGGAGGTAGTTGTTCACCACCCCTCAATATGCATGAAAGAAAATCGCCATGCTGTTGTCCCAAAACCATTTACCCTGAACTTATCACACCCAAGTCTCTGGGCTCATGGGGCGTGTGCAGGGGGCATGTTGAGCTGTGGGGGCCCTCAGTATGATGATGGGCTAGAGTATGAATTTGTGTTGCCTCTCGGAAGCATCTCAAACACGGCGTCTTCATACACGTACACCAAAGCTATTTAAGTTGTTGAGTTGCAATTGTCAAGGTCTTTCGATGGTTCCCAATGACAAGTCCTTCGGTAGCCTTCTCGGATATCACGCCTATAGCTGGTGTATAACAGGAAATCCAACATTTTAAAACCCACAAAAATTCCCCTCTCTTTTTCGCATGTTTTCGTTTGGTGTTCCTAGTTGTGCTCCTCCAACATCTTTTGCAGCCATGGAGAGACACTCCCTGTCATCGTCGACGGCATTCAGACAACAACCACTACATTGATCTACCTCTTGGGTATTTGGGTGCAGCAATACCCATACATCCCTGACAACACCGATGACAGCCCGACAACCAATGGTCTGCACCGACACACACGATGGGCGCCAGAAGGCAACGCCTGTTGTCGGTGGCAAAACCGGCGAATCTCGGGTAGGGGGTCCCGAACTGTGCGTCTAGGCGGATGGTAACAGGAGACAAGGGACACGATGTTTTACCCAGGTTCGGGCCCTCTTGATGGAGGTAAAACCCTACGTCCTGCTTGATTGATATTGATGATGTGGGTATTACAAGAGTAGATCTACCACGAGATCAAGGAGGCTAAACCCTAGAAGCTAGCCTATGGTATGATTGTTGTTCGTCCTACAGACTAAAGCCATCCAGTTTATATAGACATCGAAGAGGGCTAGGGTTACACAGAGTCGGTTACAATGGTAGGAGATCTACATATTCGTATCGCCAAGCTTGCCTTCCACGCCAAGGAAAGTCCCATCCGGACACGGGACGAAGTCTTCAATCTTGTATCTTCATAGTCTTGGAGTCTGGCCGATGATGATAGTTCGGCTATCCGGACACCCCCTAGTCCAGGACTCCCTCAGTAGCCCCTGAACTAGGCTTCAATGATGATGAGTCCGACGCGCATGTTGTCTTCGGCATTGCAAGGCGGGTTCCTTCTCCGAATAATTTATAGAAGATTGTGAACACCAGGATAGTGTCCGGCTCTGCAAAATAAATTCCACATACCACCGTATAGAGAATAATATTTACACAAGTTCAATCTGCTGACGTATTTGGTGGCGTGACGTCACACCACTACCAAGCCTTTACTCGAATCGTTTTTATTGTACCACCTCAGCGTGTTTAGCAAAGCGGTTTCCTTGGCACGTCTTATCGAAGCAGAGATCGTGTTCCCCTTATTCCGGGATTCCCATCAATACGGACATGGGTAACCCAACCGCGCCCGTTGCCACGCCCCCTCTATCAAAGGCGGGTTCCAAACGGTCATGGGGACGGCTCTTGGTATTCTCCCTCTTTATAATGAGACCAAGGCCCGTTCTTTTTCTTCAATCCTCAATCGAATCCACCCCTCACCCCGAGTTCCAACACCCAGGGCTCCAGATTCGGGTACTTTCGACCTTCGACAATGTCCGGCTCCGACCTATGAGGCCGGTGGATGCCGACGGAGGAGGACGTGCTAAAGCTGAGAGACGCCAGGTACTTAACCTACGAGATTTCGCATAGGTTGCCTGCCCGAGGGCAAGTTATTCCTACTCCCGAGCCCGGCGAGAGCATCGTGTTCGTGTCTCACCTCCGTCGAGGTTTAGGCTTCCCGATGGATCCCTTCGTGAGGGGGCTCATGTTTTACTATGGGCTGGAATTCCATGACTTGGCTCCGGAGTCCATCCTCCACATCTCATCATTCATTGTCGTCTGCGAAGCCTTCCTCCGCACTACCCCTCACTTCGGCTTGTGGCTCAAAACCTTCAACGTGGAGCCGAAGATGATTGAGGGGCGTCAGGCAGAGTGCGGTGGGGCGGTTATAAGCAAGAGGGCCGATGCTCCATGGCTCGAGGGCTCTTTTCAGGAGGAGCTCGGCTTGTGGCAACAGGAGTGGTTCTATATCACCGCTCCCAGGGGCAGCAGGCAGAGGCTGCCGCTCGTCTTTCGCCCGGGCCCTCCACAATGGCTGACATCATGGGTCAACAAGGGGCTTGAGTGGGGGCCGTCCAAAGGCGTACCCCTGTTGCAGGACCGGATTCGAGGCCTCCAAGAAAGGGAGATCAATCTGGTCGTAGTGGCACAGGTTATGCTGATTTGGCGCCTTCTGCCCTGCAAACGTCGCCCCCTCCGCCCGTGGGAATTTAATCCGGAGGGGCCACGAGCTCTCCAACACTTCATGGGTTTGACGCCTGTGGAGATGTACAAACTGTTCTTCGGATCGCAAGAGATGCGTCCGGACTTGACCGAGGATGCTGGCCTAAGCTGCAATCGCCCGGATACTCAAGTAAGTAGCCCTGTGTCCGGACATATTGTCCATTTATTTATCATGGGTTTTGCCTTTTAACCAGCTATCCCTTGGACAGGAGTGGATAGCGCAAGCAAAACTGATACGGTGTCCGGCCCCCCTCCCTGAGACCACACCGGATCCTGTGTTAATCAAAATGTTGGAGGTCGCACCTTCGGAGGAGGGCGAAGGGGGGCACAGGGAAACTACCACCTCTGCCAAGGAGGCTTTCAGTAAGGGGGGAATCGAGAATCCCTCCTTCTAGGGGGAGAAGAGGACCGCTTCCGAAGACCCGGAGGCCAAGGCCTCAAAGCGGGGAAAGAAATCCGCACCGGAAGGTCCTGTGCAGGGGAGAGCCCCGGCCGCACAGTCTCCCCAGAGGAATCAGCCCTCCAGCGAGCCGTAAGTAAAAAGGGGGAATTTTGTAATAGGGGACACCCCTACTTTATTTCTAAGGGTAACCAAAGTTTTCACCTTGTAGTTTGGATCTCAGCCCATCTCAGCAGAGCTCATCTTCGGGGGACCTTCGTCCGGAGATGATGGAGAGCGAAATTCCTCCATCGGCCGCCCCGTCGGGCGGGGCGGACGACCCTGAGGTGTCGTCACGAAGGGTCTCCCCGAGTCCGGCGGGGCCGGGGAGTTTGGCACCCACTGGAGTATGGCTGGTGGAGCTGCAGGATTTGCTCAAGAGGGCGTTTATCTCAGAAGATCACCGCACATTAATGAGTATGGTAATTGAAAGGATCTCATCCGCCGAGAGCGGGTTGTATGAGGTTGTCAGAAGTTTGCTGACGGGGTTTGAGGTACGCAAAAAATGACATACCTTTTGACAGTTTTGCACATGGAGTGCACCCTGTATAGATAGTAGCCCCTGAGACTTGGTATGCTGTCGAAAGCGACAGCGTGCCGAGGATCATAATCTCAGTTATAGGATGTCGCCTTTCCTATGCAGGTGGCGGAGCGTTCGGTGGCCAGCCAGACTGATGAGTTGCCGAGCTGAAGCGGCAACACGATGTTGCGGATGCGGACATCACGCTAGTCAATAAACGACTTAACGGGTCACAAGGTAGGTGGTTGCTCCGCGGTCACCTAGTAAGGGAGCTGATGCCCGTTCCTTACAATTTGTATGCTTGATGCAGATGGTGCCGCTGCTGTGGAAGACCTTCGAGCAGAGCTTGCTCGAGCCAAGGAGCAAGCCAGGAAAAGTGATGCGGCTGCCTCGAAGGCAGCGGAAGAGCTAAAAGCCGAAAAGGCTACTCACTGCCGAAGCAGGGAGGAGATGGCCGGAATGGCCATGAAATTAAAAGATGCTACCGACCGCTATGAGGTTCTTGAAAGAGAACGCCGAGCGGAGCAAGAGGACCTGAAGAAGGCCGCTGCCGAAGCTAAGGATGCCCGTAGTGCGATGCGGGCTATGAAGGAGGAACTACGTCAAGTCGGAGATATTGCGGCTGGAAAGCCCTTTCTGCTGCGTAGGAAGTTCACGGATCCGAAGTATGCTCAGTTGGGCCAATTGTGTGGTGCGGAGGATCCTTATCTGGATTTGGCGGCGAGTGCGGCGGACGCGGTCGTGCACTTCCGAAGCCAGAAGGATCACGAAATGGAAGAGCTTTTCTGGTCTCAATTCCATAGTCCGGAGCGTCCACTTCCGTTGACTGATCGGCTGGCTGAGTGGGCTGAGCTGAATAGATTGTCCGGACTTGCCATGACGGATGTGGTCGCTCATCTGTGGCCGGAAAGGCCCAAGCCTGAGAGTTATTTTGGCTTGTTGCAGCGATTCCTTGTGGCGGTGCCGCATATCGAGGCGATGAAGCGGTCGGCATGCATAGAAGGTGCATGGATGGCTCTCGCCCGTGTTAAGACATACTGGGCGGAGATGGATGCCACCGCTGTTGCATCCCGGGGTTCGGACAGAGGCCGATTACCCACCGAGCACTATTTTGAGGAAGTCCTGCAGGGCGCTCGTTTAACAGAGTCGTAGTGCTCGAAAGATGTTATGTTCAAATGACATGTATGATTTGTGAGATCATGTTTATAATGCAATAGCTTTTTATACTTGTGCGTTCAAGTATTGAAATATCTCCTGTGCGGCCGTGTATGTATAACCTGAAAGATGGCAGTCTTTGGCTTCAGCCCCCATGCACATGGTGCGGGGGTGTTTGCAAAAAGAAAAATGCTTTTTCACACTTAATCCAACGTCTTGGTCCCTTGAAGGAGGTGATAGCGTAGCAAACTAGGCAACCGGACTATAATGCTTTATCACTTTCACTTAGCCATAGGAGCTCGAAGGTGGGGCTACTATATAGCCCCTGGAGGCACCGCGCTTCTCCGAACTCGGGGCGCGTATGTGCCTGACCGGGAAGCGGTCCTTCGTCAAAGCGGAGGAATTCTAAACAATCTAGTAGTCAATCGAGTGGTTGACCAGTCTCTCGCTATATCATGACAGTCAGTTTTTGGCTTTCTCTACTGAGGTGCTCGCCCGGCCGAACCGGGGCACAATCGCAGTAGTTCTCCTGGTGCCGCGTTAGCCGATGGAGCGGAACGTAAGGCAGCAAAACACAGGAGCCGGGCAAACCCAACATTTGACCAAAGACATGATTCGGAGCTGATGCATATAAGGCCTAACTCGAGACGCCGAACACTCCCTGAGGTGTTCGGTCTTTATGATACCAGGCAGAACAATGCCCTAAGCCCCTAGTGTCCAAGTACAGGCGGGAACTTCTGACGCGGTCGATGCCAAAACGCCAGCCTCCTCCTCGGTTATGGTAAGAAACCGGGGGATGTGTATCAACAAGAGACAGTAAGAAAGGTTTACGCAGGGTCTTAATCTAAAAAGAATCCTTGTAACGGGTCCCTGCTGCACGTCTGCGCCTGTGTCTCCGTTGTGCTATATCCTGGACGGGTGTAGCACGTGCTTCATCTGTAAAGGAGAAGAACTTAGTTTGGAAAAATATCGTGCAAAAGGTGTAGTTAAAATAAAGTATGATGAATTTGAGCTTTATTGGCTCTCATTATTTATACATGCAGCCCCTTGTAAAGGGGTATGCGGCGGTGAAGCCCCTTGTTTATTTATGCCAGACTCGCCTAACCGTGTCCAAGGTCTGAATGACCTGTTTTTAGGGCTTTGACTAGCAAGGTCGGATTAGTGTGCGGCTGTCAACGCAGTCTCACGTTTTCCGTGGTTGAGGAACACTCAGATTTACCCTTTGCTGAGATTATGCCATATGGACCAGGCATTTTAAGCGTAAGAGACGTGTAATGCGGTATTGCGTTAAAGCGGGCGAATGCTTCGCGTCCCAGTAGTGCTTGATAGCTACTTTTGAATGGGGCGATATGGAAAATGAGCTTTTCGCGATGGAGGTTGTCGGATGAACCGAACACGACCTCTAGTAGTACAGAGCCTGTACATTTGGCGTAAAGGCCAGGCGTCACTACTTTGAAGGAAGTGCTACTATGGTGAATTTCGGTAGGGTCTATCCCCATTCTGCGGACTGTGTCCTGGTATAGCAGGTGCCGCACTATGTTTCTGTGTTATCACATGAAGTGAGTTCACTATTTTGACTTCTAGTGGGAAAGTCTTCTGTTTTCCGGCGTGCTGCTTGTGGGGTTCGTCGTCTTCGCTTGGTGTGTCGGACCCCTTGCATTCGGCGTTAAGTCGGCCGGACTGCTTGAAGACCCAACAATCTCTGTGGGTATGGTTTGCAGACTTCCCGGGGGTACTATGTATTTGACATATCCTACCCAAAATATTGTTTAGGTTGGATAGCTCGTCACTGTTGTCCTTGAGGGGCAGTGTTTTATTATTCGGCCGAGAGCTTTTGAATCCGGCGTTGACCGCCATGCTATTTGGGCCATTTTCCTTATTCCGGCGCTGATCTTTTCTGCGTCGTGATTTCCCATTTCCATCCCTGACTTCGGATGTACTCGGGTCGCTGGTGCTGCATCTAGCCAGCCAGCTGTCTTCCCCTGCGCAAAAGCGTGTCATGAGGCTTGTTAGTGCGGCCATTGTTCTTGGTTTTTCTTGGCCGAGGTGTCTAGCGAGCCATTCGTCTCGGACATTGTGCTTAAAGGCTGCTAAGGCTTCGGCGTCCGGACAGTCGACTATTTGGTTCTTTTTGGTGAGGAACCTGTTCTAGAATTTTCGTGCTGACTCTCCGGGCTGTTGAGTTATGTGACTTAAATCGTCTGCATCCGGAGGGCGGACATAAGTCCCCTGAAAATTTGCTCGAAACGCATCCTCGAGCTCTTCCCAACTTCCAATGGTATTTTCTGGGAGGCTTTTGAGCCAATGCCGAGCTGGCCCTTTGAGCTTGAGGGGTAGGTATTTTATGGCATGGAGATCGTCTCCTCTGGCCATATGTATGTGTAGGATATAATCCTCAATCCAGACTCCGGGGTCTGTTGTTCCGTCATATGCCTCTATGTTGATGGGTTTGAATCCCGCTGGAAATTCATGGTCCAGTACCTCATCGGTGAAACATAGTGGGTGTGTGGTGCCCTTGTATTTAGGTGTGCCATTGTCTTCAAACACTCGGCGGGTTGTATTGCTCCCTGGAGTCTTCTTTTTTGGCCCATAGATGGACCTGACCGGGCCATCTTTTTTGCGAGGATCTTTATGTGGATCGTATGCCGGCTTGTGTGCGGCGCCCCTTGCCGCTTTTAGCCTGTCATCTGGTCGTCTATCCGGCCAGGCGGCGTCTTTGTTTTTTGACTGTGGGGGCTCTACAGCCTCCTCGTCAAATTCGGGCAACAACTTGCGCTTCGGGTAGCTCTTCGCCTGTTGACTATTGCCGTATTTATCTGCGGTATTGAGTACTTTGCTCCATCTCATTCTGAGTGCGTCCTCCGTTGTTTTGAGCTTCCGCTTTTGCTTCTTCAGACTTCTTGCCGTGGCGACGAGCCTTTTATGAAGGTTCTTATGCTCCGATAGTTTGTCGGGCGTGAGATCGCCTTTTTCGCTGGGGATGGGTTGCTTGTCCAATCCATCCTGTTTGGATGGCTGCTTGGTGGCATGTTCATCATCCACTGCTTCACCTTGCTCTAAGGCTGGGTCAGTATGGGTGCCGTTGTTATCGAGGCGGGACTTCGGGCGGCGCTTGCGTCGCCGTTTTGGTTGTTTGTTGGGGGAGTTGTCCGTCGCCACGTCCCGTTGTTCCTCGTCGTCGCTTCCTTTTGGTGTATCCACCATGTATATGTCATATGATGAGGTGGCTTTCCAGTGCCCAGTAGGCGCTGGTTCTTGGTCGTCTCCAGCATCGTCGTCCATACCGTCGATGTCTTCAGAGTCGAAGTCTAGCATGTCGGTTAGATCATCGATAGTGGCTACTAAGTGGGTGGTGGGTGGGCTTTGAATTTCTTCGTCGTTCGTATCCCAACCGTCCTGACCGCAGTCCGGCCAGGACTCTCCTGATAACGAGAGATACTTTAGCGAACTCAAGATGTCGCCGAAAGGTGAGTGTTGAAAGATGTCCGCAGCGGTGAACTCCATGATCGGCGCCCAATCGGATTCGATTGGAGGGGGCGCGGGAGGTTCAGAGTCCGGCGAGGAGTCCGGCACCTCGGAGTCACGAGCTTCATGAGGGACTAGGTCAGTGTTCGGCTCTATCGTCGTAGAGGTTGCAGCCCCCGAGGCGGTGTCTAGCCACCCGTCCTCGATCTGCGCAGCCGGCTCCGAATTGAAGATCGGAGCGGACTCGTGTGCGGCCTCCAGGTTACTGTCCGGCTGCAGAGCTAAGTCATGCCCATCGTGACAGTGCGGCACGCTCGGCTGTGGCTCGAATCCATCGAAGATCAAGTCCCCGCGGATGTCAGCCGTGAAGTTCAAACTTCCAAATCTGACCTGACGGCCAGGGGCGTAGCTTTCGATCTGCTCCAGATGGCCAAGCGAATTGGCCCGCAGTGCAAAGCCGCCGAATACGAAGATCTGTCTGGGGAGGAAGGTCTCACCCTGGACTGCGTCGTTGTTGATGATCGAAGAAGCCATCGAGCCTATCGGTGACGACACAGAGGAACTCTCAATGAAAGCACCAATGTCGGTGTCAAAACCGGCGGATCTCGGGTAGGGGGTCCCGAACTGTGCGTCTAGGAGGATGGTAACAAGAGACAAGGGACACGATGTTTTACCCAGGTTCGGGCCCTCTTGATGGAGGTAAAACCCTACGTCCTGCTTGATTGATATTGATGATGTGGGTATTACAAGAGTAGATCTACCACGAGATCAAGGAGGCTAAACCCTAGAAGCTAGCATATGGTATGATTGTTGTTCCTCCTACGGACTAAAGCCATCCGGTTTATATAGACACCGGAGAGGGCTAGGGTTACACAGAGTCGGTTACAATGGTAGGAGATCTACATATTCGTATCGCCAAGCTTGCCTTCCACGCCAAGGAAAGTCCCATCCGGACACGGGACGAAGTCTTCAATCTTGTATCTTCATAGTCTTGGAGTCCGGCCGATGATGATAGTTCGGCTATCCGGACACCCCCTAGTCTAGGACTCCCTCACCTGTTCTCACGAAGGTGGAGCAGATTCGTCTCCGCAACCCCGTCTCCAACAACAATGAAGTATGGGGGCAATGTCAACCCCTCAATTATCCATAAGGCCAATGGCGTCCCGACGCACCACTGATAACCCACAAGTGTAGGGGATCGCAACAGCTTTCGAGGGTAAAGTATTCAACCCAAATTTATTGATTCGACACAAGGGGAGCCAAAGAATATTCTTGAGTATTAGCAGTTGAGTTGTCAATTCAACCACACCTGGATAACTTAGTATCTGCAGCAAGGTATTTAGTAGCAAAGTAGTATGATAGTAATGGTAACGGTGGTAAAAGGTAAAGATAAATGTTTTGGGGTTTTTGTAGCAGTTGTAACAGTAGCAACGGAAAAGTAAATAAGCGAAGCACAAGATGTGAAAAGCTCGTAGGCAATGGATCAGTGATGTATAATTATGCCGGATGCGATTCCTCATGTAATAGCTATAACATAGGGTGACACAGAACTAGCTCCAATTCATCAATGTAATGTAGGCATGTATTCCGTAAATAGTCATACGTGCTTATGGAAAAGAACTTGCATGACATCTTTTGTCCTACCCTCCCATGGCAGCAGGGTCCTAGCGGAAACTAAGGGGTATTAAGGCCTCCTTTTAATATAGAACCGGACCAAAGCATTAACACATAGTGAATACATGAACTCCTCAAACTACGGTCATCACCGAGAAGTATCCCGATTATTGTCACTTCTGGGTTGTTGGATCATAACACATAAGAGGTGACTATAGACTTGCAAGATAGGATCAAGAACACACATATATTCATGAAAACATAATAGGTTCAGATCTGAAATCATGGCACTCGGGCCCTAGTGACAAGCATTAAGCATAGCAAAGTCATAGCAACATCAATCTCAGAACATAGTGGATACTAGGGATCAAACCCTAACAAAACTAAGTTGATTACATGGTAAATCTCATCCAACCCATCACCGTCCAGCAAGCCTGCGATGGAATTACTCACGCACAGCGGTGAGCATCATGAAATTGGTGATGGAGGATGGTTGATAATGAAGACAGCGACGAATCCCCATCTCCGGAGCCCCGAACGGACTCCAGATCAGCCCTCCCGAGAGAGATTAGGGCTTGGCGGCGGCTCCATGTCGTAAAACGCGATGAAACTTTCTCTCTCATTTTTTTCTCCATGAGACGGAAGATATAGAGTTGGAGTTGAGGTCGGTGGAGGTCCAGGGGGCCCACGAGATAGGGGGGTGCGCCCTACAGGGGGGCACGCCCCCCTGTCTCGTGGACAGGCCCTGGGCCCCCTGGTGTATTTCTTTCGCCCAGAAATTCTTATTAATTCCAAAAAGTGCCTCCGTGGATTTTCAGGACATTCCGAGAACTTTTCTT
Organism: Triticum aestivum; assembly: GCF_018294505.1. NCBI lineage: Eukaryota > Viridiplantae > Streptophyta > Magnoliopsida > Poales > Poaceae > Triticum > Triticum aestivum. Next base: position 470,254,585 of record NC_057798.1, on the reverse strand, counting down.
TTCTACATATAAAACAACATCATGGCAGTTCTGCTGAAAACAGCGTCAGTCCGGGTTAGTTTCATTCAAATCATGTAAGTTAGAGTCCAAAACAAGGGCAAAAGTGTTCGGAAAAGTAGATATGTTGGAGACGTATCAACCACCAGAATTGTCACACCATGGATGGTGTGACGGTTCGCTCAACGAAGGGGAGCTATCAACGCTTTACCGATGCCTCACCTACATCAACACACGGAGATCATGGGAGCAGTGTAACGCGCCAGTGCGGCCAGGATAAATCTGTGAAACCCTCCAATGAAGTCAGTTGGCACCGTAGCAGCTAGACAGTCGCGACGAGTTTGGTAAAAAAAATCGATTACCGGCCCTTTCTCGTGAATGAGGAGCGGAGTCCACTCCCCTGAGAATAACCCACCTAGCATGGAAGATATAGGCAGCCCTAGTTGTAACATGAGCTGCTCGAGCATACAAAATAGAATTTCATTTGAAGGTTTAGAGTTTGGCACATATAAATTTACTTGGAACGGCAGGTAAATACCGCATATAGGAAGGTATAGTGGACTCATATGGAACAACTTTGGGGTTTAAGGAGTTTGGATGCACAAGCAGTATTCCCGCTTAGTACAGGCGAAGGCTAGCAAAAGACTGGCAAGCGACCAACTGAGAGAGCAACAACAGTCATAAACATGCATTAAAACTGATTCACACCGAGTACAAACATGAGTAGGATATAATCCACCATGAACATAAATATCGTGAAGGCTATGTTGATTTTGTTTCAACTACAGGCGTGAACATGTGCCAAGTCGAGTCACTCAATTCATTCAAAGGAGGATACCATCCCATCATACCACATCATAATCATTCTAATAGCATGTTGGCACGCAAGGTAAACCATTATAACTCAAAGCTAATCAAGCATGGCACAAGCAACTATAATCTCTAAATGTCATTGCAAATATGTTTACTTCATAATAAGCTGACTCAAGAACGATGAACTCATCATATTTACAAAAACAAGAGAGGTCGAGTTCATACCAGCTTTTCTCATCATAATCAGTCCATCATACATCGTCATTATTGCCTTTCACTCGCACGACCGAACGATGTGTATAATAGTAAGAGTGCACATGCATTGGGCTAAGCTGGAATCTGCAAGCATTCAACTCAAGAGAGAAGACAAGTAATATGGGCTCTAAGTTAAATAAACAATCATGCATATGAGAGCCACTAAACATTTTCAATAAGGTCTACTCGACCCCCAAAGGAAAGAAAAGAAAATAAAACTATTTACACGGGAAAGCTCCCAACAAGAAAGAAAAAGAACTAGAAATCTTTTTGGATTTTCATTTTAATTTCTACTACAAGCATGGAAATTAAACTAACTAATTTTTTTGGCTTTTCTTAAGGTTTATCAAACACACAAGAAGAAAACTAGAAAAAGGAATTTAAACTAGCATGGATAATACAATGAAAGAGTATGAGCACCGACGACTAGTGTGTGAACATGAATGTAAAGTCGGTGAGAAATACGTACTCCCCCAAGCTTAGGCTTTTGGCCTAAGTTGGTCTAATACCAAGGTTCGTCTGGCTGATATCCATAAGTGAAACTGGGGTTGTACTGAGATGCAGCGGCAACCGCCTCCTGAGCTGCAGCGTGTTGGCGAGCTGCCTCCACTCCCCTCTCGTATTCAGCTGCTTCCTCCCTGGTGATAACATATCTTCCTTTTGCCTGATAATCAAAAAGGTAGGGAGCAGGAAGAGTAACATCATAGCTTCTTTATCCAAATAAACAGGAGGTAAAATCATATCCCCCTCTCGTGGGGCTATATTAAGATAATTAGCCACACGGGTTGCATAAATTCCTCCAAAGAAATTTCCCTTTCTACTATTATTTTGCAACCTTCGTGCAACTATTGCCCCCAAGTTATAACCTTTATAACCTAACACAGCACTCTTGAGGACACACAGATCAGGGACACACATGTGACATGCTTCATCCTTACCGTTAATACATCTACCAATGAAGAGAGCAAAATAATGTATAGCAGGAAAATGGATGCTCCCTATGGTAGCTTGTGCTATGTCCCTAGATTCTCCCACAGTAATACTAGCAAGAAAATCTCTAAATTCAGATTTGTGAGGATCATTAATATTACCCCACTGCGGGAGTTTGCAAGCATTTGTAAAATCCTCTAAGTCCATGGTGTAAGATGTATCATAAATATCAAATAGGACACTAGGAGAATTACGCGTACAGTTATATTTAAACCTCCACACAAAGGAATCAGTCAATTGATAGTACTGAGGACACTTATCTTGTAAGAAGTCCTCCAGCTCAGCATTATGCACATACGCGTCAATTTCCTCCTTAAAGCCTGCTCTGACCATAAAATCATCGGATGGCCACTCACAAGCTCGTAGATTCTCGTCCCTCGACAATGCAACATCTTGCTCACGTATAGCAATTCTGGGCCATTTCTTTGTCGAGGAACCACATTGGTACATTCTTCTAAGCATACTTCTTTTTCTGAAAATTCCTGAAATTTTTAGTAACTTCAAAATAAAAGTGCATAAAACTAAACAAGATTGATAGCAACTACTCCTACAAGTGCCTAGAGCCTATATCATGCATTGGAAATGCTTGGGACCTCATAAATTTAACATGCAAGCTCAAGAACAGGGTCACCAAGGCAGCGAGGATTTGCAATGAATAAAGCACTAGAACAAAAACTAATTGGACCAATGGAGAGTCACATACCAAGCAACAATCTTCCAAAGCAGTTTTGCGAATGGAGCTTTGAGCTAAGAGATCGAAAATCGCAGCAAAACGAGCTAGAACTCGTGCTTGAGCTGGATGGGGATTTTTTTTGGGTAGAAGATGAAGTGTGTGGGTGCTGGCATAAGTGGAGGGGGGCCACCAGGGGCCCACGAGATAGGGGGGCGCGCCCTATAGGGGGGGCGCCCTCCTCTATCGTGGTCTGGTGCTTGCCCCTCCTGCAGTAATCTCAGTGCTTAACATCCTCAAATATTCCAAAAAAAATAATACTAAATTTGCAGGGCATTTGGAGCACTTTTATTTTCGGACTATTTTTTTAATGCACGGATAAATCAGAAAACAGACGGATAATACTATTTTTGCTTTATTTAATCTAAATAACAGAAAGTAAAAAGAGGGTACAGAAGGTTGTGCCTTCTAGTTTCATCCATCTCTTGATCATCAAAATGAACCCACTAACAAGGTTGATCAAGTCTTGTTAACAAACTCATTTTGAATAGCACGGAACTGGAGAAATTTTGAATAACACTAAGTTACCTCAACGGGGATATGAAAATCCCCAACAATAAGAATATCATACTTTTTCTTTACAGTAGGGAGAGGAAATTCAAAACCTCCAAAAATAATAGTTGGAACTTTCTCAATAGTATTTATGCTATGAACTTGGATTTGCTTCCTCGGAAAGTGTACTGTATGCTCATTACCATTAACATGAAAGGTGACATTGCCTTTGTTGCAATCAATAACAGCTCATGTAGTATTTAAAAAGGGTCTACCAAGAATAATAGACATACTATAGTCCTCGGGAATATCAAGAATAACAAAGTCTGTTAAGATAGTAACATTCGCAACAACAACAGGCACATCCTCACAGATGCCGACAGGTATAGCAGTTGATTTGTCAGCCATTTGCAAAGATATTTCAGTAGGTGTCAACTTACTTAATTCAAGTCTATGGTACAAGGAAAGAGGCATAACACTAACACTGTCCCCAAGATCACATAAAGCAGTTTTAACATAATTTCTTTTAATAGAGCAAGGTATAGTGGGTACTCCGGGATCACCAAGTTTCTTAGGTATTCCACCCTTAAGGGTATAGTTGGCAAGCATGGTGGAAATCTCAGTTTCAGGTATTTTCCTTTTATTAGTGATGATATCTTTCATATATTTAGCATAAGGGTTTGTTTTAAGCATATCAGTTAAGCGCATGCGCAAGAAAATAGATCTAATCATTTCAGCAAAACGCTCAAAGTCCTCATCATCCTTTGACTTGGATGGTTTAGGAGGAAAGGGCATGGGTTTCTGAACCCATGGTTCTCTTTCTTTACCATGCTTCCTAGCAACAAAATCTCTATTATCATAACATTGATTCTTTGATTGTGGGTTATCAAGATCAACAGCAGGTTCAATTTCTATATCATTGTTATTACTAGGTTGAGCATCTACATGAACATCATTATTAGCATTATCATCAGGTTCATGTTCATCTCCGGATTGTGTTTCGGCATCAGAGATAGAAGTATTATTAGGATTCTCGGGTGTTTCTACATTAGGTTCACTAGAAGCATGCAAAGTCCTATCAGAGATAGAAGATGCACTCCCCTCTCTCTCGTTGCTAGTCACTCCATAGATTGATCTTGGTGATGCGTAGAAATTTTTGAATTTCTGCTACGATCCCCAACAAGATTTATAAGAGATTTATCAAGAATGCCCCCATTATGGATGTGCATAATTAAGTTGATCCCTATTTTTTCTGATCTCATCTACCATTCTATACATGCACGTTCTCTTGTGTCAAAGTATTGAATCCTTTGACACTAGACAACGTGACATATAGAAGGGTAGATGAGATCAGGAACAATAGGGACCATTTTTTTTGCACATCCAGAATGGCGCCATCTTGTTAAATACCTTGTTTTACATTCATGAGAGAGGCGGTCCGGACGTTGGACATTCATGAGAGAAGCGGTCCGGGCCAAACCCTACAAGTGTTGCCGAGGCCACCCCAACCCCTAGACGCGTCGAGGCCACCCAAATTTACCAAGTTAAAAGAGTGTTGTCGAGGACACCCCAAACCCTAGAAGTGTTGTGATTAGCTAGCTAGGTCTATGTTTTCCACTATTAATATATCCATCTCTGGTTTTTGTATATTAATTGCCACGTTGTAATATTTGCAGAAACTATGGATCAACAAAGAGACTTCGAACAAGAAGAGATATTGGGGGACATAATCTGCGATGGAGGTGATATCTTGTCCTTATTTCTCAACGAAATCGATGGTCTGGAAGGAGAGGAAGCAAGCTACGGTGATCAAACAATGGAGGAGGAAAGTCATGATCATGATGGTGGCTCTGGCGACCGTGATGACGGCTCCGGTGACCGAACGGAGTCAGGATCAGCTGTTGCAAAGTCCGGTGAGGTATATGTATATATTAATTAAGCCTGTGCTGACTAGCTAATTGATGCATTGCTTGTTTTGGTATGTACAAATATTAACTCTTCTTTCTTCTTTTATAGCCCTCCAGATCAAGCAAAACTTCGGTAACGAGACGAGGCGGGAAGAAAAAGTTGCACCAGGATGAAAGGTTCACGATCACAGAAATCACGCGCAAAGTCCAACCGATTCAACCCCTCTGGACCAAGGAAGAATTTTATGCTCAGTGCGGGGTTCTTGTTAGGGACATGATCCCGATCAGCATCCACCAATGGTATAATCCTAAGAAGGAATACCCTCAAGTTTCTTTTGTTGAAGATAGACAGAAAGATGATCTTTGGACGGTGCTAAAGGAAAATTTCACCCTACCGGCAAAGGAGGATCCACATAAGCCAGTTATGAAGCCATTGGTCAAGGCTCATCCACTCAAGAGGATGGCAGGTCTATTCAGGAGGTGGAAGAATGAGTTGAAATCAACGTATGTCGACAAAAACAAGACTCCAGAATTCACCAGCCCATTTGAGAAGATAAGAGATCACTGGCCCAAATTTGTGTCCCACAAGACAGCAGAGAAGAGTAAGAAGATGCCAGCGACAAACAAGATAAATGCTGCAAAGAAGGAGCATCACCATCACACAGGGTCAGGTGGCTACCTCAAAGCCCAGCCGTTGTGGGACAAGGCTGAGCAGGACCTGATTGCTAAAGGGGTCGAACCAGAGACATTGCACTAGCCAGACCATTCAAGGACTTGGTTCTTCGGGGTTGGGGGAACTTTGGACCCTGAAACAGGGAAGTGTTATTGGACGGACAAGCAACTTGCAACACCCATCACGAAGCTTCAGGCAGCAATCAAGGCAGTGCAGGAAGGGACGTTCGTTCCCGATAGAGAGAATGACGAGCTCACACAGGCCCTCGGGAATCATAAGCACCCTGGATGAACATGAGGCACACCAGGCTCCGTTGCATGGAAGGTTGGGTTTCCCAATGCAAGCGGTTACAAAACTCAAGAGAGGAGGAGGAAAGTGGAGCTGAGCGAACTGCAAAAGCTTCAGGCAAGGGTACGAAAGTTAGAGGAACGACAAGCTGTTGAGAACCAGCGAGATCCTGCCCAAGCTATCCCAGAAGCTACCCTGCCATCTCAGCGGAGAAGTGGCTGGCTTCCACCAAGCTTGTTCAGTAGCCTGACTTCACGGGTCCTAGCTACCCTGTGGATTTTATCATAGATTCACACCAGTGCCAGCTTATGACGCAATGGAAGAACCTCAAAGTCAAGGCGTTTGTCGGCTCTGTGTTCCCTCCTTCACCCGACGCAACTTTTCACTGCCGTCTGATTCCACAAGGCTATGCTGTTGTGATGGTGGATGAAATAACGGAGGGATTTGAGGAGCTCCAACTTGACCACCCTATAGGTGAAGGGGAGACTTAGCTGGGTCTTGCTCTGAATACTCCATGTCTATGGCGGAAGGAGCACATCAAGCTTCTGAACTTCATGCCTCCGGCGAGTCAGCTGGGCACTCTGCCTCCTCCGCCTCCTCCTCCTCCTCCGGCAAGTGATCAGGGCACTCCACCTCCTGCTCTGGCGTGTGCGGGCGGCAGTACTCTGCCTCCTTCTCCGCCTGCTCCGACGTGTCCGAGCAGCCCGCCTCCACCTTCACCTCGTCGGCGATGGTGGAACACAGACGCCACCGCTCCGGCTGCTCCGGCGCATTGTACCACTCCGCCTCCTTCTTCTCCGCCTCGTAAGCAACAAAATAAGACAGTCGTAGCCGCTCCTGCTACTCCAGCGTCTAGCAGTATAGCCAGAGGCGGGAGGCAATACTGATTCGGTCCTTCTCTCAAGCCTCTAGAGAAGTTACCATACGAGATGAACGAGGAGGAAAACAAGATGATCTGTGAAGCCCAAGTGAAGCACTTCTTTGAACCGGCAAAAGCTAAGAAAACATCCACCTCCGGAGGAGAAGGCAGATCTGGTGAAAGCGAAGCGTTGGATGCCCTGAAGCGAGCATCACCGCCTCCGCGGCAAACCAACTATGACCGCATTATTGAAAGGACATATAAGGAAGCGGAGTGGTCGGGAAGTACTTGCACTGATCAAAGGTTAGCAGAAGAAGAAGTGGGAAAAAATTCCCCAGCTCGGCGAACGAGCGAAGCAATCGTGCCCCCGCTCAAGGTGTCTAGTGATATCGTTGCTAATCTTCTAGGGATGGTGCCCGGTACCAATCTAGGAGATTACATGCCCAATGATGCACTTTTTGATACAATGGAGGTGGACACATTCAAATTCCGGCATAGGAAGCCTTTCGTGAAACCTGGTCATCCTCCTCTAACAACAATGATGTGAAGATTCCATGATTGGTACATGGACATCTGCAACAAGTCTGGGAAGGATACTTTGACGCTAAGAGTTAAAGAGGAGCACGACCTCATTGGAATTGACCTGTTGTCTGTTCCATATGAGGAGTTCTTCCAGTTTTTCAATCAAAAGGCCCTCGACAAAGTAACCATCACTTGCTACTGTCTGTAAGTACTACTTCTGTAATTAAGTTTCTATATATAGCTCAGCTCTTTCATTGCATGTATATATTATTATCCTCACTATATTATGCAGATTGAAGATCGCCGAATTGAAGAAAAGACAAATCGGTGATATTGGGTTCAGTAACACAAATCTCATAGATGAATGGAATGTTAACCATGATGCCAAACAAACCGAGGCCAACTTGCTATGATCGTTACTTCGAAATCAAAACAAAGATACAATACTCTTTCCTTACAAATTCAAGTGAGTGTTACTGTCTTGTGCATATTCGGTTTCCCTTATTAATCGAGGTTATAGTAATGTAATTGATGAGTTATGCATGTGTGCGCAGCTTCCATTTTATTCTGCAAGAGATTAAGCTTGAGTAGGGACTAGTAACCGTCATAGACTCGAAACGAAAAAATCCCGAGGAGTATGTGACCATGACTAAAATGCTTGAGAAGTAAGTTCAATCGATCATTATCGCACCATATCGGCAACTTTGTTCATTTCTTGATATCAAGTAATTGTTTTCTTTGTCTGGCAGGGTTTGGAAAAAGTTCACCACAGAAGCTCCGGGGCTGCCGGCGGAGCTGCGATTTAAACACCCAAAAGTAAGTAGTACTAGCTAGTTCCACGCATCTCCCATTGATTCTAGCTAGTTTCATCATTACCATTTAGCATGCTTGCTTATCAGTTTGATTGACCTCTATTTCTTCTAAAGTGGTTGTGGCAGGAACCCTGGAATAATTACTGTGGATACTACATTTGTGAGTTCATCCGCCACACGACCTGTGAGCAGGGCTACTCTAAAAAACAATATGAAGTGTGTAAGCAATAATATTCACAATTTTATTTTATTACCATCATTTGTGTTGAGTTTCATTCATATATATGTATTGACCCCCTTCTTCAAATTACATGTTTCAGATGTGGGATGAACTCCTACCACAAGATCGCATACGAGAAATTCAAGAGGAATTGGCGGGATTCTTTCTTGACCACGTCATCGACAAAGACAAAGAATACCATGTGGAACTTGAGTTTGGATGTTAGGGGATTGTAAGAGATCTTATATTGTATATATGTAGCCATTAGCGTCGGATAGATATACAAGACTTGCTGTTCGACCAATCTCTCGGAGAAGGAGAGGTTGATCACTTCTCTCTGTATATGTTCATGATGATCTTCTGTACTTAATGGTTTCCTTCATTTGCTTACTAGCTAGCTAGCGTGTCGAGTCCTCTCTATACGTATAGTACGTAGCGTCGACCAAGCATGGAGATAACAGATGACACTTCTCTCTATTAGCTAGCTAACACAATATATGAAACCCCTAAATTAACCCTACAAAACCCCCAAACCACCCCCCCTTCAAAAAAACAAAAACCCCAGCCCCTGAACTACTGACGCGTGGATGCCTTTTGGTCCCGGTTGGTGCCACCAACCGGGACAAAAGGCCCTCCTGCTTGGGCAAGCCGCAGCGGCCACGTGGAGCCCCATCTGTCCCGATTTGTAGGCGAACCGGGACTAAAGGTATGGGGCTTTAGTACCGACACCTTAGTCCCGGTTCGGGAACCAGGACAAATGGGCCTTATGAACCGGGACAAATGGGGCTTTTTCTACTAGTGTACCCATATCTGCTCAAATCATCTGTGGAGGTTAGAAGATAACGATATCCACCGCGTGCCTCAATACTCATCGGACTGCATACATTAGTATATATTATTTCCAATAAGTCATTATCTCGCTCCATATCTCCGGAGAACGGAATTTTAGTCATCTTGCCCATGAGGCATGGTTCGCAAGTAACAAATGATTCATAATCAAGTGATTCCAAAAGTCCATCTGTATGGATTTTCTTCATGATATGATCTAAACGGCAGTGCCACAAATATGTTGCACTATAATTATCAACTTTGCATCTTTTGGCATCAATATTATGAATACGTGTATCACTACAACCGAGATTCAACAAGAATAGACCACTCTTCAACGGTGCATGACCATCAAAGATATTACTCATTTAAATAGAACAACTATTATTCTCTGATTTAAATGAATAACTGCCTCACACTAAACAAGATCCAGATATAATGTTCATGCTCAACGCTGGCATCAAATAACAAATTATTCAGGTCTAAAACTATTCCAGAAGGTAGATGTAGAGGTAGTGTGCCGACGGCGATCACATCGTCACCTCGTCCTTAGCCAGTCTTCTCTGCAGCTCCTGTTTCGAGTTACAAATATGAGCAACCGAACCGGTATCAAATACACACGCGCTACTACGAGCATTAGTAAGGTACATGATACATCTCCAACGTATCTATAATTTTTTTTATTGTTCCATGTTGTTATATTATCATTCTTAGATGTTTTACAATCATTTTATAATCATTTTATATCATTTTTTGGTACTAACCTATTGATATAGTGCCCAGTGGCAGTTGTTGTTTTCTGCTTGTTTTTTACATTGCATGAAACCAATATCAAATGGAGTCCAAACACAGCGAAACTCTTTGTGGATTTTTTCTGGACCAGAAGACACAAGATGGGCCGAAGAAGTACCAGAGGGGTGCCCTGAGGGGGGCACGACCCAGGAGCACCTAGGTGGGTTATGCCCACCTTGTTGGCCTCCCGCATCGCCTCTTTGCTCTATAAATACCCCCAATATTCCAGAAACCCTAGGGGAGTCGACGAAAATCAATTCCAGCCGCCGCAAGTTCTAGAAACACCAGATCCAATCTAGACACCATCACGGAAGGGTTCATCATGTCCATTGGTGCCTATCCGATGATGCGTGAGTAGTTCTTTGGAGACCTACGGGTCCGTAGTTTGTAGCTACATGGCTTCCTCTCTCCCTTTTGATTCTCAATACAATGGTCTCTTGGAGATCCATATGATGTAAGTCTATTTGAGGTGTGTTTGTTGGGATCCAATGAACTTTGAGTTAAAATCAGATCTATGTTTTTATCCATGAAAGTTATTCGAGTCTTCGTTGATATCTTATATGCATGATTGGTTATAGCCTCGTATTTCTTCTCTGATATTTGGGCTTTGTTTGGTTATAGATCTTGTCATTCTTATTGCATTACTCCGTTTTTCCATGAACTTAATACACTAGATGCATGTTGGATAGCTGTCGATGTGTGGAGTAATAGTAGTAGATGTAGGCAGGAGTTGGTTTACTAATCTTGGACGTGATGCCTATATAATGATCATTGCATGTATATCGTCATAATTATTTGAAGTTCTATCAATTGCCGAACAGTAATTGTTTTCCCCCGTTTGCTATTTTTCTCGAGAGAAGCCACTTGTGAAACCTATGACCCCCGGGTCTCTTCTTTAATATATTTGCCTTTGCGATATATTTTTATTTGCTTTATTTTCAGATCTATTAAACCAAAAATACAAAAATACTTTGCTGCACTTTATTTTATTTGCGATCTATTTATCCAATCTATTACAACTTTCTCCCGTATCTGTGCCAATTTCTGGCGCCATTACCCGAAAGGGATTGACAACCCCTTTAACACGGCGGGTTGTGAGTATTTGTTATTTGTGTGCAGGAGCTGTTTACATTGTGTTGCATGGTTCTCCTACTGGTTCCATAACCTTGATCTCATCACTGAGGGAAATACCTAGCGTTGATGTGCTGTATCATCCCTTCCTCTTTGGGGAAATACCGACGTAGTTCAAGCAAACATCAAAAGGAATTTCTGGCGCCGTTGCCGGGGAGACATCATCAACATCTACCAGGTTCCTAATCACAAATCTCATCTCCTTGCAATTTACATTATTTGACATTTGCCTCTCGTTTTCCTATCCCCCACTTCACAAAAATTTGCCGTTTTATTCGTCCTCTTTTTCGTTCGCCGTTTTCTCGTCAGATCTATCTTTTTTGGTTGCAATCATGAGTGATTTTGGTATGGCAGAAATAGATGATGGCCTAACTCCTAAAATGGAGCATACGGGTAATCTGGATGCCAAAACTTTTGTCTTGGGGCAGGGGAATTTTATGGAAAAGGAACATATCCAAGAATTTTTCAATTGTGTTGGAAATTTAAGTCTTGATGATGCTCCTATACTTAAAAAGACTAAATCTTATGCGGAAGCTATTTCAGCACTAGTTTTGAAAGTTGAAAATAAATGTATTTGTACCCATCCTACCTTGCAAAGATTGTTCTATGAGTTACCCGTTATAAAGAATCCTAAAGCTAAAAAGTTAGCGACTCTTGTTCTCATGAATGAATTTGACTACATAATACGGGAAGCTAGGGAAATCTTTGATTTTTATGGTATGATTGTGAAAAAACCCGTGATTGATGAAATTCTTTATAATAGTGATTATGCGTTGAGACATTTTCTTGGGAATAATCAAATCTTTGATGAGAATCTTAAAAAGCAAGTCCCTGTTTTAGACATGATCCAACAAGTTTTTAATGATGTTAATCAACATTATTCTTGGATTGCTGCCGGAAATCAAAAGGGTTATGATGATAAGCAACTTGACAGTGCTAAGGTTTCCATGGATAATGTGTTTTATGTTTTATTTGCAAAACCCCCTGATAAAAATACCCCCAAGGAAAACAATGACAAAGATGACAACACTTAGATCCTTCGCATTATGCCTAGCTAGGGGCGTACAACGATAGCGCTCGTTGTGAGGCAACCCAACTTGTATCTTTTTGCCTTTTGTTTTTATTGATGTTTTCAATAAAATACCCAATTATGCCTCTGATTAGATGTGTTTTTTTGGTTTTAATTAGTGTTTGTGCGAAGCAAGGCCTTTGGGATGATTTGGGTGAGAGTTGATTTGATCTTGCTGAAAAACAGAAACTTTTGCACTCACGAAAATAATTCCCATTTTTAACGAAAGAGTGATTTTGAGTTGATTCTTTTTTGCATAAGATTAATAAACAAATTTATCATGTTTTCCTAATTTTTCAGAATTTTTGGAGTTATGTAAGTATTCAAAGCTTCCAGATTGCTACAGACTGTTCTATTTTTGACAGATTCTTTTTTTTGCATTGTGTGCTTGTTTTGATGATTTTATGGTTTTCTTTGAAGAGTTTTTTCCATAGAAAAGTTGGAATACAGTAGATATAATGCAAAAATAAAATGTGAATGGGTTTGCAACAGTACTTATAGTAGTGGTTTGCTTTCTTATACTAACGGATCTCACGAAGGTTTTGTTTAGTTTTGTGTGATTGAAGTTTTCAAGTTTTGGGTGATATTACGATGGATGAAGGAATAAGGGTTAGCAAAAGGCTAAGCTTGGGGATGCCCGAGGAACCCCAAGATAATATTCAAGAAGTAGCAAGCAACTAAGGTTGGGGATGCCCCTGAGTGGCATCCCCTCTTTCTTCTAACAACCATCGGTATTTTACTTGGAGCTATATTTTTATTCGTTAGATATTATGAGTTTTGCTTGGAGCGTCTTGTATGATATGAGTCTTTGCTTGTTTTGCTTTGTGTTTTAAGTCTTGAATCCTTGCTGGAAACACCTTTTTGAGAGAGCCAAAAATTATGCTATGCTTGCTCCTATGCTTCACTTATATTTTTAGAGCCATGGAATTGCTCTAGTGCTTCACTTATATCTTTTTGAGCATGGTGTGCTTTGTTATTTTTTAAGAAATGCTATGCTTCACTTAGATTTATTTGGGAGTTAGTAATTTTTTTAAGAAATTCTCTCTTGCTTCACTTAGACTATTTTGAGAGAAAGAAATATTATGCTCATGTTCTTCACTTATATTTGTTTCAGCTTATTAAAAGCAACATATGAAACTAGTCCCAAAGTGATAGATATCCAAAGAGGATATAATAAAAACTTTCATGAAGATCATTGGACAAAATAAGCTTGGTTCTTTGTAATGGTTTTGAGATATGACGATACGATATGTGAGTCATGTTGATGAGTAATTATGCTTTAGTAAGAATATTGGTGTTAAGGTTTGTGATTCCCTATGCAAGCACGAAAGTCAATAGTTATGCAATAAATTATATCCTACTTGCGGTGAATTATTCGGTGTTACTTATGCTTAATGCTCGCGTATGAGATTTTTCGTTTCTTGGTTGGGCGCTTCTCAATCTTTTTGCTAGCCTTCATTTGCACTAAGTATGATCACTACTTGTGCATCCAAAACCATTTAAACCAATTTTGCCATATGAGTCCACTATACCTACCTATATGAAGTATTTTCGTGCCATTCTAAGCAAATTTGTATGTGACATCTCTAATTTTCAAAATAAATTTCTCTTTTGTGTGCTTGTACCGCTCGCGAGGCGGTGAGGGGTGGCTGATATTTTCCATGCTAGATGTGTTATTCTCATGATGAGTGTGTATTCACTTGTCATTGCACGGGAGTACGGCAAAGGTATTAGGGATGCCCAGTCCTGAAATGAAAAATGAATTTACTTTATGTTGTCAAATAATAAATTCCTAGGAAAGTGTTGGTATGGAGGGCACCCGTGGATACGGTTAGCCATGGAAAGTGAAAGTATGGTGGAAAAAGGAATAAACTTTATTTTCTGTTTGGGAACCGCCTATGATATATCTAGCATGGAAAGTGTTGGGGACTCTAGGTCATTTTCGTTGGTGGGAAAAATATGCCTCCCAAAATGTTTTTATCTCTCAATTTTCGCTTTGAGCTCTGGCACCTCTACAAATCCCTACTTCCCTCTGCAAAGGGCCTTTCTTTTACTTTATGCAATTTTTTTTACTTGAGTCTCCATCCTCTCTTATAAAGCACCAACTAAGGGGCACTATGATCGTACTTGAGCATTGGGTATAGCTAGTATTCGAGTGTGTTTCATGAATGGATCAATGGTTGAGCATAATGGGCTAGGGATAACTTGCTTTAGCGTTGATATTTTGAAAGACATGGTTGCTTGTTGATATGCTTGAGTATTAAAGTCTTCATGTCAAAACTAGACTATTGCTTCGAACCATATAAAAGTCCAAATGTCCATGCTACAAAGAAAATAATATGTGATGAACATGTTAGGCAGCATTCCACATCAAAAATTCTATTTTTATCATTTACCTACTCGAGGACGAGCAGGAATTAAGCTTGGGGATGCTGATACGTCTCCAACGTATCTATGATTTTTGATTGTTCCATGATGTTATATTATCATTCTTGGATGTTTTACAATCATTTTATAATCATTTTATATCATTTTTTTGTACTAACCTATTGACATAGTGCCAAGTGCCAGTTGTTGTTTTCTGCTTGTTTTTTTACATTGCAAGAAATCAATACCAAACGGAGTCCAAACGCGGTGAAACTTTTTGTGGATTTTTCCTGCACCAGAAGACACAAGATGGGCCGAAGAAGGACCAGAGGGGTGCCCCGAGGGGGGCAAAACCCACCAGGGCGTGCCGGGGGGCCCAGGCGTGCCGGGGGGCCCAGGCGTGCCCAGGTGGGTTATGCCCACCTTGGTGGCCTTCCGCACCACCTCTTTGCTCTATTAATACCCCAATATTCGAGAAACCCCAAGGGAGTCGACGAAAATCAATTCCAGCCACCGCAAGTTCCAGAAACACCATATCTAATATAGACACCATCACGGAGGGGTTCAGCATGTCCATTGGTGCCTCTCCGATGATGCGTGAGTAGTTCTTTGTAGACCTACGGGTCCGTAGTTAGTAGCTAGATGGCTTCCTCTCTCTCTCTCTCTCTCTTGATTCTCAATACAATGGTCTCTTGGAGATCTATATGATTTAAGTCTTTTTGCTGTGTGTTTGTTGGGATCCGATGAACTTTGAGTTTATGATCAGATCTATGTTTTTATCCATGAAAGTTATTTGAGTCTTCTTTGATCTCTTATATGCATGATTGAATATAGCCTCATATTTCTTCTCCAATATTTGGGTTTTGTGAACACATACCCAGCTGAGTCAAGTGATTATAATATCTAGACATTCTGAGTATGTGTTCACTGATAGAACTGTTCTCCTCCATCTTGCAGCTATAGAACTTGTTGGAGACTTCAATCTCTTAACTCGGGCATTTGCTTGAAATATTAACTTCAAATCCTAGAACATCTCATATGGTCCATGACGTTCAAAACGTCTTTGCAGTCCCGATCCTAAGTTGTAAAGCATGGCACACTGAACTATCGAGTAGTCATCAGATCGAGCTTGCCAGGCGTTCATAACGTTAGCATCTGCTCCGGCAGCAGGCCTTTCACCTAGCAGTGCATCAAGAACATAATTCTTCTATGTAGCAATGAGGATAATCCTCAAGTTACGAACCCAGTCCGTGTAGTTGCTACCATCATCTTTCAACTTAGCTTTCTCTAGGAAAGCATTAAAATTCAGGGGAATGGTAGCTCGGGCCATTGATCTACAACATAGATATGCAAAACTATAAGACTAACTTCATGATAAATTAAGTTCAGTTAATCAAATTACTTAAGAACTCCCACTTAAATAGATATCCCTCAAGTCATCTAAGTGATACGCGATCGAAATCAACTAACTCATGTTCGATCATCATGTGAGATGTGGTAGTCATCAATGGTAAACATCTCTATGTTGATCATATCTACTATATGATTCACGTTCGACCTTTTGGTCTCCAGTGTTCCGAGGCCATGTATGTACATGCTAGGCTCGTCAAATTTAACCCAAGTATTCCGCGTGTGTAAAACTGTCTTACACCCATTGTATGTGAACGTAGAGTCTATCACACCCGATCATGACGTGGTGTCTCGAAATGACAAACTGTAGCAACGGTGCATACTCAGGGAGAACACTATTACCTTAAAATTTAGTGAAGTGATCATCTTATAATGCTACCGTCTTTCTAAGCAAAATAAGATGCATATAAGATAAACATCACATGCAATCAAAATATGTGACATGATATGGCCATCATCATCTTGTGCTTTTGATCTCCATCTCCAAAGCATCGTCATGATCTCCATTGTCACCGGCTCGACACCTTGATCTCCATCGTTGTGTCGTGGTCGTCTCGCCAACTATTGCTTCTACAACTATTGCTAACTCATAGCGATAAGGTAAAGCAATTACATGGCGTTTGCATTTTATACAATAAAGAGACAACCATAAGGCTCCTGCTGGTTGCCTAATATCTTACAAAACATGATCATATCATACAATAATGTATATCACATCATGTCTTGACCATATCACATCACAACATACCCTGCAAAAACAAGTTAGGCGTCCTCTACTTTGTTGTTGCAAGTTTTACGTGTCTGCTACGGGTTTCTAGCAAGAACCATTCTTACCTACGGCAAAAACCACAACGATGATTCGTCAAGTTCGATGTTTTAACCTTCTTCAAGGACCGACCATAGTCAAATTCGATTCAACTAAAGTAGGACAAACAGACACCTGCCAACCAGCTTTATGCAAAACTAGTTGCATGTCAGTCGGTGGAACCGGTCTCATGTGTGTGGACACGTAAGGTTGGTCCGGGCCCCTTCATCCCACAATATCGCCGAATCAAAATAATACATTGGTGTTAAGCAGTATGACTCTCACCTCCCACAACTTTTTGTGTTCTACTCATGCATATCATCTACGCATAGACTTGGCTCATGATGCCACTGTTGGGAATCGTTGCATGAAAAACAAAAAAATCTACGCACACGCAATGATCTATCCATGGAGATGCATAGCAACGAGGGGGGTATGTCTACGTACCCTCGTAGACCATAAGAGGAAGCGTTTCATAACACGATTGATGTGGTCGAACTTTCTTTGCGGTCCAACCGATCTAGTACCGAACGTACGACACCTCCGCGTTATGCACACGTCCAGCTCGAGGACGCCCTATGACCTCTTGATCCAGCAAGACGGCGAGGTAGTAGATGTGTTCCAACAGCACGACGACATGGTGACGGTGATACTGATGTGACCTCCGCAGGGCTTCGCCTAAGCACTACGAAAATATGACCGAGGGAGTAAACAGTGGACGGGGGCGTCGCACACGGCTAAGACAATGTTGTGTTCCTATGTGACGCCTCCTCCCCACATATATATAGGTGCAACGGGGGGAGGAGGCAGCCTAGGGCAGCCAGGGCGCGCCCCAAGCGGCTGGCCGCTGGCCCTGCGACTCCTGCCCTCCTGCGCCCCCCTTTCCTTGTATGAAGAAGGGGGAAGGAAAGAGGGGGGAGAGGGAAGGAAGGGGGAGTCCTACTCCACACTTTCCTTTCCCTCCCCTCTTTCCTTATCCTCCACATAGGGCCGGCCTCTATAGGGGCGCACCAGCCCCTTGTGGGCTGGTGTGTTCCCTCTCTTGGCCCATAAGGCCGATATCTTTGCCGGGGGTGCCCGAAACTCATTTCCGGTGACCCGATAAGTACCATGTACCCTCCGAAACACTTTCGGTGTTCGAATACCATCGTCCTATATATCAATCTTTACCTCTCGACCATTTCGAGACTCCTTGTCATGTCCGTGATCTCATCCGGGACTCGAAACAACATTTGGTCTCCAAATCACATAACTCATATAACACTATATCGTCAACGAACGTTAAGTGTGCGGACCCTACGGGTTCGAGAACTATGTAGACATGATCGAGACACCTCTCCGGTTAATAACAAATAGCGGAACCTGGATGTCCATATTGGCTCCTACATATTCTACGAAGATCTTTATTGGTCAAACCGCTACGTAATTTCCTTTGTCCATCGGTATGTTACTTGCTCAAGATTCGACCGTCGTTATCTCTATACCTAGTTCAATCTCATCACCGGCAAGTCTCTTTACTCGTTACGTAATACATCACCTCGTGACTAACTCCTTAGTCATTTACTTGCAAGCTTATGATGTGTATTACCGAGAGGGCCCAGAGATACCTCTCCGATACTCGGAGTGAAAAATCCTAATCTCGATCTATGCCAACTCAACAAACACCTTCGGAGATACCTGTAGAGCATCTTTATGATCACCCAGTTACGTTGTGATATTTGATAGAACACAAGGTATTCCTCCAGTATCCGGGAGTTGCATAATCTCATAGTCGAAGGAATATAAATTTGGCATGAAGAAAACAATAGCAATAAAACTGGACGATCATTACGCTAAGCTAATGGATGGGTCTTGTCTATCACATCATTCTTCTAATGATGTGACCCCGTTATCAAATGACAACTCATGTCCATGGTTAGAAAACCTTAACCATCTTTGATCAAAGAGCTAGTCTAGTAAAGGCTTACTAGGGACACGATATTTGTTTATGTATTCACACATGTATTTAAGTTTTGATCAATACAATTTTAGCATGAATAATAAACATTTATCATGAATAAGGAAACATAAAATAACAACTTTGTTATTGCCTCTAGGGCATATTTCCTTCATTATATAACTCAGGCTATACTAGTCAATAAATCATCTCATATTTATTAGAACAATCTTGTGGTGGATACTTGTACTCTGTATTATACCCCGTAATACAATCAGAAGTTGGACGTAGGGTACTATCTCTTCGAGCCAGAACCTGGGTAAAATCATGTGTCCATGTTACAATCGCTCCAAAACGCCTACCTTAAGACCCCTACCTCGAGATACACCTGATTTAGCACTGACACATGCTACCATGCCCGCACAAACCGAGCTCATGCGGTGCACTTGGCTGCTCGTTGTTCGAACTGTAGACTGACGCCACCAGTTGCGCCGGCTGAGCTGCGCAATGCCCAAGCATCGCCGACGCCCTGCTACATCACTGTTGGCACCGCTGATCCTGCCCAGGCATGTTGTGTCGGGCGCCGCTACGTGTTGTGTGCCTCCGCCTGCCGGCCATTGCCACTTGCTCTACTCGTTCGAGACCCACCTTTATGCGCCGCCGAGGCATACACCGACGTTCCATATAAAGTGGTCTTTAATGAGATACTCCAGATTTAAAATACATTAATGATGCTTGATTAGTTTTAAATTTGCTATTTGGTTAGTTTGTTTTACAGGTTTTCATTTTCATCCAGTTCTCTGTTTGTTTTGTCTTTGGTCTATTGATTGTACATTGGTTTTCTAAAAACTTATGAACATATTTAAATAACACAAATATTTTTAAAATTTCTAAACATTTTTTTAATTCATGAATATTTTTAAAATATTGATCATTTGTAATTGTTGATGAACATTTTCTTCAATAATATAGATCTCTTAAAAGCGGTTTTTTTTAAGCCAAGAACCGTCTTTTTCGGAACTGGTTTTCTTATGGAGTAAACGTGCCAAATTTTTTTATCGGGAGCGCACCTGTCTGAGCGCAGACTGAGCTGCACTAATCCAAAATGAATGTCACAGTTTTGAATTAAGATTAGCTCAATCTTAGTTTAAAACTACGATGCTTATATGATTGGAGAGTAGCAAAAAGTCTGAAACTTTTTAGAAAAAAATTCAATCCTCTAGTCTTGGCCACAGTTTTACCTTAATATAGTCATCAGGCCGAAGTTTGGCCCACATAATAATACTACATAGGTCTCCCAAAATGAAAAGGAAATAAGAAAACACAGCACCCTCTTTCGTTCTCCTCCCGCCAGATCGCCACCATGGCCGCGGCGGCCGCCGGCGCCTCTACTTCCGCCGCAGCTGTGTACGCAATCTCTGCCCACATAGCCGCTGGAAGACTCTTCGCCGCCCTAGACACTCTCACCCCTTCCTGGTCCTCCTCCCCGATACCCTCCTCACTCTACGCTTCCCTCCTCCGTCTGGCCACCGACCACGGCTCCCTCTCGGCCGCCCGCCGCATCGCGACCCACTTCACCTCCGCCACCTTCCAATTCAACCGCTCATCAGTCCCCACCTTCCTATTCAACCGCGCCATCGAGTCTCTTGCTGCTTGCGGCGGCCTCGCGGACGCGCGGGAGTTGTTTGAGTTAATGCCGCGCCGTGACGGCGGTTCTTGGAATGCCATCATCTACGCTTCCTCCCGCGCCGGGAAACCCACGGAGGCGCTTTCCCTCTTTGCCGATATGTACGCCCGTGGCGTTCGCCCCAACGATGTCACAATGGCATCCGTGCTCGCCTGCTGCTCAGAGTGCCTCAACCCGTGTGGTGCCCAGCAGCTCCACGGCCATATCTCCAAGCGGGACTTCCAGTCCAATGTGATTCTTGGCACAGCGCTGGTTGATGTGTATGGGAAGTGTCACTTACTTGCAGATGCGAGGCAGGCATTTGATGGTATCTCCGAACCTAATGCCATTTCGTGGAATGTCATCATCCGCCGGTATCTTCTTGCTGGGATGGGGGATATGGCAGCTGAAATGTTCTTTCGGATGGTCTGGGCAGGAGTTAGGCCGCTTGTTTATACCGTCTCACATGCACTTCTTGCTTGCCGGGATAACAATGCGCTTGAAGAAGGACGGTGCATGCATACTTTTGTGCTTCGTCATGGGTACGAGCAACACGTCCATGTGCGGAGCTCAGTCGTGGATATGTATGCCAAGTGCGGTGCCATTGATGCAGCCCAAAGGCTCTTCAACTTGGCACCAGTGAAGGACATGATAATGTCGACCTCAATTTTGTCAGGGCTGGCTTCTTGTGGGAGGGTTGCTGATGCAAAGCGAGTGTTCGACAGGATGGAAGAGCGTAACTTGGTGTCCTGGAATGCTATGTTGACTGGTTATATCAGGTCCTTGGATCTGACTGGTGCATTGCATTTGTTCCAGCAGATGAGGAAGGAGACAAAGGAGCTTGATGATGTTACACTTGGTTCGGTGCTCAATGCTTGTACTGGGATGCTTGATATTTGGAAAGGTGAGGAGGTCCATGCATTCGCTTTCAAGTGTGGTTTATTCAGTTACCCTTTCCTAAAGAACGCTCTTGTGAGGATGTATTCCAAATGCGGATGCATGAGGAGTGCAGAACTGCTTCTTCAATTCGAGATGGGAGAGAGAGACAAATACTCCTGGAATTCACTTATCTCAGGCTATGAGCGCCACTCCATGAGTGAAGCAGCTCTGCATGCACTGAGTGAAATGCAATCTGAAGTAACTCCTAACCAGTCCACGTTCAGTTCGGCACTGGCAGCCTGTGCCAACATTTTTCTGCTTAAGCACGGCATGGAGATTCATGCGTACATGATCAGAAATGGCTATGAGATTGACGATATACTGCGAAGTGCATTGATTGACATGTACTCCAAGTGTAGGCTATTTGATTATGCCATCAGGATATTTGAGGCACGACCATCTCGTGATGTCATCCTGTGGAATTCGATAATCTTTGGCTGTGCTTACAGTGGCAAAGGTGAGTATGGGCTTGAATTGTTTGATGAAATGCGGGCGCAAGGGATTAAGGCCGACTCTGTCACTTTCCTCAGTGCACTAGTTTCATGTATCAGCGAGGGGCATGTTGGGTTGGGAAAGAGTTATTTCACTTTGATGACTGAGGAATCCATCATTCCTCGCATGGAGCACTATGAGTGCATGATTGAGCTGCTGGGCAAACATGGACACATGGTTGAGCTCGAGGATTTTGTGGATCACATGCCGTTTGAGCCAACAACCACAATGTGGTTAAGGATCTTCGACTGCTGTAGGGAATATGGAAATAGGAAATTAGGGGAGCGGGCTGCCAAGTGCATCAATGATAGCAATCCCCAGACACCGGTTCGATACGAGGCTACTGCGGACTACATGTGCAGTGATGGTGGCAGTGCAGAGCCCATGTTATTTGGTAACCCGGACGAAGAATTGATGTCGCCGCTGTGAGTGCCATGACATCGACTCACAGTCACAGGTGGCTGAGCTGGAATTCTTAATTGCCAAATCAAGGAGCAGACTTGAAAAGGATTTTCAGGTGCTTGTGATCCCATTTGACACTTGACAGGAGTCACAGGACTACCCTAGTTACAGTTGGTCGAGCTGAAGACAGGGTCTCTCGGCCGAACATGGAGCTTGTAATTATAAGGATGATAACAAGACCTCAAGCTTTCATCTCAGCTGACTGAGGATGAATTGGAGCCCAACTTTGCATGATTTATTCTGGCACTCACAAGGAAGTCACATTGAGTCTTCTAGTCTGTCTATGTTGAGTGGCCAGGTGCCGAGACTTCCTCTCTCGGGGAACATATAGCAGGCCTCATCGGCTAGGAAGATGCCGAGGAAGTTGTAAAATATCACCTTTGTTCCAAATTATAAGACGTTTTGGATATTTCAATATGCACTACATACGGACTGAAATGAGTGAACAAACACATTAAAACGTGTCTACATACTCCGATTAAGAAAAAAAAAAGAGTTAGAGCAATTCCAACGGGCCGACCCAAACGGACGGCGATTTTGTCTGCTTTTTGTCTGTTTGGGTCGGCCAGGCGAACACGAACGTCCGCTTCCGTGTTTGGGACGGCGCATGCGCCCAATGCTAGCCCTACCCATTTTGACGGCGCGAGAAAAAAAAGAACACATGCATATTTAAAATAAAATAAATAGTAATTAAACATTAAAGCCGGCCAGGAAGGCCAGTGAGAGTCCACGCGTCCACATTTGCATTAAAGAAAATTAAAAATCAAACTAAACTATGAGGTGGCGCGCTGTCCTAGGCGTCATTGTCGTCCTTGGGGTCCGTGAGGTCGATGAGCGTCAGCGCAGGGACGGCCCAGGGGAACGTCGTGTTCCAGAAGGCGTTCATGTCGGGCGCGGGTTGTGCCGCCGCGGCCCGGTGCGCCTCCTCCTCAGCCTCGCGCTGCTCATCCTCGACATCGCGCTCGACCATCTCGAGGTTCTCGCCGTGGCGGTGCTCCTCGGCCAGCCGTCGCTGGCGCCACATCTCGAGGTACGCCGCCTCCTGCACCGGCGTCGCCCCCACCCAAACCAGTGGCGCGTTGACCCACTTGTGCACTACTCCCGTCCAGGAGTAGCGCTCGATGGGGGACGGCTCCGCTTCGGCTCCGGCTCGACTTTGACGGCGGCAGGACGCAGTTGCCCGCCGTGAAGAGGGCGGCGGGGCCATCTTCGGCAGGACGCAGTCGCCCGCCGTGGAGAGGGCAATGGCCCGCACCACGACCGCCTCGTACGCGTGGGCCCGAGGTCGACCGTCATCGTTGACGCGTGGGCCTGAGGTCATAAATTAAGCTGACCAGGTAGGCCGCGGGAAGTTGGACGGCCGCCAGTTGGGGACTCGACGGACACCGAGAACGCGTGTGTGGCGTCCGTTCCGCGTCCATGCTGACGCATTTGGGGCACAAATTTGGGCCGCAAATGCGTCGGCGCGAACGCGATTTGAGTTTGGGTCGGCGCGTTGGGCCTCCTTTTTTGTTCGCACCGACGTAAACAGACGACGGCGGACGAAATGGTTCGTCCCATTTGGAGTTGCTCTTAGAGCATCTCCAACAGGCGCGGCAAAAGGCGCGCCCGCGCGGTAAAGTTGGGTTTTAGCACGCGCCGGCTGGTTTCGCGTGCTCCAGCGGTGGTGGGAACTTACCGCGCGCGGGAAGCGTTTGCGCGCGCGGGAGAAAGCAGCACGCGGCGCGGTAGATTTGGCGCGCCGCTTCGTGCGCGCCTATAAAATCCCGCGCTCGCCACGCGCACAGCACACAGCCACGCGCCCTCCCCTCGCCACCTTGCCGCTTTCCCCGCCACCACCGCGCCACCATGCCGCCGCGCCACCGGGGTTCTTCGGGCTACCACGGCGTCCGCGAGCGCCCCAACGGGTGGTACTCCACCGAGATCCGGTTCGGCGACGTCCGGCTCGGCCTCGGCTCGTTCCGGAGCGCGCACAAGGCGGCCCGCGCGTACGACGCGGCGGCGTGGCGCTTGGACAGGCCCTGGTCGCCACCCGAAAGACGTCATCGCCGAGAACGAGCTCTGGGCAGGAGGATGGCAAGGCGCCGCGCAGAGCGTGCCGATAGGCGTCGGCGCAAGGCAGTGGCTTTATCGCAGTGCGATATCGTCGAGCATGGCAAGTAGTCGATCTTCTCCCCCAACGATCTGCGTTGGGAAGACATGTGGCTCGACACCTCGGACGACATCACCGAGGATGATGATGGTGATAATGATGGCGGCTGGGAGTCACCGTAGTTTCTCGTTGCACCGTAGTTTCTATTTAGTTGCACCTTAGTTCTATCTATCTATGCTTTCGAATGATATAAAATACCTTTGTATCCGTAGTTTCTGTCTAGTTTCACCATAGTTTTATCTATGCTATGAACTATGTATCGTATTTTATGCTAGAACTATGTATTTTTTTATCTATGCAAAGTTTTCATATAAAAAAAGTTGTAGCATGCACGCGCTGTATTTTAGCGTACCTGCTGGAGCTGCGCGCGCTGCATTTTAGCGCGGCCGCTGGAGCCACCGCTGCGCGTCATGCCAAACCAGGCGATGGGCGTGCGGCAAAGTAGTTTTTAGCGCGCGGTGCGTCCGGCGCCTGTTAGAGATGCTCTTAAAACATCTTATAGTTCGAAACAGAGGGAGTGCCTATTTGTAAAAGAAAGTTGTAAATTGTCAGTTTAACACGATCATTTTCTTCCTCAAAACAAAAACTAACACTACATCATGTTAAGAGACAAGAACTAAGGGGGCCAGTATGGATGCAATAGGATTATCGTGAACTCGGATAACCAGGAGCTTGTGGAGATCATGAACAAAGGGGGCCAGTATGCAGGTAACACATCGGCCATCATTGATGATTGTTATCGCTTGGCATGTGAGTTCAGTTATATCCAGTTTCAATACTGTCCTAAATAGGCAAATGGTTTTTTTTTTCTTGAATATGCACGAGTGTGCATATTATATATTAAAGAAGGAAAGGCATAGAAAGCCTCCACCAGTCAATTACAAGTGTGGTGATTACTCACACACATGCACAACACCACTCCATCTAGTACACATTATACTATTACTCCCTACTAATCCACCTCGCTACACCCGCAAACACGAAGTCAACGTTGCCTTTCATAAGTCCCGAACGCGCCCAAGTCCTTCCTTCCGCCTCTATTCTTCGCATGAGCTGGTGGATCGATGGCAACTCGCCGTCAAACACCACGGCGTTCCGATGCTTCCACAACTCCCACAGTGCTAGTAGTAAAACCGCATGCAGGTCTTTTTTGACCATCGTATTCAACCGTTGCTTCGTACAGAGCCAAGATTGTAGTGTATCCCGCGGGGTTGGCGTCCACTCAGGCTTCCCCAACGCAGTGCAAACCGCCGCCCAGATTGTCCTAGCAAAGACGCAGGTTAGCAGCACATGGTCTATTGTCTCCTCCTCCTGGTCACAAAGTGGGCACTTGTCCTGATGCGGCAACCCTCTTCTAGCAAGCCGGTCGAACGTCCAACATCTGTTACGCAAAGCCAGCCACGTGAAGAATTTGCATTGTGACGGAGCTCGTGATTTCCAAGTTAACTCTGAAGTCGGAATCACCTCCCGGCCCCAAAACTTGGCAGCGTACGCTGATCTCACAGAGTATTGCCCATTCACTTCCTAGGACCAAGTGAAAACATCCGGGCCAGTCTCTGTTGGTTCCCATGCCTGCACTCTGTGCCAAAGCTCCAAGTACTCTTGCAGTGCATGTGTGCCAAGATCAGGATTAATGCAATCAGCCCAGGAACCATTCGTCACCACCTGACCAAGCCGACACGTCCTCCTAACACGGCTCGGGACCATGCTGTAGATGACCGGTGCAACTTCCTGAATCCTCCGTCCGTCAAACCACCTATCCTCCCAGAAGAGCGTGTCCAAGCCATCATGCGGCGTGCACCTTGTTGCCGCTTGAAAGATTCACATTGAGTCATCTGTCACTTTGATTTGGAACTCACTCCATGGTCTATCCTTGTCCGTCCTTTGCAGCTGTAACACCCCGGTGTAATGATGCTACAGTAACCCCTGGGGTTAAGTTAATATTTTTGCTAAACATGTGCCTGATCATTATTATCTCATGTTTCTTTCAACTTCCCCTTTGAATGCAAATTCAATGCTAAGTGAAATTCAAAATTTCTCAAACATGAAAACAAAAATGTTCACCATGTGCCAAAGTTTCCACAACTAATATTGGTGGTGAACCAACATTTTTGCAAAGGGTTTAAGTGGCCTAAACTACTTAAAATAGTGACCTAAGCAATAAATTAAATGCCCTTTTAGTATATAAAATTGGAAAAAATTCCAAAAGCCTCCCATCCTTTTTGTGGCAGTGCACTTTAATTCTTTGAGATTGTTTTGGCCAGTGGCATAATTTTGCAAAGTCATTATTGGTTAAAAGGAAAATGCAAAAGCTGCTGAAAATAAATAAAAAGGAAAAACTAACAGAAAAGGAAAAGGGAGAGAGAGAGGGCAACCCCCCTCCTCCCTGGACCACACCCACCTGGGCCGGCCCACTCCAGCTGGCCAGCCCACTCCCCCTCCTCGGTCGTCTCTCCCCTCGCACTGTTCCACGACCCGAGTCGCTACAGCGCCCGTCGCCGCCGAACCCACCTTGCCAGCCACGCTGCTATAGGCGCCGCGGGGAGGATAAGGCCTCCACGCCCCGACGCCTCGAGTACCCCTCCCCTCACCTACCGCCACTCCCACTCCTCTCTGCCTCTGCCTCTCCCCACCAGTTCCCCTCTCGAGCTCTCTCCCTCTGCTCTGAGCGCCATCGCCGCCGCGTCTTCGTCATCTCCGCGGCCACCGTGCCTTCGACGCGGCCTGGCCGTGCTCCTTGGCATCACCATGGACTGTCGCGTCTTCTGGAGCCGCTGGAAGGAGCCAAGGAGCTCTGCATCGCCGACCACGTCGTCGTCTTCCTCGGGTCGCTGGCGATCCCCTTCTTCCCCGACGAACGTCGTAGACTCCTGCTACTCCTAAACTACCATGGGCCTTTCTTGCGCCGCGCGGTGAGCCCTTCTTCCCCTTCCCTCGCTCCCCTGGACTCGTGCGCCCCCGTAGCCACCATGTCCGCCATGGCCGAGCTCAGCTCCGCCGCATAGCACACCGCCGTCGCTGTGGGCGTCCTCATGCTCATCCGAGCACACGAGCGTGCTCAGGGCGTCTCCCTGGTGCTGCCCGAGCCTCTAGCTCGTCTTCCTGCGCCCTCTAGCTCTGTTTCCGTCGCTGCCCGATCTCCGGCGTCCGCCTCGCTGCTTGCCGCCGTCATTTTAGTCCATCTCCGGTCGTGCTAGTGCCACCGCTGGATGCGCCGTCTCGTGCACGTTCGAACGCGGCCATCCGCGTCCAAAATGATGGCCTATGGCCATTTTCCGGTGGATCCCGAGCCGCGCCACCGCAGGAAATGGTCGTCGGTGTTGCTCCGGCCGCCACGCTGACCTGGCGGCGGTGGGTCCCGCCCAGTGCCGCTGACAATGGGCCCCTGCGCCTCTGTTTGACCGCGTTGACCACGGTCAACGCGGGATGCTATTCCCCAACCACTGACTAATGGGGCCCACACCCCTAATTAGGCTAATTAAACGTTTTTATAAATAAAATTAACTTGTTAGACTAATTAGTCACTCACATGTGGGGGCCAACTGCTAATTAACCCCTGTTCAATTAAAATAACCCACTGTTAGCCCCCTGTCTATGACAGGTGGGTCCCCGTGTCAGTTTTGACCAGTCAACCGGACCGTTGACTGCTGATGTCACTCCTACGTCATGCTGACGTCATATTCCATTTCTGTTAATATAAATAATTCCAGAATATGTTTAAAACTTAGAAAATTCATATAAAATAAACCGTAACTCGGATGGAAATGTTTTCTACATGAAAGTTGCTTAGAAAAATCCAACGAATCCGGATACGCGGTCCGTTTATCTGTCACATGCCCCTAGCATGCTGAACATGGAACTTTCACCCTCCGGTCATCTGTCTGACAAAGGTCCGGAACCGGGAAAACATTCCCGGTTGACTTCCCCCCTCGCTGGTATCGTGCAGCACCGCGTTAGAACACGTCTAGCTCTGCATGTTGTCCTGTTATGTTATGTTTGCTTTATATTTACTGTTTCTTCCCCCCTCTTCTCTCCGGTAGACCCGAGACCGATGATGCCCCTGTGATCGACTACGTCACCCACGACCCCTCCTTGCCAGAGCAACCAGGCA